>NW_017306475.1:212135-235843 GCF_000935625.1 Nanorana parkeri
AATTCCCCCCCCCCCCCCCACACACACACACCTAAAAAAGGGATACTTCAGCTTTAACCATCAAACATATTTAAAGAGTAAAATCTGCCAGCTGGGTTCTTTATTTCTTTTGGATTTTTTTGGCTTTCATCTTTTAACTGAAAAAAATATCATGGGGAAAAAGAAATACCAACTTTGTGGTTTTGATTACTTCTTGGCATATTATAGATGGATATTTTGTACACATTTAGACATTACCATAGCAGTTAATTAAAATGCCACAGAATAATAGAATAAGAAGATAAACAGGCACATTGTGAAACTAACTTTATTTCAAAGAAAAAAGGTACCTTAGAATATAGCACAATAACAATAGATCAACATATGACACATGCTGCCTATTAGAGTTAGTACAATTTAAACTGTTTGTATTTTTACCGTATAAGCATTGATTCTCTCTATAATAAACAAGGTAATGGCCAAAGTGAGCAATGGATTAAAGGATGCATAAAACCTGGAACATCAAGTAAGCAATATGACTTATTCATTGTGTTTCTAATAGTTGCCATACACACAATCAAACTTTACCTATTCTGACTCAGATTGTTGATCCCTTGCTGAGACCTCTAAGCCTGGCCTGTATAACCAGATATAATCACTGCGGACAATCAGATAGCTGAACTCCCCAAATACCTTTCCATCCACGAAGAGCTTCAATGCATGTAGCAGGTTACAGCAGATAACAGGATACAGCAGATGAATGAACAGATGGTATTTTAAGGTCAAGGATGATATTATTTCCAAGCTAGCATGTACATGTGGTCTTGCTATAGGCAGCCATGACACTAACACTAGTTCTTGAAGAAAGGGGAAATACATCATAGATGGGAGGGAACACAGAAAAACAGTGTGCAATAAGCAAAATGCCCACAAGATGGCAGTATGATAACCAGCTATTAATGGCACTGAACAAATGGCTTAAGGAAAATAAATGTAAATCCTCACTTCTCATTAACCAGTTGACATCCGCGGTGTTAAACCCCCTTCCCATCCAGGCCATTTTTCAGTATTCAGCGCTGCGGTACTTTGCTTGACATTTATTCCGTCATGCAACGCTGTACTGAAATTAATTGTATACCCTTTTTTGGGGACAGATAGAGCTTTCTTTTGCTGGTATTTATTCACCACTGGGGTTTTTATTTTTTACTAATTACCCACCATAAAACATGAATCCATCAATAAAATCATTATATTATTAAAAGTATATTAAAAAGATACTGTTGCAGGTATAACATTAAGACATGTAGGGATAGCTGCACATACCTGCAGTGCCTACCTAAACTGTTGTCACAGCTGAATCCCAGCTGGTTCTGAGTTTCCGTTAGTGTTGCAGCTAAACCCCACCGCTGTATTCCTTTTGGCCTACCACTTTAAACAGCATGTGTAGGAGGCATGAAGTGGCAGGCAAGTTTCAGATTGATCAAAAAGTGTTGAAACTGTTTGTCAGAGTTACCTGGCATTCGGCTATGATGGAAGGACTTTTGAGACTGCTGCAGGTATGGACATGCACCTTTAAGTGCCTATATTTATACCTGTTTTTTTTAAGACAGCAATATTAGAAATGTCTGCCTGCATTAGTTTCTTCTTCAACAAATTACATGAACCAATACATTTTCTTTAATAATAAATGAGTGCAGAACTGCTGTTTTTTGTACATTTCTTGTACAGTCTACTGTTTTTGGAAAGTTATACTGTTTACTTTGTATTAGCCCACTGATATCTGATTTGCTGTCCTCACAGCTATAACACTGTGGCGTATGCCCTGATGCAGGCTTTTTCCCTAATGCAAGAAGTTGTTTTATGTGGAGCTAGGCCCACCCTAGATTGCACCTCAACCTCAGGCACATCACAGTCACTTGCAACACTTATTATCCCACACCATGGTTACTACTCTGCTCAGTGCTGGAGTTTCTTTGTCTATCTTCAATTGTCATTTTTAAAGATAAAGATAGAGATGCTCACTATTAGCATGACTATCTGTATTGTGTGTAGTGTCACCTAAGATGATGGGATATGCTGAAGAATTAACCTCCCTGGGGGTCTGATTATGCAGGATTTTAGCATGCCATAGCGGTACATTGTTTTTCATGACAATTTGTTGTTTTATATTGTAGGTCTGTAATTCTTAGTAAATCTTAGGAATAACTCACTTAAAGTCCAGTAGACATTCCGGGTATGATAAAGTTTGAAACGCGAAATCATAAATTATAATATAATAAATAATTATAAGAAATTATAATATAATAAATAGTTATAAAAAAATATAATATAATAATAAAAAAATGGTCCAGTAAATGGGAATTCTGGGGCGCTGCCTGATCCGTATCACAGTCAATAGAGTACCAAGTTCGCACATCACTGAGCTTGGTCGCAGAATCATCGCTGTCGTCACTTTCATGTCTGAAGACGAATTTCCCAACGAATTGCTATTGCTCAATTCTGCAAGTGATTCTATTTTACTATCGCTGTTTTCTACCTGGTCTAAAACCGCTTTTGACCTAAAGGGACGCTTTTTGGATGCCATGGACGTTCTTAAGTTTCCAGGCATAAAGAACAGTAAAAGTGCAGGCAGGGCACTGGACAAAGCTCTAGGGACGCTGTGACGCCGAAAACGAAAGTAAAAGTCAGATGCCGGCATCGGCCGGCCGCGTACAGCAGAGGACACCGCTGGCTCGTAGGGACAAGGTAAGTGACACTTTTGTGCAGTCCCGAGTGTGGCTCGGGGTTACCGCTCTTGGTACTGAAAATTAACCCCGAGCCACACTCTGGAATACTGCCAGGGAGGTAATAAGAACATATTTACATGTGGTGAAATGGAGGAACGGATGGAGGAGGGGGCAGGAACAGCTGGCTCTGATTCTATAAAGGGGTGGCTGATTGTTGTGATCCATCCCAGCAGCGTGTCAGCATATAGCAGGCAATAGCTCACTATATGCTGAGGTTTGGGTCACAGGAGGACATGAGAATATATCCTCCAGTGACCCTAAAGAGAACTACGGCAAAAAAAGGTTGGGCCATAGATCTCTTTTAAGCTGCCTTCAATAGAGAGGTTGGAAAAAATGAATGCAACATCTAACAAGGTATTAATGTTAATGACTTAATAAGGATTCTTTGATGAAGGAGGATGAAGGAGATGCAAATCTAGTCCATAATATGATACCTAAGTCTGATGATGGCCATGGAAACGTCCGACTTTAAGATATAGAATGTAAAACCACTTTTGATTTTGTAGTGGGTTTTTTTTTGGGGGGGGGGGGGGGGGGGATCTGCTTGTTCTGCAATCAAGCAAAGCTAATGATCGCCAAGAGATATCTGCCACTGCCGACACAGTTCCCTCACTAAATCTGACAATTAGCAATAGATATTGCGAGTTTGTCATTCTTTGCCTATTTAAAAAAACAGGAAATGTGAGAACAGAGGCTGACACATTGAAGCATATTGCTTCTTTCCAGCACTCATTTTACCAGATTCTGTAGTCATTAAATCAGCTTAAAGGAGAACTATGGGGTCAGGGCTTTTCCCCATAGTTCTCCTAAGGGTAACGGGAGGACACAAACTAGTGTGCTCCCGTCACCCAAATCTCAGTATACCGCGAGCTGTAGATCGCGGTATACTGAGACGCTGCAGCCGGGCCGGATCCCGACATTACTGTTTGGATCCACCCAGCTGCGTGAGTGACAGCTGGCTCTGCCTATCCAGAGGCAGAGCCAGCTGTACCCACCCCCTCCCCTGTCCGTTCCCCCAGTCAGCGCTGGAGGATCGGACAGGGGAGGGGGGGATTCCCTGGCAGTCACGGCTCTCTGCAGGGACAAGATCGAGAAGTGAGCTCACTTCCCAATCTATTGAGCCGACCTGTGACAGTTTCATTGTCACAGATCGGCTAGAACTTTTCACTGGCCATATAGTTCTCCTTTAAAGCTGAACACCAGCAAACAGCTTAATGCAGACATTAAATACATGTACAGGTCTGTAGTTCTCTCAATTAATTTCTGATATTTACATAGACCTGCCAGACAGCAGAAGTAGATTTATGCCCTGACTTGCTCCTACTGCAGTTAAGTAATGCACCGAGGTCTTGTCCCTGCCTCCAATTTTCGACTGGACAGAGAAGATGAAGCAGCAGACGTATGAGCTTATCTCTCTGTCTGTGCTGCTTCTCCTCTCCCAGTTTGATGAAGAGCAGATTGTAAAATACTGATATCAAGTTAAAGTCAGGTACTTAAATTAGCTGCTTTTAGAAAATACTTACATTTTTTTAATGAACACATATGCATGCATATTTGTTTCTCTATCTAGAGTTGAGTCTTAAAGAAGAACTCTGGGGGAAAAAAATCTTAACCCTTACAGTGGGGCTACCCCAACCATGATCCCAATTGGCTCCTACGCCAGTCCCTTTAGCCTGTCTCCTACTTTGCACCAGTGATAAAATGTCCCTCAGCATCTTCACATCCTATACACTGCAAAGGTTGTGATGACTCAAAGGACCTTAGACTGCTGGAGCACAGGCGGAGTGAGGCTGAAGGGACTGGCATGGTAGCCAGTCGGGATCATGGTTCGAGTGAGTGTAACTCTGTTATTTTAGCTCCCTAGACAAAATGAGCACTTAACCCCTGCAGTGCGGGGTAAGCTCCATTACAAGGGTTAAGATTTTATTTGCTCTGAGTTCTTTGCTAAGTGTCTTTGTGTATTGATGCTGAATAATAGTATCCAAATGTCAGCCCACCTACAAATGTTAACTTTGTGAGGCTGACTCTACAGTGTGTGTTGTAACTGCATCACAAAGATGTTAATTCTATTTCATGATGCTTGTACAGTATGATGGTAGTTTTGGAGAAAGTAATTTTTTACCAAAGATCCTTTTTTAATTGTTAGTCTATTCCTAACTATGATGTTCCACTCAAGGCCTCCTCTTTTTCGGTGTTTGGCATATGCTTTCATTAAATGTCATTAGGATGCCATTAGAAGTCATCTTACTTGATGGCATCTTGGATCATGATGATATTCTATATTATTAAAAACCCTGTATTTGTGATTCAGTTTCTTCATGAAGATCACTAATAGTTCAACTATTTCCAAATGTCCTTTCCTTTACTCATCCCCAGAATTTGCAATACATTTTAAAATTGACAGAGCTATTGAAAATACTGTATATTCTAATTTGCAAGCTCTCTGTATATTTCAGGTACATTCTGACCTTGCTTGATTCATCTACATGCAGTAATCATGGTATTCTAATGGTTAATTTTCCTTTACCAGCAATATGTTTTGCACATAATGGCTGACTGTTAGGATAATGGAAGTTTTTCCTCTGTAATTGCTAAAGCTAAGATGGCATATAGTTGTCCTCTGTAATATATAATATAGACAGTGGAATCTGATTTGGCAATACAGACTTTATTTCCCAAATGATGCTCAAGCTCAGCTTCCAACATTGCTTTTCAGTGATGTCTTCAAAGGTAGCTCTGCAAGTCATCTAACATAAACATATGCCAAATATTTCACATTTGGCTATTCTTCAGTATCAGTAACACCTGCCAATAGAATGAATCTGCTTTCAGGTATTCACAATCATTATCTCCAACTGTTTTGTAAGCAGTATGTACAGTTCAGTACCATTTGTAAAGGGTGTATTTAAATCTAAAGTTACATAAGAACATCTAAAATAATACACAACTATTCTACATTTTTCCTGACAGAATATTCATTTAAAGGTGATCCCTGTGCAAGTTTTAAATTATTCTACTATAAGTCTTATGAGGTTCGGTATAACATATAATATCAACCCAAACATATTTAGATTCTTTTACTTAGGTTTCCCAGCTTTTTGAATTACAAATTCCATTTTTGTTAGAAGCAAAACCCACTCAGTACCAACAGAATCATAGTTTTAGGTACAACACCAAGTCTACATTGAAAGCACATGAAAACATGTTGCAATATCAACAATCCATAATTCAAACAGGACTGAAGAAAAGGGGAGAAGGGATAAAAGTCAACCCCCCCCCCCAGCCACGGGTAAACTAGAGTCGGGCACTCGGAGCACATGTCCTGCATCTCCTGCTGAGTGCCAGGGTCCCAGTACTGTGACCACCCATTTTTCAAATACAAATGGGGCCACTTCTTCAGTGGGTGCTTCTTGTCCCACCCACCTGCCTCCAGGATGTGAACATGTGAATGAATACCAAACTTTATATAGTGGCAGTAGTAATACCTCTTCTAAATAAATGCCTTCCAGGTTCAGCAGTGGGAGGGTCAAGCAGGCAGGCCGACTTGCCAAAATTGTCGATTTCATCACCTGTCTGTAAACTGTGAACAGCAAGTGTTTGGGTGGACCATAAGTTCGAATTTCTTCCTATTTAGTATGGCAATAAAGGCAGTGTGTGTATAGTATCTGCTAGAACTGATGTGAAAACATCAGTCAGGGGTATCCTGTGTCTGGGTTGTGGTGGGTATGTTCAGCTGCAGCGGTCCCAGGGAAACTTGTTTGCAAGGAGTGCCTAAGGGAAGTCAGTTGCAATAGAGAAGCAGATCCTCTCCAAGTTAAATCTTATATACAGCATGCGGTGGTGTAGAGTTGCAGGACCTCATCCCTCCTGTTACTCCAGCGACTCAGGCTCAGTTTGATTTAATCCCCCCCGTACCTCGACAGAGTTGATACGTCATTTAGATGGTTTGTCTAGCCCTGATGACCATGATCCACATTCTTTTGACATCACTTTGTTCAATCCTTTCATTGTGGCTGTTGAATGGGAGGGGCACCCGGAACCTCCTAAGAAGGTTTTCAAATATTTTCCAAGCCTAAAATAAGAGGGTTCTGAATCTACAGAACTGTTTTTCAAAGCTTTATCACCTTAAAGTGGCCGATTCTGCTTTGTGGGACTCACTTCGGTAGTGCATGCTGCGCTACAACATTTGATCTGTCATATGTCTCTTCCTTCGGAAAATGTAGTCACCTTTAAAGATCCGATGGACCAAAAGACTGTCTCTGATTTAAAGAAGGTTTATTCTACTGCTGGATGGGCTATCCAACTAGTTTTGACTCTTACCTCAGTGTCTAAGGCCCTAAAAGCCTGGGTATCCAATATTGACACGGCACGAAGATCTGGAATGGATACTGCTCGAATCTTCCAGGCTCTGGATGAGTTGAATTTGGCAGCGCACTTCGTGGCAGAATCTTCAGTGGACCTCTAGTCCATCTATCTGCTCTTTTGATGTCACATTCGGTTACAGCAAGGAGAACCTGGTGGCTGAGGCACTGGACAGCTGATTCGGCTTCTAAGCATGCTTAATGTGCCATCCCTTATAATGGTAATTCAGCAAGACATTAGATAACGCAATCAAAAGGGTTACAGGAGGTAAGTCAGCCCTTCTCCCACAAGGCAGCAGGCGTAAGCAGCAAGAGCTTACAGACTGGGCAAGCAATTCAACAAGCCTCAGTAGAAAGGTACTCAAGGTTCCTTCTTGCGGAATGTCAAGACTAAGGCCAACCAGTATAGCAAATCCTCTGACAAGCCATTAAGAGGGTGCGTCCACCTGGCATCTCCCTGTTGGAGCAAGGCTAACTCACTTCAGGGAGACCTGGGGGAAGAGATGGAAGAAATTTCGGATCACTGGGTGCATAATATAATCAATAATGGGTGTTGAATAGAGTTGGAGTGGAACCCACCTCCTTTTTTCGTAGAAACCACTATAGTATTTAATCCTTTGAAGCGAAAGTCCTTGCCAAGGGGGCCACTGTATTGGTCAAGACCTTCAGGATGGAGTTTGTTCAAAACATAAAGTTCATTGTAAAGAGAAACAATTGGATGGTTTCTACAGATCTGGCCAAAACCAACCTCCATGTGTCAGTTGCTAGGTTACACCAGAGGTTCCTACGCTTTACAGTATGCAGTCTTCACTTCCAGTTCTGTACTCTGCCTTTCGGCCTCTCCATGGTTCCGAGAACATTATCCAAGATACTTCCCTCTGTGGTAGCTTTCTTGTGGACTGGCAGAATCAGAGATTCCATTTACCTGGACAATATTTTAGTATTAGTGGAATCCAGCCTCATTCTGTTGCAACATCAAGATCGGGTGATACGGACATTGGACCATTTTGGTTGGCTAGTGAATATCCAGAAAAAGAGAGTTGATTCCTTCTCAGAGAATGGAATACCTGGGAGTCATCCTGGATTATCATCAAGAAAGAGCGTTTCACTACATGGGTTTACTAGGCCATCAAAACACAATCTTTGTAAGCAAGAGATTGCATGGTCTTATTAGGATTGATGCATCCCGTTATTTCCATGGGCCAGGTGGCACATGCACAGCTTCCATCATCAATGGAATCATGATTCTCTGGATCAGAAGATTCTTCTTCCTCAGTCAATTCATCAGGATTCGTTGTGGTGAATGGCCTCATCCTCTCTGTCCCCGGGCATGCCCCTCCATCCTGGAGATTGGATCATCCTTCCTTCAAATGCCAGTCTCCAGGGTAGGGGAGCTCATTGCCTGGGTTGTATAAAACCTCTTATGATAAATTATGGAACTCTGCTGCGGAAGTCTCTTAACCTCCTTGGCTGTATTCCCGAGTGTGGCTCGGGGTTCATTTTCAGTACCATAAGCGGTAACCCTGAGTCACACTCGGGATTACAGTGTAGCGTCTCTTACCTTGTCTACGATCCCCGTATTCCGTCCCTTACGAGCGTCCGTGTCGCAGGGGGGCGGAACCGGCGGGAATTTTAAAAGTAAAAAAAAAAGAAAAAAAAAATCAGACCGCCAGTGAGGTTAAACAAAACTTTTACTTCACGGAAATGACAGTCTATATCAATAAGGTTTTCTCAGTAGTAATGTTTGCATCACATCACAAGAGAATTAATTTACACTGAATGAGCATCTCATTGTTGACATAAATCCAATGTTCACTTCACATAACAGGGTTGAAAGCAATATGTATAGAACCAGTTGTAATGTTATCCTCAATTCACAAGGTTAATGTTTGAAGTCAATGAGTAGTAGTAGTCAGGTGTAATGTTAACTTCACAATCCAAGATTTAGCAATAGCTTGAAATAGATTGTAGCAGCAGAGGGCAATTGTATTGCTGGATTAACAGCATATGTTTAAACTCATTATGGTTGTGCGCATATCATCAGCTGTGGCATTGAATACTTGCTGTTAGTTGCACTCAGGTTGCTATTGTGAATCCTCCAGACTGTGGCTGATTGCTGGCTGTGGAAGCTGAAGTGCAGTGACTGACTTGCAGTCTTGGTGCACCATGAGTCACAGCAGGCTCGAGTAAGCAGAAGTATTTGGATGGTTCAGGTAGGAGGCTAATGAGCCTATTCAGAGGCAGGACGGAGAGCAGGGCTGCTCAGAACTTGCTCAGAACGCCAGACAAGTGAATTTTCGCAGCTTAAGCCAAGGAGGGGGGCGGAACGGCATGGCGTCAGTGGACAGTGGGCGGAGTCACCCTCTGTGTCCGAGACGCAGGTAAGTATCCTGGATCTATTACAGGTTGGCAGATGCAGGATTGATGGAGAGGTCCAGTTCCCCGCCATTCGAATTGGCCAGAGTTGAAGGCAGCATCTCTGGCCCTTTGGGCTTTTCAAGATATCCTGTGGGACAAGCAAGTGAAGATACTGTTGGACAACAAGATGGCAGTCTCTTATATTGCAAGACAAGGGGGGACGAGGGGCATTGAGCTCCTCAGGTTGGCGGCCAAGATCTTTTGATGGGCGCAGACACATGTTTGGGCTCTTACGACCTCTTATCGGCCGGGGGTGGAAAAGATACATGCGAGTCAAGAATTATGAGTGGGAGTTAAACCACAGCTATCTGAAGCCAGTGCTATAGAAGTCGGGGACTCTAATGATAGATCTGATGGCAACACCACAAAATGCAAAGCTCCCAATATTCCTATTGAGGTACAGGTAATGGCAGGCGTTGGTTCAGGACACATTTTCTATAACCATGGGAATTTTGACATCTTTGCAGTCAACCCTGGACAAAGGGTTAGCTCACAACTCTTTGAAGGTTCAAATCTCGGCTTCATCCTTTTTCACCAGAATTAGATGGGCGGAAGAAAGTAAAGTGGTTTATGAGAGCAGCTATTAGATTACGGCCTCCTAAGGAATCATTGTTTCCCTTGTGGGAATTGGACTTCGTTCTAAAAGCCTTGACTCTTCCTCCTTTCCATCCATTGGAAGAATGTCCACTGTGGTTTCTGACTGTCAAGACAGCATTTTCGACTGCCATTACACCTGCAAAGTGTCAGAACTCTCCTTATCCTGCAGGGAGCCGTTTTGCATCCTTCTTACGGATAAAGTTATTCTTCAGCCTTCACCAGAGTTTTGCCCCAAGGCAGTATCTGTTTTTTATTCAGACTGGAAGGTAGTGTTGCCGGTCTTTCAAGAGGACCAGGAAAATCCCAGGGGAGATCATCTTTCCTTGCTCGATATGGGCAAGTTGTTCTCAACATATCTGGAGAGAGCGCAGATCTTCAGAAAGTCTGAGAGGCTCTCTGTCTTACCTAGGGGACCAAAGAATGGATTGGGAGCCTTGCCCAGGATGTTGGCTTCTCGGATTTAGTTGGTAATCAAGACAGCTTACATGAAGCAGGGCTTTTCTCCACAGGCTGAGATGCAAGCTCACTAGACGAGGGGAGTCACTGCATCCTGGGCCTTCTATGCCAAGGTCTCGGTGGAAGATATCTGCAAGACGGCCAGGTGGAGCTCCTCCAACACCTTTGTACGCCATTACAAGATGGATGTGGCTGCGGCTCAGCTGGCTCAATTTGGGTCTTCTGTCCTTTCTACAGCTTTAAGTTAATCAAGTTTTCTGCAGCATATTTTATGGTCTCTGTTTTATTTTCTTTTTTTCCACCCTGTCCTTTTGTTTTGCTTGTTACATCCTGTAGTATGCTGACATGAGGTGAGCTAGAAATAAGGAAAATTGTTTTCTATACTTACCGTAATTTTCCTTTCTTGGCTCATCCTCATGTCAACATATGTTCCCTCCCTTGTGTCCTTTCGCTTGTTACTTATAGTGAACAGTTGGCTGGGGGTTTGTCCTCTCTTTATCTTTTTGCTAGGAGTGGTCCTGTCTGGTATGGTCACACACCTTTTGTCTCCTTGTTCATTTTAGCCTTTGGACCATGTATTTATCAAATGTACAGTAGATACGTAATGTCAACAATCTTAGTATGAAACCTTGTTTAATATATGAGAATAGAAGGCAAACACAACTTTTATTATTAGAGGTTAATATTATTTTAGGATGTAAGAGTATTATGAGCCAAGAATAAAATCACATGAAAATGATTTTCTTTATAATAACAAGAAATAGGGGTATGATCAACATTGGTGAGTATAACTTCAGAACAGCAATGCTCATGACTGATTAAAATAGGAAAAATACACATAAAAGATGTTACACATGTGTTCAGTGGTACATTAGTAGGTACATAATTTGGACATCTGTGTGACTGTACATATTGTGCTATGGATTCTTCTCACAAGACAAATGAAAAGAATAAATGTAAGAAAAAGTCAAATACTTTATCTCAGACATCGAAGTGGCCTAACTCTGACCTCATAAAGAATACCACAATATCATATGCATGCTAGGATCTGTTTACATTCCTAAAAAGGTCATAAGACAGAAAGGTATACAGCAACTACAATTATAGTTAGTCATAAAGGACTTTTAGAGAGTACAGGAGGGAATAATCATAGAAAGATGTGAGCCATAAAAAGAGCACTGAAACATAGTGAAAATGTATATTAAATAGCAGAGGTTTATTTAAAGTAGTCTAGTCATCATATGGTACCCTATTTCAGTCTGACCTTAGCTGTCAGCAAAAAAAAAAAAAAGTGGAAAACACGAGAATACACAATGACATAGGGCAATGCTCATTCTATTTTTTAAATAATGACATTTTGTTTTTATTAGAAAGTCGACCTTCATTCCATGTATTAACTAACTAATGAGTGTAGCAGCAGCAATAGATGACATGCTGTAAGCTGTATGGTGGGCATGAGAGCATAATCCAAGCTATGATAAAGCCACACTAATAACAAGTGTTTACACAAAAGAGAATTACAAACACTGTGATATTAGGCATTCCTATGCTTTAATGTGCAAGAGGCCAATGGGTTACATGAAATGTCGTAAGAGATTTATACATTCAATGTTACATACCCTGTTTCCCCTAAAATAAGACCTACCCTGAAAGTAAGACCTAGCACTCTTTTTCAAGATTCCTGTAATATAAGATCTACCCCGAAAATAAGACCTAGTTTGGTGGCAGCATGTGAGGGGGAACTTGAAGAGCAGGAGAGATGGTATCAGCCTGCAGGGACATACTGTATTAAGGGGATGACAGGGGACTCCCTCTGGCCAGTGCAGTGACAGGGAGCACTCCAGTACCATGTTTCACCAACTGCTGCCCCCCTTAAGGCACTGCTTAATGTAATGGTACTGTAATGTGTACCGGTAAATGGTACTGTACTTTACCGCACTGTCCACTGTCTGATTTCCCCACTGCTGCACTGCTGGTACCATTGCCCCTGATGGCAAAGGAAGCCAGTGCAGTAGAAAGCATGGCTGCGGCGGCGGATCGAGTAGAGCCGCATTAGCCGATACTTCCTCTCTATAGCGCCAGTTACTGTGACAGGCGGAGTGATACCAGATAACTTTGGATTGTTGTACATGAATAACTTTAGATTGTTGTACATTTTGTTGCACATAAAAAAAAAAATAAGACATCCCCTGAAAATAAAACCTAGTGTGTTTTTTTGGGGCAAAAAAAATATAAGACAGTTTTTTATTTTCGGGGAAACACGGGTAGTTAGTCAGATTGAAAAAAGGCACAAGTCCATCGAGTTCAACTTATAGAGATGGGAAACAAAGAAAGAAGAAACACCTAAAACAGAACGCTTTGCAGACAGTTACCCACTGTTGATCCAGAGGAAGGCAACCCCCCCTACAAAGCATGGTTCAATTTGCTCCAACAGGGGAAAAAATTCCTTCCTGATCCCATAAGGCAATCTGATATTCCCTAGAGCAACAATCTCTGGTGCTTATGTTCATCACGTTTAGTCTCTTTCACATGTTAATTTCATTCTAATAAATAATACCCCCTGGTAAAGTGCCTTGTTCCCATGTCGATGAGGACAAGGGCCTCTTCCCCACAACCCTGGCCAGGTGGTTGTGGGGGCTTGCGGGCAGGGAGGCTTAGCTGAATCTGGGTGCCCCTTTCATAAAGAGGCACCCAGATGTCACCCCCTTTCCTTGTGAATGAGTAAAGGGTAGTTATTGCCCCTTCTCATTCACCAAATACAGTAGAATTTCAAATAAAAACAACACTGTAAATACATATCCTTTATTTGATTTAAAAAAAACATAACATGGATTTTTGACAAATCTTTAAAAAAAGAAAAGCCACCCCAGAAAATGTTCATCGATGTATTCCCAAGGTCAATCACGTCGTCCAGCGATGTAGATCCACGTTAATCACGATGGACAGTGGCCTCCGAAAGAATAAATACCCGGGGCCCACCAACACGACCAATCCTAACAAACTCTCACTGCAAAATGAAAGCTCTGCTTCTGAATGTCAACAAAGGGGTGAAGCAAGCCGTGACAACACAGGACATCTTTTGCCTTTTGTTGACATTCAGGAGCAGAGTTGTTCTAGTGAAGGGTCGGCAGATGTCGTCCATCATGATTGATGTGGATCTTCATCGCTGGATGACGTGATTGACATTTGGATTACATCGATGGACCCCCACAACCACTGGGCCAGGCTTGTGGGGAAGATTCCCTTGTCCTAAACAACATGGGGGCATATGGCCTGGTATGGTTGAGGGCATATGGCCTGGTATGACACAGGAGCAGGAGGGGGCACAAACACACATCCCCTCCTTTCCTGATCTGCCAGACTGCTGCTCAGTTCAAGGGTCTGGTAAGCGATTTTAGGAGAGACTCCACTCTTATTTTCTTTTTACTTTTTTGTCTTTCTTTTTGTAATATTCCTACCAGACCTAAGGGGTCTGGTATGAACTGGGAAGGGGACTCTATGCTGTTTTTTATCTTACCGTTTAACAACATAAACTCATTCAGAATGACATTCGGAAAAAAAATGTGGATGCATCAAAAATTCGTATTTGTTCGGATTTGTTATTTTTTCGTTCGGAAATTCGGATGCATCCGAATGTCCGAATATGTTAAAATTCATCTGAATTTCACTTCGGAATGAAACGAATCATACATGTCTAGAAATTACAGTGGAAATCAATTTATGTCATTGGAGTGTCAGTTAAATGGCATTTGTGATCAATTTTTGTAGCTAATGTGATTATTTTCTTTTTTAATTTGCACTAACGGTTAACTTTTTTAGGCAAGCTGTTTCCCTTCTTCCAGTCCAAACCCTTTGGATTGGAAGAAGAATGAAACACCCCAATGCAATCTCTCTGTATCTGAAAAAAGACATTCCAAGCTTTTCATTATTGCTTTTTTAGAACCATGTAGCTGTAACATTCCCAATTTACTTTGAACAGTATCAGCCACATACAATTAAAGCTTGAAAACCAGAGTTGGAAGACTCCAGTATGCAAACAGCAGCCAAAAGAGTCCTTTCTGAATACAGATATTGCTTCACAAATACACATCCAACAAGGAAGCAATCTTTCTTAGCACTAAGTGTCAGGTGTCAATAATATGGTACACTGGTTAGCTTCACCATTGCCTTCCTTTGATCATAATCCCCTTGTCTGTCACATTGAGTTCCTTTTCACTCCACAGCAAAAATTCTTACATTTAGGGAAAAACCCAACCACAAAACCCTTCCTGCTGAATTTGTTTAAGAGGTATGGTGTGGTTGGAACTGTATTCTGATACTTTTACGCAACAACAACTACACCCTCTATTGCCAAGTAATATAAAAATACTTGCTAAAATATTGGCAAGACAACTCATTAAGGCGATCACTGCTATTATTAATCAAGGCCATGTGGGATTACAGGAGACTTTTTCTAAACCTGCAGGTCCCAGCTGACAATGCAGTACAGAAAGCTATACTTTCCATAGATGCTGATAAGGCATTTGACTGTATTGAGTGTAAATATGTCTGGGTCATATTGGCTCGCTTTGACCCCAGTATTTTCCCTTTTGAGTATTACATATTTTTGACCTTTTTGAAGCCATATGCTGTTCACAAGGCAATTTTCACTTTGCAAGGGAAGTTTCACCTTAGTTTAGTAAATGAGGTGAAGCTGTGCTGACTTCCATCATTCAATCATGTGTAAGCAAAAATACTGTTTCTATTTTAATTTTCCTTGCACATGATTGGGTATTCTTTGCATAGTGAAAGTTCAGCACATTTACCAAGCTAAGAGAAACTTCCCCTGCAAAATGCAACTTTCTTTGCAAAGTGAATAGTCTATTTGCCTTTGGTAAATCAATCCCACAGGCTCTCAATATTTTCTCAAATCTCATAAAGCCCTCCCTACCTTCCATCTTTTGCATACTATTTGGCAAAAACTTAAACATTTATAAAATGTGAAAGATTACACCAGATATACCACAGTTTGCAGTAACAGCAATTTTCAAGAGCTGGTCAAGCTGCATAGTATAGTTTCACATTGCTGGCAAAGTATGGTGTCGGCAAGATTACCCAACTGTCTGACAACAATAATGTAACATTTCAACAGTAAGCCCATATCCTACATACAATATTCTACCATGTTTTACAGTTGGGACATGCTATTCAATATCAGGGGGAGACCACACATTGGCATTTAGACCCATCCCCTATTTCTGTTTTTAACATTAGGATAAGTAATTACATTTACAATTCCACTACTTTGAGTTCTGCCCAGAAAGAGCTATGTAGCAAGTACATTTACCCTGTGTCTATCCAACTGATGAAAGCTTAATACAAGCAAAAAGGAAAACATAAAATATATGAATGGGCTTTAACTGCCTTAGGTGATTCCTGAAAACTGATCTCTTCTTGTAAGCCTTTTCCACCTCCTCTTAAAAACTGTATAGCTACTCTTCCAGTCAGTTCATCCATCAGAGTTTTTTCTTTCTGTATCCCTTTCCCCTCCTTGTAGACTGTTAGCTATCACAAGCAGGGTCCTTCTAATGCAGGGGTCTCAAACTCAATTTAGTCTGGGGCCACTGGACACATTTTTAAGTCCCGTGGGGGCCGCTACTATATATGGTACCATTGGTAATGTATGCACATGTTACAAGTGGCAACTGTCACCCATTCACTCAATCAAATTAATGATCGGGTGTAAACGCCTGCACACAGCATGTAATCATATGTGAAAGGATTACATGTAGTTAGGAATCTGTCACTATACCTGGATACACAATTGTGTATCCAGGTATAGTGACAGATTCCTAACTACATGTAATCCTTTCACATATGATTACATGCTGTGTGCAGGCGTTTACACCCGATCATTAATTTGATTGAGTGAATGGGTGACAGTTGCTGCATGTAAACGCCAGATTAGGGATTCCTGCTGCAGGAAAACACAAGTTTGTGACACAGGAATCCCTAATCGTACCTGAAATATAGGGGCCTAATATACACACAGAAAAATACCCCACACTAATACAACCCCCCTGAACAAATAAAATACACTTCACCCCCCCTTCTAAGCCCCCCGCACACATTTAATACACTGCCCCCCCACACCTGCACTAGACCTAACTAATGATCCATCATTTGGCTGGAGCTCAGAACTGACAGAGCTCTGGCCGGATCTGACAGGAGCAGCTCAGTCGGAGATGCAGACCGTGTAGCTGCTCCCGCAAGACGGGCACGCGGTCCGCGGACCGTGTGCCCGACTTGTCAGCTGGGTGTGGGCCACTTAGTACCAGCTCGCGGGCCGGTACTTTGAGACCGCTGTTCTAATCCTTTTGTATAGTATTGTATTGTAATAGTACTGTCTCCCTATATTTTGTAAAGCAAAAGTTTTAGGCAGGTGTGAAAAATGGTGTAAAGTAAGAATGCTTTCAAAAATATATATATTTGTTTATTTTTATCAATTTACAAAATGCAAAGTGAATCAGCAGAAATAAAACTGAGGTTTCATATATAGGTTGAAACAGTGATTACCTGAAACAGAAACAGCTGTGTAGGAGGCCTAAAACTGTGTGAGGAACAGCCAAACTCTGCTACTAAGGTGAGGTTGTTAAAAACAGTTTTATGTCACAGGTCATACACCATGGCAAGGCTGAGCACAGCAACAAGACACAAGATACTGCATCAGCAAGGTCTCTACCAGGCAAATATGTCAAAGCAGACTGGGGTTTCAAGATGTGCTGTTCAAGCTCTTTTGAAGATGCACAAAGAAACAGGCAACTTGAGGAACAAAGACGCAGTGGTCAGCCAAGGA
Source organism: Nanorana parkeri (assembly GCF_000935625.1). Taxonomy (NCBI): domain Eukaryota; kingdom Metazoa; phylum Chordata; class Amphibia; order Anura; family Dicroglossidae; genus Nanorana; species Nanorana parkeri. Next base: position 229,568 of record NW_017306475.1, read on the forward strand.
AACCTTAATGCAGCAGAAGAAAGACACATCATGGTTACATCCCTTTGACATCAGAAGATGCCCAGCAGTGCGATCAGCACCGAACTGGCAGAGAAGTGTGGCCAGAAGTGGTCTTCATGGAAGAATTGCGCCCAAAAAGTCATACATCCAATGTGGAAACAGGGCTAAGCAACTTAAATTTGTACGAAAACATAGGAACTGGGGTGCAGAAAAATGGCACCAGGTGCTCTGGACTGCTGAATCAAAATTTTTAATATTCGGCTGTAGCAGGAGGCAGTTTGTTCGCTGAAGGGTTGGAGAGCGGTACAATAATAAATGTCTGCGGCAACAAGTGAAGAATAGCAGAGGTTCCTTGCATGGCTGGGGCTGCATTTCTGCCAATGGAGTTGGAGATTTGGCCAGGACCTATGGTGTCCTCAATGTTGCAAAATTCAAGCAGATACTTATGCCATACCATCAGGGAGGCGTGTGTGGTTGGCCCCAATTTTATTCTGTAGCCGGACAACGACCTCAAACATACAGCCAATGTAATTAAGAACTATGTTCAACGTAAAGAAGAACAAGGAGTCCTGGGAGTGATGGTTTGGCCTCCACAGAGCCCTGATCTCAACATCATCGAGTCTGTCCGGGATTACATGAAGAGATAGAAGGATGTGAAACAGCCTACATCCACAGGAGATCTGTGGTTAGTTCTCCAAGATGTTTGGAACATCCTACCTGCCGAGTTCCTTCAAAAACTGTGTGCAAGTATACCTAGAAGAATTGATGCTGTTTTGCTGTTTTGTGGTGGTCACACCAAATATTGATTTGATTTGGATTTCTCTTCTGTTCATTTACTTTCCATTTTGTTAATTGTTAAAAATAAAATATTAAAACTTTTATTTCTGAAAGCATTCTTACTTTACAGCATTTGTTTCACACCTGCCTAAAACCTTTGCACAGTACTGTAAATTATAATAATAATAATACCAACTATATATACATTATATATAAAAATCTAATTCCGCTAGACAAACAACTAACTAAATGTAGCCTAGGTTTGAAAAGAGGATTTTCTCCCTTGTATGGAAAGTAGGTACAAATTTCAGTTGGATATTTGATAATATCAACTTCTTATTTTGTAGTGTCTGGAGTTGTCCCTTAACTGCAGTTATTTTTTGCTTATAGAACATACAGATTATACAGTAAACTTGTATGTAAAGATACATTGGCATTTGACGTAAAATTGAAACTAAAAATGTGGACAATATGAAAGCAATATGAAATTGCACATATTTCTTTAAGTTGTGTAAAAGACCTGCTCTAAAAAAGCATATTGAAATGCTCCCATTTAGATCCCTAGTGAAACATATATCAGGTTTGTACTCCCATGAAAAAAAGTGTTAACATCTACTCCCTTTCAGCACCTCTCAGAGATTTCCCATTACAGATATGATTTGGAAATGCAGCTGACAGATATGATATTTGTGGTAAATGAGAAAATATCTATTATCTGATTTGGCATTTGCAATGCAAATAGTAGCCTGGAAAATTGTTTTAATTTTTACCACCAATGTGGTTACACAGGTGACCATTGAAATCTTTTTAATATACTAAAATATAGGAAACAAATTATAGGTTTAATTTAGGAAAGCAAACTATGACTACTTAAAGGGCATTGTTACAACTTTAAAGCATAGGAATTTCCTTTTTTCAACAGGGTTCTGTCCCCTACTCCCCTGCTACATTTAATTAACTTAATAAATATGTGTACATACCTTTCTTCTTCCTATCTGTGAAGGTTCTCATTCATCCAGGTCATGGTATATCTGTAAAAAATAAGTCAAGGCAGCTGGACTATTTTTCTTGAAGATGTTTCACTGGACATCCTACCAGCTTTCTCAATACAGAATGACTTGTACAAAAATGATCTGGGAATAAATATGGTGAATGTTGTTCGAATCCACATAATCTGATCACAATCAGTCACAACCAGGTGTTGATGGCATTTGCATAATTGGAGCTAGGTGTTAATAACCTGGCCAGAGAGAGGTGTTAAAACAGCATTGTATGTGGCAGACAATTGATGTCTCACCCCCACCTCTATTCAAGCTTGGCTTCTCCATTTTTACATAAATGGCCTCTTTCACACCTTTTTGAACCAGTCCTCCTCCCTTGACTGCTATTTGACTCCCACCACAACTGAGAGTCATCAGGACTCTACACCACCGGGCAGAGAAAATTCACACCAGAACAGAGGCCAGGACAAAGGAATTCAAACACATCTACTGTATGCCACATACAATGCTGTTTTAACACCCCTCTAGCTCCAATTATGCAAATGCATTCAGCACCTAGTTGTGATTATCAGATTATGTGGAATTTTTGTACAAGTCATTCTGAATTGAGAAAGCTGGTTGGATGACAAGTAAAACGTCATCCAATACAGCATGTCCAGTTGCCTTGACTTATTTTTTACAGATATTTCTTCTTTCTAGCAGTCTTCTGGCCAGTCACATGACGCTTCCTCATCATCCTCGGGTCTTCATTGGCAGTGAATGTAGTTAGATCACTGCCAGTCTTTACATAATGCTCCTGTTAAGGGGATGTGTTCATGGCAGCTTGATCCCACGGGGAGTTGAATGACACCTGACATAAGGGACATAGTTCATATTCTGGTTTAACATGAACTGCCTGTGCACTCACCTGCCTGAACCTCCAGCTGATGTAGCCACAGGTCCATCATTTAGAGATGGTAGCACTCCTGTCACTAAATTAAATGGGGAAGCAGCAGGTGAAGATCATTAGGCATAGTTGGTAAACGCATTGTCATGTTAGCGGGTCAACATTGTCACTTATTGTAATTAATTCAGATCTTTAACACTGTACTACATGATTTACATCTAATTAAGGACCTTTTTTACAGTGTGGGTGTTCTTATTTGCTATTTATATCTTTTGGGAATGAGTAACAAGGGGTACAATATACTTCTTACTCCTTCACCTGGGGATAAACATCTGGGGGCCCCTTTATTTTTTCATATTCCAATAGGTACCCCTCCAGACCCATACATTCCTTTTGGGGGACAAGATGTGGGGATGAGACCCTTGTCCCCATCAACATATCAACATGGAGACAAGGGGGTTGATTTACTAATCTTAAAAACACACCACGAACATGTATACACCTCTGTAGTGTGTTCCCTCCCAGCATGATCTATGGGTGGAATCTAAACACCTTTGTAGTGTGTACACACCCAGCAGGTGTGTTGTGCAAAGCCCTGCCCTGAATTGCAAGGTGATGTTGTGTAAATTAGCTCTACATTGTGTTGCTTGCGTTGATAAATGCAGGAATGTAAATGCATGAGCTAACCTTTTTTGTCTAAACTGTGAAGCAGCATTATATATGCATCATGTGCATGATTTTTCCATATATGGCATTAGTGGAAATATGCTTATAGAGACTTTTTGGTTGATAAAAACGCTTTGCTGTGTAAAAATCACACGCACCTGGTGCGTGCGTGTGTTTAGGTTAGTAAATCACCCCCAAGGTGTCTTGCAAGGTAGGACCCCATATATCCAGCACACCCCTTGGTATTGAATCACAAAAGAGAAATAGTGAAAAGAAACATCACTACTGTTTTGAAACAAAAACATAAAAATAAACAATGCCCCCTGATGTAAATCCAAAAGACAGATCCTCGGTGCTGCTGTAATATAAATGAAGTGGCAGGGATTCCAGGTGATGTTATTGGCTAAATATGGTCATGACCATATTTGGTCAGTGATGTCTCTCCGGATCCCTGACCTGTTAGTTGCTGTCATTTAGCAGCTGTAATGCTACCATAGCTAAATGACAGATCCCCACATTTGTTGACAAATACAAGCTGGTGAGGATCTCAGCAGTAGTGCTACTATTGATAAATGACAGATCCTTGGCCAATGTTTTTTTTTTTTAAAGTCACTCTATAAAGGTGTACATCGAACTGCTCTGCAACTCCACATTTAGGTTTCAGGCATCCATAAAGTACATGTAGTGCCCCTTAACATCTAAGAGCAAATGGGGGACTTAAGAGGTAGGGTGGGTTAACATTTCACCCCAGGGATGAGTCCTTAGCCATTTTGTGGCATGTGAAAGTAACATTGGGTACCAGTCACTTTAAGCAATATTTTCCGAATATTTTATTCTATAAGCAACGAAAATGGGAGAAAGGGCTACAGACATCTAGAACAGTACAGAACAGTTTCAGATCCCGACTGGGTCCATAATTGACTACTCGCCGGCTACAGGCCTGGTCAGAGAGCACGCACATAATGCAACCTCCCCCAGGCAGAAATAGACTCTCACATGGTCAGCCCCAAATATTTATGTCCTCCCCCAGCATGCACCACTGGCCATGAACCTCCTAGTGATTGGTTAGCGAGACATAGGTATTCATAACATCATATTATTGGATGCTCTGCTTTGTGGCAGGGATACACAAGGCAGCAGGCAGATGCAAACAATAACAGAGTGCCATGGGGAAACCCAAATGAGCACAGATTATGAAATTAGCTAGATTGAGTACAGTCCAGCAGAACTAAGGGGTCTATTCACGAAGCAGCCGGAGGATCTAGCCGTAGCTCTGGCCGATCCTTCGGCTAGCTTCTGCCCCAGGACCCCTTTGGTCCAGTAGAACCGAAGGGCTGCTGTACGGGCTATTCGCTATAGCCCGTACAGCTCCCGAACTTGGCCGAGCGGCACAGTCTAGCCAAACGCATATGCCGCGGCTTGGCTCAGCCGCGCAGAAAGCCGAACCTGGCCGAGCGCCGACAGCCTGCTTCTGACAGCTGGGCGGAGCCAGCCGTGATCTTACGGTTGGCTCCGGCCACTTGCAGAGAGATCAGCGTCCCTGGTTACCAGCTAACCAGGGAAACTGATCTCCAGACAGCCTAACTCTCCCTGGCGCTCCGGGAGTCTCCCGCTCCAGGCAGCCAAAGAGAGAAACACTGCTTTTTCTTTTTTTTCCTTATTCTGACCCGGAGCCGTGTCAGAATAGAAATAAAAAAATAATAATTGTTGGCCATAGGAATGCATTGCTAGATTCCTATTGGCTTTTTCAATTTGCAATAGCCAATAGCAAACTAGCATTGCACCCGCCCCCTCTGCTGCAGTTCTCCATCAGGTCCACTACTGATTGACAGCAGCAGAGGGCGGGTGCTATGCTAGTTTGCTATTGGCTATTTTGCAAATTGAAATAGCCAATAGGAATCTAGCAATGCATTCCTATTGCCCCAAATTTTTTTTTCTATTCTGGCTCCGTGTCAGAATAAGAAAAACAAAGAAAAAGCAGTGTTTCTCTCCTTGGCGGCTGGGAGCGGGAGACTCCCGGAGCGCCCGGGAAAGTTAGGCTTTTTTTTTTCTTCTTCTTTTTGACGGCAGCAGAACCGTCGACCAATAGAAAACTGTTGGGCGGAGCTAGCTGTCACTGCTAGCTCCGCACAATCGTTTTCTATTTTTATTTTTCTACTTTTTTAACTGTTTTTCTGTTCTGCTCAGTCCCACAGAGAGACCGAGCAGAACAGTGTTCGGCTCACTTCGCTTTAGGTCGGTCATTCACTCGGCTGCCTACGGCAGCTTAGTGAATAGACCCCTAAGTTTAAGGAATCATCCCGCTTAGGGCAAGGTGGCTACACATATTATTTAAAGAATTGTATTTTTGCATTTTTACACATGTACCGATTTCTTCAGAAGTTACCAGTTAATTAAAACTTTTTGAAGAGCATGTACATAGGCTGCCCTTTTGAAAATGCTAGTTGCTTGGCTGTCTTTGGCACCAATATTTCTGAGTTACTGACCCACATTAAGTATGCAGAGTGTCAAATCCTGATTTGCACACTAGTAACTAATCAGTGACTGGATCACAATAACAACCAGAAACTATAATTTTAAGAGATTAGGCCAGTACTGGCAGTATTTATAGTTCTCAGTGCAGTTTCCTTTAATACTCGTACATACTTTACTTGCAGTATAATAACCGCTAATGTTGTGTACTTGGTCCACTCCTTCTGCTGTATCATGTGTCATAATAAACTTTGTACAGAGCAAAAAGCAATGTTTTTTTTTTTTTTATATCCGATCTGTTCAGCTATGAAATGCTTAGAGGAATGGTGATATAGAGGTCCTACTTCAAAGCTAGAAAAAATGTCCACAAGAAGTATGCAGTTTTGCTTGGGCCTAGCTGTAAGACTGCATTGTCACTGACAGCTCCCAGAACCAATCAGCTATGCCATGGTGACCACTTGACTTTGTTAACAA
>NW_017306475.1:235896-262627 GCF_000935625.1 Nanorana parkeri
ACCGTAAGTACCCCCCCCCCACCCCCCTAAATTATATCACCCCTTTCAATTAATAGCTGCAAAAACATTAAAAAAACTAACCCACCTCCCTTTTTATTGACCTAAATCTATAGCCACATGATGCAGGTACCCAAACTTTTGTTTTCCTTAATGCAGAGTGGGAGGGCCCTTCTTTTGGTGCCCAATTTGCTGCCTGAGTAACATGGACATTTCTTATTGGCTGTCCAGTATCAGGGTCCTCAAGTACTCCACAAGATTGCAGCAATGTCATCACGATGAGGGGACCAGAGGTGTGCACAGTCTGCAGCATTGGATGATATGAATGAGTGAAAGCAGGGTAGACAGTTAAGATATAAACACTGCTTCCCAGAGTTCCTCTTTAATTTCTGCTTTTTTTTAAAATCAACAACGCTTTATAATAAAAAAACACAGTGACATGTTAAAATATACAACATATTTTATTGGGGGTTTACTAAAGCACATGTTGAAGTATGTTACTGATAATAGTAAAAAGATTTCCAGCCTTATAAAGCAATAAGTTTCCCAATGTGTTTTACTCCTCTTGGGGTTACTGGAAATACATGTATATTTTATTGGTCTCTAATTGCTTTCATATTTTCCTTAGCTGCATTTGTACTATGAAGGCATAATCACAATGCAGGCAGTTAATTGTTTAGCTAAACTAATCCATTTTCATGAAAATACATATCCATGTTCATTCACTGCCTAAAATGTAATCCAAATATGAAACACTACACTTTAGAACCCTTGAATATTTTACATTGTTATGTTGTAAATAAAATGTACTCATAAACACTTCTATTACAATTCCCAATTTGTATTTAATAATTTAAAGCCTGACTGTTCTAATTTAAAATGTACCTAGACCCCAACTTTTTATTTTAGTTTTGGATAGATTGATGGTTGGTTAGAACTCCTGTCACATTTTTATTGCTAAACAGAAATAGCCAGCACTCCATAAACAATATGTATTAAAAACAGAAGTGTTAGCAGCATATATTTGCAGCAAATCTATGAGGAAACCACACTGCTCTGTCAAAACGCCTATAGTGTGGTTTAGTTTTAACCACATTATGCAGAGGGGCCTTGATACTAACACCTTTGTTTTTAATACATACTGTTAATGGAGTGCTGGCTATTTCTGTTTTGGATTTATACAGTGTCACTTGGTTTGAATGGGTAGAAAAAGGAATAGGAATCAATGCATATCTAATACCTCGCACCCTGGGAGCTGGTACTTCCGAATGATTTGTGTAGACCCCCAACTTCCATAAGCTCAATGTAGGATCACTGGCCCTGATGTATGTATGATGCATGAGATGACATCAGAGAGGCCATGACTGGATGAGCGGTGAAGAGAAGCAGCTTCATACGATGGTAGTGCAGAGACCTGTGGGAGTGAGAAATAAGTTAAGTATAGCTGCTTATTTCCTACCCCCTAGGCCCACAACCGATTAACCCTTGTGGTGTGGGGTGGAATGGCAATGCTTTGTTATTTTTTAAGCGTTGACTGAAGTTCAGATTTAAAGACCAACTTAAGGCTCGCTGTTTATTACATTTTCAAACATTTTAATATTTTCTGTGATTTAGTCCATAACTTGTTTATTACTTACATAACTGTTTGTAAGCACCACTGAGCTGGTGCTGGAAAGTACAGTAGGAGCAGTACTTTCAGCATCGGAACGGTGTTAGTGATGATGCTGTGGCTTTCTGGCACCAGCTCAGTGGAGCTTAGTAACAGCTATGCATGTAAAAAATTAGTTATTGACCTAACTAATCACAGTAACTATTAAAATGTAATAAACACTATGTCTGGAGATGGGCTTTAGCTGTGAAGAGTGAGAAGTTTTTCACACACTTCTATATGTGTTTGGTTTTAACCAGGTATCCAGTTATTTTGCAGGGATTTTTATAGTTTTGCATTCCATACATTCAGGACAGAACTTCAACAAGAAGTACTTTCATTTTAGCATTGCCTGACGGCTTTTATATGCACCTGTATAATAATGTATAGCCAAGCTTCACTTCCCACTCTTAAAATGTATGCTGGCATAATTTATATTATATTCATTTATCACAACTTAATATACAATTGTCTGGCAGCAGTTTGTGCTCAATTAAATACAGTGGAAAGAGTCAATGACTTGTTTTGATTCTGGCAGCTTTTAAAAGAGGTAGATCAGAATATGGAATTGAATCTCTGTACTTTTCTTTACAATTTTAAGCCAATATGCACGTATATATTTGACTAAAATGTCGTAAAAGCTTTAAAAGCTAAGCTTTGTACTTTATATGCACTTGAAACTTGACCTTGTTTTAAAATACCTTTTAATAATAAAATACGTATCTAAGCATTAACATGATAAAACATCAATAATGTCAACTCATCACTGCACATGTCTGCTGCTTTATGTGAAAAAAAAACACATCTGGAAATGTACAATTCCAGCCTTTACAGTCTCCATGATGCATACAAAATGTAAAAAAAAAAAAAAAAATTGCAGAAACTAAAAATTATGTGATTTAATTAAGAGCAACAGCTGCCAGATATAACCTTGAACAGAGCAACAGTGGGCAATTTTCTTTATAATTACACTGGGAATCAGACTTAAGTAATCAGTGAAAAGCCTAAGCATAAACCAGAGAATTGTCTGTAGATTATTATATATTTTCGTCAAGAAGGTTTCAGGTATACCGACCTTATAAAAAAAAAAGTGCACTCATTAAATACAGTACATGGAACCAATGCATGGCCACCGTAGTCTTTTATTTAAACCAATCTTCCAGTTGTATCATTGGACTATATAAATCTGGACTTCATCCACTAAAGTGGAAAGTTTTGGATCCATAAATGTTTGGCAACCACACTAACTAGCTTTATAATGAAACAAGGCAGACATGTTTTATAAGATGTGTAATCCGGACTTGATGTACTCACTAACACATCGATCCAAAACACATAAATCTTTTGTTAGCAAATGAATGTATTTTGGGGCAAACAATGTAAAAATGTTTGCTAACTAAATACTATGGAATATAAACAGAGCCAGATATCTGTTTAGCCAACACAGGCATTGGTCTAGGGCAGCTAGATTGCCTGAAATGGGACATAGACATATGCACATCATGAGTGAACCTGGAAAATTTCAGTTTGCAGGAAGTTCAGGGAACCCTTGAAACAAATCTGCTAGACTGGAACATAGTGCCTAACCCCATTAAAGTCTATGAGAGCTGAATCTTGCAATTTTTTTTCTGGCCTTTTCAAAGTTAATTTGGAAGCTTTTGTGAATAAAGGGCATAAGTAACTGGGCACTGCCATGCAGGACACGTGCCAATGCATAACAACAAAAAAATGAAAATATTTTTCAGCAGGGAGAGCATCTTTTAATGCATCTTAAAACGAAATATTCAACATACACATATCCTTTAATAACATGCCTGGGGAATGCCTTAAATCTGCATGAGAATTTTCGTACCAGTACCATGAAAACAAACTACCACCACTAAATGACAGTCAGATCCCTGGCCTGCTTCTGTTTGTAGACAAAGTAGCCTGGGGATCCCACGTGTTGTCCTTGTCGTCCTTAATGTAGGGGGCAAAGCCAGATATCTTATTCTAAAGAGGGCTTCTAGGTTTCTAATTAGTTCCTCCTGTAGATCTACCACATTCTCTTGGGGTATCAGATGTGGTGATGAGGTCCTTGTCTGCATCAACATAGGGACAAGATGTCCTGCATGGGAGCGAGGCTTGACTATTCCCTCCTTGCATGGTACCCTCTCATTGTTGAGGGAATGTGTCCTAGAATGGTTCCAGAGGAGGGCACCCTTTCTGGACAGCTAAGCTGCATCTCTGCATATGGATATGGGTCTGCTATGGATTTTCAGGGGCCCCACATGCTATTTTTTTCTTAAAGGGATAGTACATTTTTTTGTAAGTACTGCCCTTTTTGGGAAAAAAAAGACAACATGGCATGGGATCCCCTTGACAATCCAATCAACCATACAGCAGACAAGTGTGTGCACCCCCCACTGTGCCCACCTCTCTTGTCTCTCACCACCACCTTTATGTCCACTAACCCCTTGGCTCTCCCACTGCCAGTGTGCCCACCTACCTCCTCTCCCACCACCACCTCTGTGTCCACTGACCCCCAGCTCTCCCCATGCCAGTGTGCCCACCTCTCTCCTCTCCCACCACTGCCTATGTGTCCACTGACCCCCAGCTCTCCCTCTTCCACTGTGCCCACCTCTCTATTTTCCCACCACCACCTCTGTGTCCACTGACCTCTGTCCCCCCTCTGCCTGTGTCCACTGACCCCCCAGTTCTCCCCCTGCCACCTCTGTCCCACCACTGCCTGTGTCCACTGACCCCCCAGCTCTCTCCCTCCTACCCTTTGGTACAGAGCCCACCTAGTCTCTCTTTGTGCATTCCTTCCACCCCTGCCACTGCTGCCAGCCTTTGGCAGCTCTCTACTAACACAAATTAGGCAGCTGCAAGTTCCCAGCGTGGGCTGAGGTGGCTGCCTAATTTATCCTTATGAACCCTAGAAACCTTTGCACTGCAGTATGGAATTCATGCTAACTGAGCTAAGTCTCATATATATTCAATTGATTTATTACTATTATTATACAGGATTAATAGTGCCAACAGTTTGCGCAAGCGCTTTACAATATATGGAAGACATTTCAGTTACAATACAAGTAAAGACAAAATGTTAAGGAGGGAGGGATGGATAGTTGTGTTATCAATCCGAATGGAATAGTTGGAGGAGGGTGCATGAGGGGGAGGAAATATCATGAGTTCCATTTTTTAAAGACTGAGTTTTAAGAAGTGTTGTGACATCCAGACTGATATGTCAGTTAGAAGGTTAGTGACGCTCAAGGACAACGAAGGGTTGAGTTGTGGAGTGTAGAGATATATTTGATTGTCATCGGCATAGAGATGGTATTGGAAGCCATGCAAGTTTAGCAATTGACCAAGGGAGGAGGTGTAGATAAAAAAGAGAGGGGGCCCAAGGACAGAGCCTTGGCTGACCCATATGGAAAGAGGAAGAGGAGAGGAAGAGGTAGATTTGAAAGGTGACACTAAAGGAGCATTTAGATAGGTAGGTGGAGAACCATGAGAGAGCAGGGTCTTGGAGGCTAAATGAGTGTAGTTTTATGAGGAGCAGCGGGTGGGCAACTGTGTCAAAAGAAGAAGAAAGGTCTAAAAGCAAAAGTAAGGAGCTGTGGCCATTGTTTTAGCAGTTAGTAAGTCATTAGTGAGTTTTAGGTGGGCAGTTTTCGTGCAGTGTTGGGGGTGAAAGCCAGATTGTAAGGGTCAAGGAGATTGTTATCAGTGAGATGGCGGCTCAGGCGGTTGTAAATAAGGTGTTCTATGAGTTTGGAGGTGAATGGGAGTAAGGAGATTGGTCTAATGTTTTTAAGGTTGGTGGGGTCCAGTGAGGGTTTATTTGGTATTGGGGTGACCAGCACATGGGGAGGGAAAGATGCCAGCAGAGTGGGAAATATTTAAAATGCTAGTAAAGTGTGGGATAGAGCAAGAGGGTGACAGGCATAGTGGTGAGGGAATAGGGTCCAGGGGGCAAGTGGTGAGGTGGGTGTGATGGTGGGTCGGTTACATTAATAGGGGAAGGTGACTGAACAATGGAGATTTCTTCCCGAATTGCATCTATCTTATTTTTTAAATGAATGGCAATGTCCTGGGCAGTGAGTGAGTTAGTGGGTAGAGTCGGTGGGGACATAGTAGAGAGTTAAAAGTAGAAAAGAGTTGATGAGGACTGGATGAGAGTGTGTTAATGAGAGTGACAAAATAAATCTGTTTGGCAGCACGGTGGGAAGAATGATATTTTAGGAGGGCAGCTTTATACAGGGAGAAGTCTTGCAGAGACCTAGTTTCCCGCCACAGTCATTTAAGAGTGCGGCTATGTCTTTAAGGATTTCTAATACCTTCTTTTTGCCACGGTTGTAGTGGACGTAGCCTAGGTCTGCATGTAGTGAGGGGAGCGAAGGTGTCTAGGTAAGATGAGAGCGAGCTGTTGAGGACAGAAGTAGCCAGGTCAAGGCAGTACAGAGGTGATATTTTGTTACAGATGTAGTCGGTAGCAGAGTGGAGAAGAGAAGGGTTAAGCTAGAGAAGATTTCTCTGGGTAACAGTGTGCTATTTAGGGAGATTCATGGTGGGGACAGGGTGAGTGTAAAACTGACAAGGTTGTGGTCTGAGAGGGGAAAGGGGGTGTTGGAGAGGTTGCAAAGCATGCATATGTGAGAGAACACAAGATCTAGTATGTTGCCATCAGAGTGAGAGGGAGTGTGTGTCCATTGTGTTAGATCGAAAGAAGAGGGTAGGTTAGCATAGTTAAAGTCAGCAAGAATAATAGTGGGTATTTCTCAGGAGAGAAAGTAGGGTAGCCAGGCAGAAAAGTCATCAGGAAAGCATGATACTGGTCCAGGAGGCCAATATATTATAGCTCAGAGTTACTGGCGAAGATAGGCAAATACAGTAGGCTTCAAAAGAGGAAAGGGACAGAGAGGGAAGTGAAGGCAGAACGTAAAAAGTGCATTGTGGGGATAGAAGGATTCCAGCTCCTCCTCCTTTCCATCCACTTGGTCTGGGTGAGTACGTTCAGTGGAGGCCACCATTGGAGAAGGCAGCAGGGGAGGCAGAGTCTGATTCCTGAAGCCAGGTTTCAGTAACAGCACGCATGTTAAAGGAATTGGAGATGAGAAGATCATGCACAGCGGTGAGCTTGTTATAGGCAGAGCAGGCATTCCAGAGGGAGACTTGCTCTAGGAAGTAGGGGGATAGAAATTAGGGTGTGTGGATTGTGGCTGTTGCCAGAGAAAAGGCAGTGCTGGTTTGGAGGGTGAATATTTAGAAAACAGAGGGCCAGGATTGGGAGAGATACCCCCAGAAGTCAAGAGAAGCAAAAGGGTGAGGGAAGTGAGATGAGAGCAAGTTTGATATAAGCACACATACCCCAGTGTCCTGGATGCACAAGCCAGGACTTCCGCAGATCCTGATATCCAATAAAATGGGTTTCCCAGCTCATATATTTCAGAGTAAAAATCTCTAGCAGCGTGTCTGACATTCTTCCCCTGAACCTTGCTCCATTACTTTGCATACTTAAATCTAGGTTTCATGCATCAAAGCACCTTCCCTTATCTTAACCTAATTAAAATTAAACTTCTTCTGGTACTTTTGTATTCTCTATTTTCTTAGAAGCAATCAGGTCAATCAGTTGTGCTCATCATTTTTCTGGGGCTTGTCTGGACATATATTAGAGATAGATTGATGCAATCTACATTTTTACATAGAATATACTATACCCTGGCCACACTGCCCATTATTTACCACTCTACTTCCTCTCAACACTTGTTCCACCTCTCCTGCTAATTTTTTACATATATTTTCAGATCATTCTAGAATTAGGGACTATTGGATGAAGGTAATCCAGTTTGTATCACAGTTTACTGCCTTTAAGGTCTACAATTTATATGTGCCTCCAGGACCTCTAGACCTCTACTCAGCATTTTACTATTTCATGTCTAGAAGCCGACAATCCTCAACGATGAGAAATCTGAGCCACTGACTCTATCCTTCTGGAATGGACATGTTAACTTATCATTGCATTTTTACAAGGCAGAATACATCAGAAGAGGATCCATGAAAAAAATCATTAAGGTCTGGGGTGGTTGGCTGGACTCATATCTTTCAAATAATTGATCTTGGTTACTTAACCTATTACTGTATCTTGCCTTTTCTTTTCAGAAATAGGTGGTCCTCCTGGGGTTCCCCTGTTATGTGTTGGTTCCTAGGCCCTCTATTTTCTATTATTACTAGTGGGTCATATTTATTTAATTATTTGATAATAAAGCATGATGAAGGGCAGGAAATACATTTACAGCATACCAATGTATAACAGCAGATCATCACCATCAAAATGAATGCCCCAGGTGGCATCTCAGTGGGGAGCGGCCAGGTGGGGGAGCAGTAGGGGGGGGGGCAGCCACAGCATCCCAAGGTTGCTAAGAGCTCTTAGCAAGCTGTGTCACTCCGTACAGTGCAGCTTACCGCCCAGCTCACTGATGTCACCAGTTTCCAGGAGCTGAGCTCCTGGCAACCAGTGATGTCAGTGAGCTGGGCAGGACGCTGGAAGTGCCACTGACAGCACAGTCCAGTCCACCACCGCCCCCCTCCCCCCCTTTCGAATGGCAAATTAACCAAGGTCCGCCACCCCCCAGTCACCATTTCCTGACAGCAGCACCCCCAGAACAACAATCACTCAGGCGGCAAATACCTTAGGGACAGCCCTGTATATATATAAAACACATCTTCCAGCATCCATGTTTTCAACCGTACAGGGCATTGTGTGTTGACACATTTAGAATATTGCCACCATAGCCCCAACCATCAAACTTTAAACATCTTGCTTGTATTCCAAATGGATGAAGGATAAACTCCAAGTCTAATAGTCATGTTATTATTTGTGCATAGCAAGTGTCTCCTTTCATCTTTGTCCATAATTTATAAACAATAGACTTTGATGTTTAGCATGTACTTATAAACATAGATATAATTGGCAGATTATCATACAATGTCAAATGAGGCATTCTAGATCATCTGAATCCATATGTAGATTTTCAAAATTTTCCAAATATCCAAACATGCACATTAACTGTATAATTATGGGCAAAAATCCTGCTTGGGCACCTGATCATTTATCATGATTTTATAGATTAATGATAGCCAAGGTTATACAGCATCCATTTTCACCTATACAGGTATTATACAATATAAGAGGACCAGTCTATTAATGCAGATATTATTTGTCACTATCCTGCAAGACATTTAGTTCTGCTTACAGTGTTTACAGGCCAGTTTAAAAGCAGCTGCCACCAGTTAATTTGACTTTTTAGTTTATCTTTTTAAACAGCACCCCCTTCCTCACATGTCTCCTGTTTGTCTCTCTGTCTGTCTCTCGCTCAGACATGGGCGTAAGTCGCATCATAGGATTACAAGAGAAAAAAAACAAACCTTTCTCTTGAAAGCTCCCTTGTACACCAATCAGCCATAACATTATGACCACCCACCTAATGTTGAAGAGGTCCCCCATTTGCCAACAAAACAGCCCTGACCGGTGGTGGCATGGACCCACTAGACCCAGGGCCAGATTAAGAGCATCATGGGCCTGGTGCTGAAGATTTTGGTGGGCCTTTTTAGGAAAATACATAAAAAGAAAACATTTTAATTACCCTTAAAGTGCATCAACAAAACATTGGATATCTTAAACACACAGAATAAACAGGCTTTTTCACTGAACCCCAAATTACCTAAATGAGGCAAACTAATAGATTAAAATTTAACTACACACTCACTTTTCATGCTTTTTTTTTGCCTGCAAATGTATCAATTGGGGAATCGACCAATTACACGGCCACCACATTTTACATAAAATACATAGAAAACATTATGTGACGCGGAACATTCTGCGGAGTCCTGCAACATCTGTTGTGGCTACTGAAGGGTTGAAGGTGGCAAAAATCCTGTGTGATAAAGTTAGGAGGCCTTATACTTACCTCCAATGACCAGCAATGTAACAGAGATATTCACACTGACCAGCAATGTACCGGAGGTATTCACACTGACCACCAATGTAAGGGAGGTGTATACACTGACTAGCAATATAACAGAGGTATTCACACTGACCAGCAATGTAATGGAGTTATTCACACTGACCAGCAATGTAAAGGAGGTATATACACTGACCAGCAATGTAAAGGAGGTATTGTCACTGACCCGCAATGTAACAGAGGTATTCACACTGATCAGCAATGTAACAGAGGTATTCACACTGACCAGCAATGTAACAGGGATATTCACACTGGCCACCAATGTGATGAAGGTATTCTTATTGACTATCAAAGTAACAGAGGTATTCTCACTGACCGGCAATTTAAAGTAGGTATTCACACTGACCAGCAATGTAATCAGGGGTGGACTGGGCCGGGGGGCAGGGTGGCAATTGCCCCCGGGGCCTACCCTGAATGTAATGGAGATATTCTTACTGACCATCAATGTAACAGTTGTATTCTCACTGTGCAGATGAATGCCTGCCTGTTGATAGCACATTATTTAATTAGCTAAATCCATCCCTGCCTATTTTTACCCCCAATCCTCCAGTGAGGAGACCACCTGTGATCCTCATCACCCCTCCGCTCCCTCTCTCCCCAACATCCCTTCTGCTCCCACATCTCCTCTCTGCTCCCACATCTCCCTTTTGGTTCCACTGTCCACCACATCCCCTCTGCTCCCACTCCCCCCACATCCCCTCTGCTTCCACTCTCCCTGACATCCCCTCTGCTCCCACTCTGGCAACAAGAGCCGTAGTTTTGTAGTTGCTCTTACCCAGTCATCTAGTGATCACAATTTAGCCCTTGTCAAAGTCACTCAAATCTTTATACTTGCCCATCTTTTCTGCTTCCAAAACATCAACTTCAGGAACAAAATGTTCACTTGCTGCCTAATATATCCCACCCACTTCAAGGTGCCATTGTAACAAGATCATTCATGTTATTCACTTCACCTCTCAGTGGTCATAATGTTATGGCTGATCAGTGTAGAGCTTCCATGTATGCAACTGCCAGTATCCCAACAGTTTTACTATTTAAGGTTTTACTTCAATGTGAAAAGGATACATTTTCTATTACAGATGATAAAACAGTAAAATTGCACTGAACACTCAACCTTCTATATTTTATAAATTACCGACCAGCCTCAATTATAACATGTTATTCTCTTCTTGATGTTTTCATTAGTTAAAGGTCCCTCTGCAGCTGCCTCATGAGCTTTCCCATTTTTTCCATTAATTTAATTTCAAGCTATATAATTACATCACTACGACCACCTACTATAATAGTGTTTTAATTGAAGCCATTGGCACTGAGACTATTAAATTATGTTGCCAGTTCACCATACCTTTTTGTCATTGTCATGAGCCTATACAGAATACTTAAGGCACAGAGCCATAAAGAAAATACAATTACACTCAAATTCTCAATACATTTTAACAGTATAAAAAAATCTGTTTGATATGATTGCATTTCTTAAAGGAAAATGTATTTCATGATTAATTTTTTAATTTTGGGGGGAGCAGTTGTCAAAAGAACAGGAAGATACAGGTAGCCGAATAAAAACATTGTCAAAATTTCTAACCTTTCTTTACTCTACTAAAATTGAATTTTTTTTTGTGCATGTCCTTGACCTAATTCCCATGGTGACAAAGGTTATGATAGGTGACAAAATACAGCAAACAAAACAGATGATAGTATGGTAAATTGGTAATTCTATTAGCTTCAAAACGCAAAAAAAATTGTACACTTTTTTGGCTATGTAACAGAAGAATAAAAATATGAAAACAGTCAAATATCAGTGGCAGCTACTGCCAATTCTCCTACACGGTAAACTATTCTAACCTGCCTACCTATCAACCTACCTACTTAAAGTGACCCCCCAAACTTGTCATTTATCTTCTAATTAATTAAATACTGCATTTCCAATGCAATTGTATTATATAACAACTTTTCTTCTTTTTTCTGTGTCTTCCAATTTCATGGTTCCATGCAGACATTGATGCAAGCCCACAACAGCATCTTTTATTGCTGCATCATCAGTAGCCGTCTCTTTCTTTCTGTTTCTTCGAGCTGGCCCACTGATGACAATCGGCACTAGAGCTCATGAGTGCACCTTATTATATTGATTGTTGTTTACATGTCTTTATCAACATAAACATCATTATGCAACCTGATGATCAGGTTGCTGAGCAGTGGAAACAAGTAAACAGTCACATGTTGCACCCAGTCTCACTTGAGTGAGATCTGGCCTCACCAGTGCCTTCCAAAACTTGATGAGATAATGTAAAGTATGACAAGATCACATAGTTGAAGTTTGAGAGCTGCCTGGAAGGCACTGTTGATGTATCCTTTCCAAAAGACAGCTGAGAGGCACTAAGTACATCACAAGCACCAATGGAGATTATGGACATTGTAAGTTTGTTTCAATTGTAAGGCTTCATTCACAAATAGCGGTAGTGTTTTCCACACTTTTTTGCGTGGAAAACTGCGAGGAACTAAACCGCGCAATAGTTAACATATGCATGGATTCCACACGTTTGTGGCTATTACTATAGCCGGAACATGCGGAATCCGCCCATAAAATTGCTCTTGGACTATTTTGTGGGACGTGCTGTTTAGTACCACGCGGACTCCGCAATAGCCGGAACAACACACGTTGCAATGCATTGTTTTTTTATGTGTGAATGGAACCTAAATGTGGCATTTTAGATTTCCTGGGTGACGTATTCATGAATGTGTCTGCAAAGTTTAATCCAACATTAACAAAGTTTATTCCAACTTTAACAAAAGCCACTCTACTCTTTCCCAAACATCTTTCTCCCTAAACAATAGTGCTGTTTATTTTTTTAAGCTGATTATTGGCTGCTGTAGGAGGCAGGAAAGCTGCTTTCTCAGCCATAGGAGGCACTAGATCTGATAGGGAAGCCTACGACTGTCACAAAAATACACATGCAAAAGAAAAAGGCAAGCTGCAGGTTGCTGCAGCAGCTCATTTTTTCTTGAGTGAAATAGCCAACCTCAAGTGAAATAGCCCAGTCCAACCTAAGTCCACGGGTCAGTTCTCAATTTTAATAATGACAGTATTTAAACTTACCATCTAGTTTAAAATGTGTGTTTATAGCCAAAAATGTTTAAAGTTAAGTAGGTAAAGGCTAGAACCCCTGTCAACTTTTTAGTGTTGTCTGTGTTACTGTTACAGATTTCTCCTACTTTCTGTCTGGTAAAATCCTGTCCACAATACGTGAAGCGGTGGGAGATTTCTCTAATGGAGCCCTGAACAGAAATAATCCCTGACAGAAGTTCTAACCCTTACCCATTCTATCTGAAAATAAGCAAAATAGTTTGGGCTATAGATACTAGTATTCTGTAATATACATATGCCTCTGTGTTGTTAGCGAGGGACAGTACCTTTAAAACCTAAGCGTGAACAACAGAGGCATGTGGCAGTATTTCCTTCTTGTATTTTAACACAATTTGCTACCCTGCAGACCTAAATAACAGTATACTACATTTACATGTTGCTTTGAGCTATTTTTCCCTGGAGATTAAGCAATACTGAAAGTAAACTAAGAATAGGAATATTTTGTCATAATTTATTTCAACCAAAGAAACAGAATTATTTTTTAGTTGCAAGTATACTATTTATGCTATTTACACGGCAATATTTATTTTTTTACATACCTAAGGTAGAAATAAAAACAGATCAATGTTCATTTCAAAGATAGAACTTCAGATACAGTTGAAAATTAAAGAAAAACTTCAGTCGAAACTTTTTTTCAGATAGAGTTGAGAGGGTTTAAAACTCTGTAAGGTTTTTATTGCCTGTGCTTCTATTGGAGAGATTTTCCCTCAATTCCTGCCCTGTTGACAGAAAGTCAGAGTGACAGGATATGATGGGAAATCTCTCTTAATCAAGTCTCCCCAGTGGCATCACAGAGAACTAAACCTTTTCCATCTAAACAAAGCTAAAAAGAATATTTGGACTGGATCTTGACTTTAAACTCTCAGATAGACATGTAAGCTGCGGAAAATTTTTTTCCGGTTCGGATTTTTCATGATTTTGGGATTCGGTCTGAAATTCAATTCGGTTCGGGGTTTCGGATTTGGACAAAATCAGAATTTTCGTTGGTTTCGAGTGAGTTTACGAGCGAATATTCATTGCGACTACCACAGAAAACCATATACAGATATTAATACAAAAGCTGAAGCTCCTAGACCAGAATTGCATTCGGGAGTCCGAATTTCCGAATACCATTTAGGAGCTCTAGAAAGCAATACGGCATGGGAGCCATATACATACATAATATTAAAGCTGAGGCTTCCAGACCCAAATGGCATTCGGGAGCTCCCAAATGCTATTCAGAAATTCGGACTCCATTCGGGTCTTGGAGGATCAGCGTTAGTATTATGTATATATAATTAGTATTCTGTAGTACAAACGAATATTCGTTGCGGCAACATTGGGAGCCATAGATACATAAAACTAAAGCTGAGGCTTCCAGAATTCGGATTCAGACCATTCGGGCGCATTAAACCGAAAAACACATCTGATTGGCCAGAAAAGTCACATGTCCGATTCAATTTAGTTTTTAAACGAAATTCAGACAGGGCCTGAAATTTTAGAAACATAAATTTGGATTCTGACACATTTGAATCCATTGAGATTTGGAAATTCGGATGTGTCCGAATGTCAGAAAATGTGTACGAATGACTACTCCCAGATGTGCACAAGGAGCACAACCTGCCCACTCGGTGCTTCTGTTTTCTTGCCAGTAGTCTGACAGTTCTCCTGATACTCTCTGGCAATAGTGCTTGCCACAATATTGTTCTCCTTAGAGAATCTGACACATTGACTGTACTGGAAGCTTCCAGCTTTTGGGACATATTGGAGAATGCTGGAAAATAAGTGTACCATATTCAAACACTGACACTCCTGCACTTCCTACTGGTGACATTCAACAGGTGTATGGTCAGTACAGCAGCTGGTCCACATCCATGGTGCTCCCTGGTAATGATTATGTGATTTATATCTACTTGAGGTAATATTTTTCCTTTTCTCAATGCTCACTCAATACATTATTTCTCCTTCTTTTATTGACCATTTATTTTCATGGATTACTCAAATTAAATTCATATTCATTAAACCTATCCTCTCTATTCCAAGAATAATGATCTGTCTATTTTTGTTTTTATATTTTCTTAAAAACTGCACGATTTCATCTCTAAAATACAGTAAAGTGCTCTAGTATGTGGATTCTACATGTTTCACCACAAACGTCATGTATTCATCAGGGGTTTAGTGCTATAATCCCCAGTGCCAAGAGGCATCTGTAGGAAGTGATGTATTTATAAATAAAATTAAGATGAATGGTTTGACAAAATAAGAGTATTTCTGAAAATATTAATACATGTATAAAGAGTTTTAGGAGGTAGTGTGCATTAAAGTCCCGATATTAAAATTACTCATAGTAATGAAACAATATAAAAGCCAAAGGGTTAATAAAAAGGGAGGTGGTCGCTGTACAGAGGCAAGGCCCACAGCTAAGGAGATTATAGCATAATAAGGTGTCAGTCATGTGATGTGATGTAATGACATCACGTACATGTCTACATCACGGATGCATGCTACATGATGAGGTCATCATGTTAGTGGAGCATCCACATGGAAATGAGGCTATAAATAGGGGAAAAGCCTCAAAGGGATTTCATTTTTAGTAATGTATGTTTGTAGTGATTAACCCACGATGATAAGATTATATAGGAACATAGATCATTGTGATTATATGTATACCTAATTCTTTATTAGTTATGAAAGCTACACAGTACAGCTATGTGGTAGAAACCCCTCCAAACAGAGTTGTTAATTAAGCACAAGACCCAGTATGGGAAAGGGGGAAACAGAAGACCCCTTATTGTAAGTTTAAATTAATTTCATAAAAAAGGGTATTTTTTGCAATCAGATTAATGGCTAAGATGTTGCACCATTAGTATGAAATAAGCCAGTGCTCATCATCAACTTGCTGTTTTAGGTCCCTCCTCTTGAAGCAACTAATAAGTGGCAAGGGTTCCATGTGCTGTTATAAGTATGGTCACTAATTTATTGCCATATGACTACCCCATGGAGATACCATGTTCTCATTTTGTATGAAACATGTTAAACAATTAGGGAGTTAGTACATGGAATATCAGTGGATCAATAGTGGATTAGATAATAATGCTAGCTTTAAAATAACTCAGTCTTGTGTGAACATTGATTTTTGTAGATTGATCTCCCTATTAATAATTATTAATTAATGCTGTTGTTTAAGTTATTGGTGTCTGAAACTGTCATCTACCTTAGTTCCTGTCATTGCAGTTACACCTTTGAGTGTAACCATAACACTAGGGATGCACAGATACTTTTCGAGTACCAATCCCGATACTTGGCATTTTCATGAGAACTACCAGGGTTGCAGCGGTTGCAGCTGGGACCTGGCTCTGGTGCTCCACCACTGTCCTGAAATCATTAGTCTGTATTGTTTTAGAAAAACTGTCACATGACAATAAACAAAAATGTATCAGTACTCGTACTTGTAAGTACTCGGCAAGTACCAGTACTCGTACTCGCAAAACTGGTATCTGTACATCCCTTTATTTATATTTATAAAAACAAAATCATACATTAAAACAGAGATGTAATAATCCCAGGAGCTCCGTGTGCTCCTTACCAATGACAGCTGCCTCCTAATTTTTGAATTTTTCTCTAGTCTAATCTTGGAGCTCAAAAGTATCGGTACATTTACTCGTACTTGTACCGAGTACTGTACTTGGTATCTGTGCAACCCTACATAACACCCATGGGGACTCTTAGCTGGCCCACCAGGTAGGTATATATACCAGGTTCTCCACAAGTTCCAAGTCACAAGTCAGATTGCCTCTGAGCAATGTAGGTATGGGCAATATAAGAACAATAATAGGAAGATGGACAAGTGGAGAGGCATTGCTGCCCAGGTTGTCCCTGCTTATGATCATTTGAGCAGCTCCGAAAAGAACAACTGTGGCAAGTTCATGTCTCTTATGTGCAATCATTGTGCTGCTCTTTTCCTGGCTATCTGTAGGTCTTGCAGAAGTCCCCCAGCAAGGCCTAAAATTGAACGCGTCAAAAAACGTGGCAAAAACACATCAAAAGTGAGGCAAAATGCAACGCAGTGCGTTCCAGATCTGGTCCAGAAAATGGTGTTAACCTGCCCTAAGTGTTTAAGAGTAAAAATGAAAGCCATTTTGGATGTTCTTGTTGTTTCTTAATACTTCTATTTTACCAGCTTTGTTTTATCGTTGAGATCATGCATAGCATCAGCATAATTACATTAGTTACTGCTATAATAATTGTTTTGCATAAGGGGAAATTAAACTGCACACTGCACAAAAAAATCATAACAATAATTATAAAATGCTATAGCTGCTAATTTGAATGCACCTGAAAGCAATTAATAGACTCTCATGTGATCCTCATCACGACAGATAGGACAAACAGAGAAAACTAAGCCAAAAAAGCAGCCAGAACACCTGTAAGCTTCATTCATGCCGTACCAAAATTTATATTTTTGTGCATATCTTTCAACAGAGAGTAAGGGGCTTCATTAAAACGTGTTTCTAACAATTATCCATATTACCTTCCACAAAGTAATCAATGAAAGTTGAAAACTGAAAAGATTTTTAAAAAATTGTTGGCTATAGGCAATATAAAACAGTAACAATTGAATTCGGTTAATGAAAAAAAAACATACTGCTCTCTACTTTTCAAGAATATATATTGCAGATTCTTAATCTCCTGCCTTTCTTGTGTCTCATGTGTCTTTATCAATTATCCATATTACCCACCACAACAGATATGCTCCGAAAGTTGAAAGCAAAAAACTCCTGCATACTTTTAAAGAACTTTAGCAAAATGTATTGCAGGTCCTTACTTTCCTGCTTCTGTTCTGTAGAAAAAGAAGACATGACAATACAAAAAGCCTAACAACATTGTCCAGAATACCATATACCATGCAGAAGGCTGCCTGTAAATTATTCTTAAAATGAACCTGTGGCCAGGCTGTGATACATAGGGGTCTATTCACTAAGCTGCCGAGGGCAGCCGAGTGAATGACCGATCTGAAGTGAAGTGAGCCGAACACTGTTCGGCTATTCACTTCAGGCTGGTACGGCTGATTGATTGATGGCTTCGGGTCGCCCGAACATGCTCAGTGCAGAAGGAGTTCGACTCAGCCGATCCAACATCTGGATCGGCTGAGCCGAACCTCCGGCAGGCTATTTTCTATTCTGACATCGCTCGTGTCAGAGTAAAGAAAAAAAGACACAGCAGTGTTTCTCTCCTTGGTGGCCGGGAGCAGGAGACTCCCGGGCGGTCAGGGAGAGTTAGCTGTTTGGAGATCAGTGTCGCTGGTTAGCAGGTAACCAGGGACGCTGATCTCTCTGAAAGTGGCCGGAGCCAGCCGTAAGATCACGGCTGGCTCCGCCCAATGGCCGGCCGCTCAGCCAGCTTCGGCTATCAGCACGGCTCAGCCGAGCCGATGCATATGTGTTCGGCTCGGCCATGATCGGGAGCTGTACGGGCTATTGTGAATAGCCCGTACAGCACCCCTTCGGTTCTACTGAACCGAAGGGGTCCTGGGGCCGAAGCTAGCCGAAGGATCGACCGAAGCTACGGCCAGATCCTTCGGCAGCTTCGTGAATAGACCCCATAGTATATTCTTAACAAGCAGTAATTGAGCTAATCCCCACCAACCTCTGCAGCTACAGGCACTGTGAATCAATGAATTCTGAAAAATTATAGCAAAGGCACTAAACTAATTGAAAGTGTTTAAAGCTACCTTTTATCTTGCACAGTTGTACAGACTGTACTGACATTACTTACTCTGATTTTACTGCATTGTAAACTGCACACTGTATGCATTAGAAGCTGCAGAAGGTCAGATAGAGCCTGCCTTATTTCCTGGCTAGGGGACATTCAGCATCTTCTAGCTCTTTCCATCCCAGCTTGACTATCCTTGGCTAGGCCTTTTCATTTATTTGATTTCACTTTTTTAAATCATTTAGGCTCAGCATTACATATACCACAGCTTCCTGTTTTCAAAACCTGTGTACAAGGTCCTACCAGCCCCTTCCACCAGCTATAAGATGCCTGCATTTCATAGAGGCAATGTCATTGGGACTAAAATAAGTTATGCAACAGAAAGGTTTTATTTATTAAGTTCATTAAGATAGATCAATATTGGAGTGGCTTAATGTGTGGCTCAGCAGCATCACACCCCTAAGAACATACACCCCAAACTTTTGGGATCAATTACCCAAAATGTAGATAAATGGGGGCTTTAAATTGATGCTCGTGAACTAATCATGAAAACCATGTTATTGATAAAAGGTATCCAAGGTAAAGGCCAGCAGACCAGCAGAACCTTTGCAAGGGATACCTTTTCAGTTAAAACAAGATGCACTGTATCAGCTCTTCCATCAGCCTCACAGGCTTCCATTATTTCAGCCCCCTGGTGGTCCCTGCAGGGGGGGCTGTGAGCTCCCACTGCCGTATTGGGTCCGCACCTGCAGGTCTATTTTTTTGAAGCACATCTGTGTTATAAACCCCAGTCTTGAGGAAGCTTGAATGCGAAATGTGTTAAGGATTGGGGCCTATGCTTAACTATATACCCAAAATTTGGGATTACCTATATACAGGAAGAAATACATCATTGGATAATATTATGGACAAATATCTGATATAGTTCATGGTCCTGGGTGGGATATGTACACATCCTGTGCTTCTGTTCTTTTTACTCTGGCTTATGTATTTTCTGTTATAGTTTGTTTTTTAATATTTTGGAATCAATAAATGTAATTTTACTATATGAGTAACATGGTTTCACATTTAGTTAATGAGCATCAAGTTAAAGTCCCCATTTATCTATTTGGGTAAATGATACTGAAAGTTTGGCCTGTAATTTCATTAACATGTTGATGTGGGGGAAATGAAGATTCAGTAAAAGCAAAAGCCGATTAAACTTCAACTTTAAGTTGCATTTCAGCATTCCGCTCCCCCCATCCAGATAACCTGACTAACTACGTAACCTGCTCTATATATACATTAGAAATTAGAAAGTGAATTGGTTAAAGCTGGGTATACACGTTTCTAGACATGTGCGATTCATTTCGCTCCGAAATGAAATTCGGACGAAATTTCGGAGATTCGGATGCATCCGAATTCCGAATTACAGCTAGAACGAATGCAAGCGAATCCGAATTCCCGATTTCCCGAAATTCGTTAACAGTAGTCCGGTCAAAATTTCGTTTTTTTTGGACGAAATTTAGTTGCAGCAAAATGACATTAGGAAAAACATTTTTTTTTTTTTTTTAGTTTGCTGAAGATCAAGTTTGACAGGTTAGGTTTGTTGCAAAGGCACAAAGTGCCTGTGTGCATAATTCTACATGACTCCCCCCTTTAGAAACAGCATTTGCTTCAGTGCTTCCAGTGCTTCATAGATACAACTAGTACAAAATATCTCAACTACTAAACATATTGTGTACACTGTCAAAATTAAAATATCAAAACTGCTTTTGTTTTGCAACTCTCTAGGAAGGTGTACATCAAGCAATCTAAAACTTTACGAACATAATTTTTGAAACACATTGAAAATTTATATGAATTTCCTTGGAAACTACTCACGCCATCTGCATTATTTAAGCCTTTGGATGGAATCAATAAAAAGCAAAAACAGGTGTTGGTTTACAGTGAACAGCTTATGGCTCTGTTTGGCATTTCTAATGTATTTATGTATTTTATTGTTACATAGTTACATAGTTGATACGGTTGAAAAAAGAAAAGTCCATCCAGTTTAACGTGTGTGAGAGAGTTTGGGTCTCCAAGAATTCCCATAGCCCTGTATATTTTACTCCCTGAAAAAGACATCTAAAAGTTTTTGTTCATTTATCACTACTCCTAGCGAATACCACTACCTAAAGAAAAAAAGTTCTGTATTTTCACTGCTCTAACAGTAAAGGTGCCCTTTCCACCATCTATGAATGAACCTCCTTTTGTTCACTTTCAAATTGTGGCCATGTATCTTCCTTAGGGACCTTAAACAGTTTATTACAGTTACTATAATCGCCTTTGATATAAGTACATTGATACCTTGGTTCACAAACTTAATTCATTCCACGATTCTGGTTGCGAACCGAATTGGTCGCGAACCAAATCAAACTGTGATCAGACCGCAATCTCGACTAGAGAAAGCCACAACCATGTGTCAGAGCAGGGAAGATGCGTTTGTGTTCGTCACCCGATGCGGAGTTCGTGAACGGAAGCAAAATTTTGCCAAACTTCCTGTTCGCATACCGAATTGTTCGCGAGCAGAAGTGTTTGTGAACCGAGTTACCACTGTATTTGTGCATTGTGATTATATCCCCTGTTAACCGTCTCCTCTAAAAAGTGAGCAATTAGGTTTGTTTTCAAGAGTTTGGCTGTATCTGAAATTTACACTTCATATTATTGATTTTTGTTTTTTTACAGGTGAAGAAATGCATAGGTGTTGATTTTTATATTAAAGAAGAACTTTGCTTCTAGTGAAGTTATCTCAAAAATGTTTTCCATACCCCTCTGAGTGGCAATTGTCTGATGAATGTTCAGTGACCTAGAAAATACTTTGCTTTAGCCCCCCTCCTGAGTTATTCACTGTGCAGCACCAAGGCTTTTGCAGAAAGAAGCGCTGGTTGCATCCAACTCCTACTGCCCCATGTAGCCACTCGAATCATTAATTATTATGATATACATTCTACTTTCATAAAAACAATACTTGTACATCAAATCATTAACTGTTAGCACTTTGTGAGAGACATTTACTACTTGGTTTAAGATTGAAATTCAATTATTCATTTGTAAGAGAAATTAACCATTAATTAAATGGTTGAGTTTCGGTAAGAGTTGTGCTGTTTTAAAGTTTACCTGGAGTTCCTGAAGGTTGTACAAATGATAAATATGCATAAAATATATCAAATGCACATATAATCTTGTGAGAATATTTTTGTTGAAATGAATGACAGGGTATCCCAAATGCAATAACTGTCCATGCAACATCAGCCTATGCATGAAAGTTGGGTATCAGAGTTTAGAATTAAAGTCTTAAAACAGTTACATTGATTCCTAAAAAGACTACTAGGAATAACCATAGCAGGCTGGGTTTGATTTGTGGGTCATTCATTAAACTCATCATGAATTCTAAAAATCGCCAACCCTAATCTGAACCCCATTGAAATCAATAGGGGGCAAATCTGGAAAATCAATTCTGGCCATTCTGGCTTGCTAGCAGTAGATATGTCTAAAAAAAATTGAGTCTTTAATACCACTTTAACAAAAGGTGGTCTCATTTACTAAAGTTTACATTGTTCCAATAAATATATATAAATATATATCAAGACCATATCAAAGATTGTATGCAACTGTCAACTAAATACACATTATTTTCTATAATTTGCTTCTGTATGCAGGAATTATCATGTTCTTGATGTCAGGTTTAATTACAAAGGTGAGCTAGTGTTTGTGTTCTCCAAAGCTCAAATTCTCTAACAAAACAGTCACATCAGTTTTAACCATACTATCTTACTGTCATTGCAAGCTTGGAATTATAGCTATATGAGAAAATAGAGAAAGAATAGAGAACGCTAATATGTTTTACAATGTGGCTTATGCTCCTGTTATAAGAACTGTAGTGTAGTTGTTTTTTTCTAAAGCTTTCAAAGCACGGATCAGTTAAATTTGCAGAATCCTTATTTTATTATAAAGGGCCATTCAAAAGCTGCCCAAGGCAGCCGTGTGAATAACCGACCCGAAGTGAAGTGAGCCGAACGCTGTTCGGCTATTTACTTCAGGCTTGTACAGCTGATTTCAGCCGTACATTGGCTGAAATCAGCCATACATCGGCTTGCTTCGGCTGGGTTCAGGTCGGCCAAACATGCTCAGCATGTTTGGCCGGCCCGAAGTGCAGAAGGAGTTCGACTCAGCCGATCCAACATCTGGATCGGTTGAGCCGAATCTCCGGTAGGCTGCTCGCTGCTGTTCGGCCTATTCTCATAGGGGCGGTATTCGGCTCAGCTATTCTGTTCGGTACCTCTGTGGTACCGAACAGAATAGAAAAACTGTAAAAAAAAGTAGAAAGAAAAAAGTAGAAAACGATTGGGCAGAGCTAACAGTGACAGCTAGCTCTGCCCAACTGTTTCCTATTGGCTGAGTTCTCATTGTAAAGACAGATCAGCGTCCCCTGGCTTCAGCTTTTATCTCGGCTCAGTCAAGCCGAAGCATATGCCTTCGGCTCGACCGAGCCGCTCGGCCAACTTCGGGAGCTGTACGGGCTATAGTGAATAGCCCAAACAGCAGCACTTCGGTTTAACAGAAAGGGCTCAGGCGGCTGAAGCTAGCCGAAGAATCAGCTGTAGCTACTAATACAAATTAGCAGAGTCTCTTTTACTGTAACAAGAAACAGGTGTCAACCATCTGCCTGGGAGATGGGGCTATATAAATTATATAAATCTCAGGGTTGCATGTACATAACTACAAACCCTTTGGCAGGGAAAACAACACCATTCTATGTATTTCATCAATGTATTTAGAGTGTGATTAACTGTTTGTCTGGAGTTCATCTTTAAAATTATACGCAAAGACAAATTGTTTAATTTCTGACCTTTATGTAACAGAATATTTTCTCTGACAATTTACTAGAGAGGTAAAAATGTGTTTGTGTGCACACTGCACTACAATTTAAGACCTTTTTGTAGAGTGTGTTTTTACTGAAATAGATGGGGAAAAGATTTAGAGCCTATTTTATAATTACAGACTCTGAGGTGGTCTGTTCAAAACACAGATTTTCTGGCTAGAAGATAACACAGAAAAAGTTAATTTCCTCTTACTGTAAAGAAGAACATCAAGTCTGGGATTTTGGAATGTGAATTTGCACCATTAACCTCTCATTGCCAACTAAGACTGAGACATATACTTCCTATCCAATCTGAACGTGAAAGCAACATCTCGTTTATTTTCTCTTTTGTATTACAGTATTAATATAAATATTTTAGTATAAAATGTGTTAGCGATTACCAGGCATTCATTCCCATTTGCTATAAATCTCTATTCCTATAAAGCCTTCAGTATAGGAATTAGCATTAAACCACAGTTCCAGTGCTTTCTCCAGCCCAAGCTGACCAAAATCCACACTGCAGAGATCCTGCACAACCAGTACTGGAGTGCTACTAACAGTCCTTAGGGAAAGACCAGACACTGATGCCACACATACACTTCTCCACTGACTGCCTAAGTACCCATGTGCGTTTCTAAACTGCTTGCCACTTCACCTTTGTGTAGTTTTCTACTGACCGCTGCTAGACCAATCCACACTTTATCATTGGCTGCACCTGCGCCAACCTGAACTTATACTGTGCCATTCTACACTTCTCCACTAATCCCCCCTGTGTATTCACTTCTCCACTGTAAGATTGTGCAATTCTCTACTTACCGCAACTACACTGGTGTACACTTCACCACTGGCTGTCCATGCACTGACGTGCACTTCAGCACTGCAACGTCTTGCATTTCTCTACGTACTGCCCCTGAACTGAAATTAACTTCATCACTTCACCTTGGTTGTGCTTCTCCATTGACTCCATTAACATGCACTCCTCCACTGTTTTCTGCTTGCATTGAAGTACATTTCTACAGTAACTGCCACTGCACCAATACACTGTTTCACTGACTACCACTTCACCAGTGCATGTCTCCACTGACTACCACTTCACCATGTACTTCTCCATTGACCACCAGTCTACCACATACTTCTCCACTACCATTGTACCATGCACTGACTAAACCTATACTGCACTTTTCCACAGGCTACAACTGTACTCTGCATTCTCAAATGACCACCACTGTATCATATATTGCTCCACTTACCACCACCGTAAAATGCACGTCTCCACTGGCCACCTCTGGACCGTGCACTTGTCCACTGACCCACACTACTTACCGCACCCCACTCATCTAACTATATGACTCCACCACTGCGTATCACAATGCTGGTTCACATATCTGCTGACTGCCACTATACCAGTGCACATCTCCACTAACCACCACTGTACCAGCCAGAGGCGGACTGACAACACATGGAGCCCCCGGGCAATACAAGATTATGGGGGCCACCTTGTGCTCCGCCCATATACAAGCCCCACCCACAAGCCCCCACAATAGTCTGAACAATGCACATTAAAGTGCATTGTTTTTTTCTGTTTAGTTTGGCTCTGCGCATATTCATACAGCCGAATACGCGCAGACAGACGCTCCAGTATGAATGGAGCTGTGACTATGCACGGGCGGCTGTCCGAATACGTGCGGAGCCGCACTAAGCAGAAAAAAATGCACTTTAATGTGGATTCTTCAGACTATTGCGGAAACCACGTGGCCCCGAAAATAGTGCAAGTGCATTAATCTGGCAGATTCCGTGCGTTCATGGCTATATAATGGCCACAAACGAGCGGAATCATGCAGTTGTTTCACATATAGCATTTGCGTCCCGTGCGGAAGACCAAGTGGGAAACGCAAACCCTATATGTGAATGGAGCCTAAAAGATTAAAATTCCCCCCATTTCCAGCTCCTAAAAAAAAATCAAAGCATTAAGTTCACATACCAGCGACGGGCTTCGGCTTTCCAGGTTACAGTCTGGTTTTTGTAAATAGTAGAAATCCTCCAGTGATGCTTACACTGTGATATAAGATGTGATAATAAGCTAATGAAAATAAAATAAATAAATATTATAAAATTTATAATAAATATTAAAATACTGTATATAAATATATAATATTAAAATAAATGATATTACATTAAATTAAGTATATCAAAATATACTATAAAATATTATTAAAAAAATACCATAAAATATTCACATAAGAATCCAAGATTTTATTTTTATTTTTTTAAAGAAAAAAAAAACCGAAAAAAAAAAATCCTCCAGTGGGGAGCCTGGGACGGGACCTCAGTGGGGCCCCTGAGATAAAAGGCAACGGGTGCAGCTGAGGGTTCTCGGAGGCACGCCGCCATCTCTCAATGTAGATTTGTAGTGCTTGTAGTAAGACGGTCCGGAGAGCAGCCAGCGACCTAAGGTGGAACTCCGCAATGAGGAGAGTCAGGAAAGCTGCTCAGACTTTGTACTGGGAATCCGGATTTCACACAAATATGTGTTGCGGCTCCGTCACT
The DNA here is from genome assembly GCF_000935625.1 of Nanorana parkeri. Lineage (NCBI taxonomy): Eukaryota > Metazoa > Chordata > Amphibia > Anura > Dicroglossidae > Nanorana > Nanorana parkeri. The sequence goes on from NW_017306475.1 coordinate 261,810, forward strand.
GAAAATTGCTTCTTCTTGGTGCCCAGGGGACGGGACGGAGAGCAGGAGAAGGTCCTCTCCCACACAGCAGGAAGTGCTGCCTGGCAGTGCCTGCAGTGTCTGTAGCGGGTCCGCCAGGCTGCACAGACCTGACTGTCACAGCCTCTCCGTCCCCGCACAGACGCCCGAACATGCAGCGGTCCTACCACTGCGGGTGGCAGAGCACTGGCAGGGGGATGGAGTGGCACTATCTCGGGGGGGTTCACCTTGGCCATCTGGATGACAGCAACAGGACACTCGGCCGTCCAGGGAGAGTCTGGTGCAGGAGACGAGCCGTAGTCTTCTCTGTGCCCAGTCAGCAATCTAAAAACTATTGGAGGGGGTGAGGCCACGGGCCTCCCTAGTGGCCACGGGACCTCGGGTCGTGCCCGAATGCCCGCATGGTCAGTCCGCTCCTGGTACCAGCACACTTATCCACTGACCACCACTGTGTAATCACACCTGCCTGCTGCCCTCTAAGAATATAACTGCATTCCCACTGCATTTCCCATTACCCACCGCACATGTAGTAGTCTGCTTCTCCACGAACACCACACATGTAAAAGCACACTTCATTCCAAAACGTACTGTACTGTGAACATTGTGCTATATATATTACATTCCCTGAATTGCTTAGTTCTGTACACTTTAATAAACATTCATACCACTTGGAACCATTTAAGAAATTCAGCATTAGGTTGGGGTGCTGAGAGTATAAGGGAAGGGGTGAGTTGCAGACAGTGGCTTAAGAGCAGGAAGTAATGATGATGGGCATTGAGTGTCAAGGAAGCGGGGGCGGG
>NW_017306475.1:262714-338197 GCF_000935625.1 Nanorana parkeri
CAGAAGGGGAAGAGGGCATGGAAAGAAGGTGGGAAGTGTGCACAGGCTAGGTGAAACAGGCATATAAAGGCATTGTGATAAAGGGGAGCACAATCATGGAAGTAAGATGGGGTTTTGAGGTAGTGTAGGTGCTGGCCTGTTCATGAGAGGTGGGGGAACTTTGCTTTGTGCAGGCATTAAGTGAGAGCAGGGAGTAGGTACAGTATTAACCAGTTGACATCCGCGGTGTTAAACCCCCTTCCCATCCAGGCCATTTTTCAAACCAGTGAGATTACAGATGTGCTGAGGTGTCTTTTTTTTCCATAAATAGAAGTGAGAGCAATTTTGTAACAAGTCTCCTCATAGTTTTGGAATTATCTGAAAATGTTCCGTACAGTACTGAATTGTCATTTTATAAATAAACTTCTAAGATGCAACTAAATGATTCAGATACAGTAAGCACTGTTTTATTTCACTAGGTACGACAAGCAGATGGAGAGATTTTAAAGATGTTTCAAACAATTAATTCAAGATGGACCACATTGGTTGTTGAGAGATAACATGTCTAAATAGTCTTGTCCAAAGACAAAAAAAAACCCCTGTACTTTTCTTCCTTAAAGCTATTTTAGTTTAGTGAAACTCAGTTTTCCATGTGTATCTGTTGTATTATTTTTGTAGTAAGCAGATATATCTTTTATTATTTGTATGTATGTATGTGTATATTTTGAAGAAAATGCCAATTGGCAGCAACACGTTATGGAAAAATGACAAATGCTGATAAACCCTACAAAGAAAAAACTCTTTTTTAAAACCATTTGTGCATGGATTTCTTTGACAGAAATGGGGTGTTTGCTTATGACCAGAAAAAGAAAATCCCCTGTGTACTCACTGTTCTGCTGATCTGTGGCATGTATTATCCTGGAAACGATCGTATGCCTATTTGTCTTAATTTGTTTTAAGTGTGTCTATTTGTCTTAATTTGCTTTTGATTACTGCATTTCAATATTAATATAAAGTCAATACAGAGTTTGTTATGGTATGGTATAGTATGGGATATGGCGTTAGTTAGACCTATTTTTAATAGTAACGCTCAAGCAACCAGAAACTACATTTATCCCGGGAATCTACCAATCCCTGTGAATGCCGGATAGCGGGGCATTTACTGTATATAAATTATATGAAAATAGCTATAAGGATGCAGACATAAGTGTTTCAGCTTTAAAAGTCTCACCCAATGCCGTTCATACAGCACTAGTGCCCCTAGATGGCGCTGATGAGTATAGAAATTTCTATACTCTGATCTATACTCTGATAGACATCAACGCCATCTCGGGGCACTAGTGCCATGCAAATTGCATCTGACCAGCGTATATATGAACCCCTGAGTGTCTACATTTTAGGGTTTTTTCATAAAGCTAGCTGAAAGATCAGCCATAGCTTCGGCTGATCCTTCAGCTAGCTTCGGCGGCGGGAGCCTTTTGGTTCGGTTGAACCGAAGGGCTGCTGTACGGGCTATTCACTATAACCTGTACAGCTCCCGAAGGCGGCCGAGCGGCTCAGCCGAGCCAAAGGCATATGCTTCGGCTTGACTGAGCCGAAGTGACAGCCGTAGCGGGGTGAGGGGCAGCTTAGTGAATAACCCTGTTTGTTGTATAACAATATGATCATTGTAATAGAGGCGATGGCCACAACCACTATCTGAAAAATTAAGCACATGCTTAAAAATTTGAATGCTTTATTTTTTCAAAAAGGATCTCAATGCAAGGATAAATGATTGGTAGAAGTCAAGTTCTTTCATCGGACTGTTTTATTTTTTTTTTATGTTATTATATTTCTTTGTGATTTTCTTGTTATTGTTTAACTAAAACATCCAAATCTGTGACGATGTTAGGCAGTGGCCTAAATCTTTTCCCGACTAACACTATTGAATCTGTTTGGAAGGAAACTTTGTTCTCTTATGTCAATAAATGCATACAGGGCATGTAAACTATAACAATGATTTTTATGGGTCTCAATTGGTCTGTAACTATACCATTGAAAGCATTTTAATGATTGCAAAAAATACCTGTTGATCCTTCCAGAAATCTTGTGAGCTGATATATTTCTGTCTTTTCTGCCTGCGCTGTACTATTATGAGTTACTTTGTTACCAGCTATCTTTGAGGACCTTTCCCCCATGTTATCAAGAAAAGGAGAGGGAAGGGTTATTTTAGTCCTGTCCTAGGGACACAATGCTGCTTTTTCCGTAGGTACAGTATAGCGTTGTCATCCTAGGACAGAAAGTTACTATAAGGATCACCAGGTGAAAAAAAAGGCAAAACCCCCCAAAAAAACAAATGTTACATTACATTTTTGCTCTTTGGTTTATATCCACTTTAACCCTTTTGCTGCGACCAAAGTGAGCCCCATATTAAATAACAATAAAGTAAAAAAGTTTATAAAAATAAATTAAATAAATTAAAAACGGCTCCAAAAAATGTTTTAAAGTTCGCCGCCCTATGCAGGCACATTTCAATACAAACATACGTTGGTGCAACTATGTAAAAAAACAATGGCACCCCACATGTTAGATATCACCACGCACGCCAACGTGAGAGTAATAATTTTAGGCCAATTATTCATGGTTAACTCTAAACTGATGACCTGTAAAAACCTTTAAAACATAGCCTATGGACAATTTTGGGTACCATAATGTTTCACCATTTTAAATGCTCACAGAGGTTTGAAGCTTTGAAAAATTGGGCAATATATTGTTTATGTGCACTAAAACTAACTTGAGTGGTTTTTTTACTGAAAATTAGAGTTTGCTAAACAGTTGTGCTAATACCATACCACATAAAAAATTGAAACTGCCAACATTTTATTCTACAGGATCTCTGCTTTCAGGAAATGTAGAATGCTGGGGGGTTTAAGTAATCTTCAGGAAAAACTCAAAAGCGACGCTGACAGCAAAAATGTTAAATGACTTATTGTGGCTTCACTTGCTGCATGCTGGAATCAGGGCTATAATTTAGAAAGACACAAACCACAGACAGCTGGGCAAATAACATATTCAGAAGTAATGGTTTCCCTACATCACTTTCTTCTGTTTGAGTGAGGAAAAGTGTCCACGCTTATTAACTTTTGTCAAGTAGTTCAGTGCCTCCTATGGCACATATACAGAGTTGTTTTTCCCGTGGCACATGAAACATTTTGCCATAGCTGTCTTTGCTGATAGTTTTAAATAGCCAAGTCCAGCTTAAAACCCTTGAACTGGGAATGTTCTTTGTGATGTAATGTAACATATGTAGCAATTGATTACTGTTACCTTCCCCCTATTGATCTGTGAAAGTAACAATATATCTTTGTGTCATGCCAAAGCACTAAACTACTTCTCTACATACAGTTCTCATGTGTCTTCTGAATTACTGCTAGCTTGTGTTGATGACCTTTTGAGATAGTACCTTGTTCTGGAGCATGGCATGGAGAGAGCTTTCAAGTGCCATGACCACAGACAGTAGAGCAGTTGACAGCTATAGCATGGCATCTGGAGAGTTTTCATGTGCTCTGATCATAGACGGTAAAGCGGATCACAGCTATATGATTTTAAGAAGATTAAATCTAAAGCAGTCTAAGTCTACATCAGTCATCGTGCATGCCCTTTGTAACCGATAGAAATCTATTCCAGATGTCAGGAACATTGACGGGGTGTTTTGTGGCCATATATGGTGTTTAGTAGGCATGGACATATTAGTTAATGAGTCTGGGCCTGTCATTGAAAATGATTGTCTCATATTTTTAAATACAGCTTGGCTGACAGTGTTCTTAAGGAGCATTAGAAGGCCCTGTCATGCAAAACTCAAGCAATAAATGTAATCCTGAAAACAGAATGATTTGAGTTGCTCATTTTGTTTTCCTTTTTAAGGAAGTAATGAAAGCACAGAAACATGTAATTACTGGGTGGTGTCCTTGACCTAGAAAACCTCTTTGGCATGCGTTTAGTAGCATTGCGGTAGCATAGTATCTCTGTCATTGAGAAATGTAATAACTTGAACGTAATCCGAAAACTAGCAGGACAGGCACCAAAGATTAAAGCAAGTAGATACTGTTTGATATATTTGTAGGCAGTCTGTCACTTTCCAACTGTTATTGAAAGTAACTGTGAACTATAAATAGTATTTGATTGAATTTAATTACATAGGACATATGAAAAATCATAAAAAGTCCTGAAACTGCAATGGAGCGAGCATACTGGATTGGACAGGTTGCTACATATCTAGAACTGAGAGCTAAGCAGGATTTTATGAGCTTGCTCCTATCCATCCATATATTTGAAAAAATACTGGCACAGAGGTTGACATCAGAGGTTTGGGCTTTACATAAGCAGACATCAGTGGCTGCTGTTTTTTTCCAAGCACTGAACATTGGTGTTATATATATTCAGATGCTAAGAGTTGGCATATATATGTATATATTGCGACACCAGATCCTGTCACTGGATTTTCCTAATATGAGTTTAGGTTTATACTGGCACCTGGTCTGGCGTTACACACCTATTAATCCTACAGCGTCCTATTTTACTGGCATCAAAGGATGACATTATATATTTACTAACACAAACTATGGCATTACACTTTTTACAGAGACCTATGTTTTATTTTAGATACCAGCATGGCAACAGGGCAATTTTCTTTGCATCTATTTTAGTCCCTACATTCCCTATTTACCTTAATGTGCATATTCACCCTTAAATGATGCTTTATTATCCTGTACTCCCCCTTACTTAATAATAATGCTTTAGGTGCATTGGGATGCCATTCAATGAAATAGCAGTGCAATACACCTAGCGCAAAGTACTGCTTGCTAGGTGTGCAGTGTGATAGCGCACATTAAATGCACAGAGCTATGCAATTAGCACACTAGGACAACGCCATCCAAAAGGTAAGAGGGATTTAACAAAATGAGGGGGGAGTGATGCTCCTCTTTAAGCCCCATACTCTGTTCTGATGGTCCTGGTAATTGTTATGCTGAAAGAATTTGAATTTCCGTCTCATATGTCCTGAGGTTTAGGGCTTGTTCACACCATGTCCAGATCATGTCCAGAACAGTTTGTTTTTGGACCAAAAAAGCATCCCAATGTATCCCTATGTTGTTTCTGGACTCTGTTCACAGTAGCGCAGTCCGTTCCGGTCCAGATAAAAAAATACTGCTTGTCTAATTTTCTCTGGGCTGGAATGCACTGGAATGCATGTAAACGCATCAAAAATGCATACAGATGAACTGGAATGCACTGGACTGCACCTGAAAGCCAATTTTAAGCTAAAAAAAGGCATTAAAATCATGGTAAAAAGGGCGGCATCTGAGTGCCCCTTTATGAAAGGCTCCCCTGCCCGCAGACCCCCACAACCAACAGGGTTGTGGGGAAGATGCCCTTGTCTTCATCGACCCCACTCATCCCAGGTCACCCCCCCCTTTCCTGCTCTCCACTTTATGTGGAGTGTACAATGTATACACTTCATTCAGTTTGCCGCACAGCAGTGGTGGCATCCAGTGCTCTGTGGTAAAATGCACCTCCCATCACGCCCACTTTGTGGTGTGAATAGGGCACATACAAAACAATTTTCTATGTCCTAGCAATGACCTGCATTGAACAGGTGTGGTAAAACGAAGGTCACTGTTATATGTGCGAATGGGCCCTATGAACACTGTGGCCACAGACACGGCCCCATCACACATTCACAGCATCAGTACATCCAGTGTCATCACTTTAATGAGGCAGCTTGAGGCTGTTGGCTCAGGCAGCATCTCTTTGGGTCATCTGGGAGAACGGCAGGCAGAGCCGCATGGCTACTCTGCTGCACAATATTTACAGTGTGCCTGTAATCCCCTTTCCAGACAGAGTGTTCCAGGTTGGTAAGAGCTGGATCAGGGAGATGTGTAAGGGCCGGCCTCCTGCCCAGCTCCTGGCAACCAGTGCCACATCTGTGTCCCCCCGTCACCTCAAGCAGCAAAAAGGCTAGGGGTGACACTGATTACATCTACAGTTAATGGACTTTGTGCTCCCTGCCACCCTGGACTGAGCTAATAATACCACTTTTTGACCAGTAAAATGTATGGATGACATTAACAAAATGCGCGTCAAACTGCATTACAGGACAGTTTCTAGAAGATAAATAATAATTCAGGACATTTCTGAGATATGAAATTAGGTTATGTGAAAACACATACACAAATGCACAAAACACCTATATGCCTCTGTTTTCCAGAATATTACTGGATATTAACATCGTATTAATAAATAATTAACAACATAGATTGTTGATCCAGGGAATATCCATTTGCCTTATGGGATCAGTAAGCTATTTTTTCCCATGTTGAAGCAAATTGAACCATGCTTTATAGGGTTTTTTTGCCTTCTACTGGCTTAACTGTGGGTAACTGTGGGCATAGAGTTCTGTTTATGGAGGTTTTCCTATTTATTCTTTTGTTTTTTCCTCAATAGGTTGAACTCAGTGGACTTGTGTCTTTTTTCAACCTATGTAACTGTAATTCTGAACAGTAAGCTCTTTCATCTACTTCCAAGTGATAAGCTCCATGTTGTTTCATGTGCCACGTTCACTTTTTTTGTTCCTACCACAAGCTGGGAAATAGCTACACAATCACATGCAGTATTAGGTCCTTTGGAAAGAATGTATTGTAACAAAGGACAAGTAAATGCTTACAGAATGTAAACTGACCACCACCAATGGCGAGACAGGCAACCTGAATACATAAAGCATTGAAAAGAAAATAACGGTGAGCAATAATAAATCATGCAAGGATAGCCGACATCACTGGGGGAGCTTTCCATATCTGAGCCTCACTTCTTCTGCAAGCGATGAGTAAATACTGCTTGGGAATGCTGCTGCTTCACAAATCCCGATGTGTATGTTTAACAGATGTAGCACATGTTGATGCAGCACATGGCCCATGCCAGCAGGGATTAAAATGCTTTTCTGTCACCTCAGAAAACTGTTCTGGAGCTGATGTCTTACATAAAACTGGCTCAAGCAGGCCTGGGAGCCATAACACGATCTACAAATGTCTCATAACACTTGACGGATCCAAAATACTGACAGGAACTGATGGGAATGTGATTGCGCACACGCTCATATCACATTTGTTTTTATCTTTTAGAATAGTCACAAAGCATGTGTGTAATTGAGCTGCCATGGCAGAGAAAGAAATATGTCTGATGAAATGGCCAACTATTTTCATGACTTCTTTTGAGACTGTAGTGGAAAATATTTTGAAGATAATGGTACATATTTTGTATTAAAATCCTGAGACATGACTCTCAGTCCAAGTACAGAAAAATGAAGAGATGGCATTGTATTTAAGGTGTTCAAATAGTCAAAGCTTATACCTATTTATAAGGAATGTTTTTGCTGTAAAAGGATTTGTATTTATGTGCATCCAGTCCTGAGGCTTACACAGCTCTGTCACACAGAACAGCCCTGTCTAGCAGGGCAGATAACTGCGTGGCCGCGTTGTCCCATAGAGAAGGACAGGGGCTGCATACTAATCACACGCAGCACCTGTCCTTCCCGGCAGCTGCCTGATACGGCCGTGCATGCAGCACGGAGCTGTACGTGCCGGACGTTTCTAGTATGAATGAGGGCTACGGGGTTCATTTATAAGATTTCCCCGCCAAAAAAAGTTTATAGAAATTCCTAAACTCATCAGTGCCATCTAGGGGAGCAAGTGCCATGCGAATGGCATCCAACCAGCTATACACTGGGCAGAACTTTTATAAATAAACCCCTAAGGGTTGTATTTATAAACAATGTGCATCCTGCATAACTGAATGTACATTTGCCCTGTGCAAATGAAGGCAAAAAACAAATGTTTTTAGCATATTTTCTTTCCAGGTTAAATGTAGTATCAGGTAAATACTGAATTGTGGCCATTAGATGGAGTTGAATGATGTATTTATTTTCCATGATCCTCAGCTCCATTTAGTGGCCACAATGAGGTATTTTCCTGAAAGAACATTCAACCTTGAAGGAAAAAAATGCTAATGACATTAATTTTTGCCTCCATTTACACAGAGCTAACGTGCATGCGATTTTGCAGGTTGAATGGCTCTGCAAATTGTTTGATGCATCCTTTACAACCCCCCCCCCCCATCCTCCCGTCTGTGATGGACAGTGAAAAGAGGAACAACAAACCTATGAGCCCATTTCTCTGTCACTCTGCTTTCTCCTCATATCTTCCTTGTTACCACATGAGCATTGTAGCACAGTTGACTGTCTCCTGGTGCTTTTTTTCTCTCTCCCAGTTCAAGCACTGCTGTACAGAGGATAGCAAGAGGATGATACAAGGTCAATTCAGGTACTTAAGTGGCTTGCTTGCTTAAAAAATACATTTAATGATGTATCAATCAATACAGAGCTGCCATAAATTGTGTATTTATAGCTGCCTAAGGTTCAGCTTTAAAATAAGCTTTCAATGTTGTCCAAATATTGTGCGATTCATATGGAATTAGTTTTATCTATGTACTTGTACTTCCACTAGTAAATAATTGGTAGTATTATTGTGAAGCCAGCTGGCCATACACATTAGAATTCAGTCAAAATGTGTATGTGCAGAAGACTGTTATGAATAGAGAATTGTGAGTCCTACTATATTTTCTGTCTTTCTCCTGCATCTCACACTTTTTTCCAAATACTGTATGTAAAAAGGGAAATATGGCTTTGCAGAAAGCCATGGGAACTAGACTCATGCACAGAGCTAATAATGATAGCAAATTTCTACATAGTTGCCCTTAGGGAGAATATTTATTTATTATTGGCATTTATAGCGCTGACAATTTATGCAGCACTTTACACAGTGCACATTCACATCAGTCCCTGCCCTCAAGGAGCTTACAATCTTAGGTCCCTATCTCACATGCATACATACGAGGGCCAATTTAGATTGCAGCCAATTAACCACCTCCCGAACGTTGAAAGAAACCCAGAAGGGAGTCTCCTGGATGCGGGTGGGCGTCTTTAGACGTCCTACGTGCCCGTGCCCCGTGGCGTGCATGAGCCGGGAAACCACCTGGATTTTAAACAGCCAGCGATGGCCGTTTACATACAAACAGTCCGGCGTCTGTAAAGATTACCGATCGTTTGTATGATGCAAGTTAGGGTGCGTCCCCCCCTTCCTTACCCCTGGTCGCTGTCACTGTCCCCACCGCCAACACGCCCCGCGATCCCGGGCGATGTGGCTCTGTGCACTGAGAACAGAGGGAGATCAGTACCCGATCTCCCTCCGCTCTCCTCCCGGTCTCTGAATGCAGGAAGTGATGTATATTACATCACTTCCGCATTCCTCTGTCACTCTCTGGTACAGAGACTGGTGAGAAGCTGATGTAGCAGATCTGTGCTTCATCAGCTTCTCTGGGGGTCCCTAGGTGACATTAGGGGTCTTAGAGACCCCTGATGTCTCCATAAAGGGGACCTGTAACTGTAATTTGTTATTACATAGGGTACTTCTTAGTGACATTAAACCCTCAGATTTTTTAACATAAAACAATACTGTAATGTGCGCCTTACTGTAATCCATGGTTGTTTCCCTACTCTTTGCTGCACTTCCTTTTAAATCTGTATCTGTTCTCATGCTGGGCAGAACTTCTGTTTTGCAGCAAACTGCCTTGTCTCTGGAATGGCTACATGGTGTCTGTGTGTATGTTTGCAACCTGACCCAGCACTACATGAAGAGGCACTCAGCTGCAAAAGGAAGTTCTCCCCAAGCATGAGAAGACATGAGGATTTAAAAGGAAGAGCAGCAAAGAGAAGGGCAACAACCATGGATTACAGTAAGGCACACATTACAGTATTGTTTTATGTTAAAAAACTGAGGGTTTAATGTCACTTTAAGTGTAAAAAAAAAAAGTAAAAAAAAATTGCTCACAAAATAAATAAAAATGTACACACACAAAGAACCCCCCACAAATTTCCCCCACCCCCACATACATGCGCAACGACGATTACTCCAATTATGCTGCACGTGTTACATATTGCCGCGAACGTCGCAATGAGAGCAATCATTTTCGGCCATTACTCACTGATAACACTAAACGGATGAGCGGTAAAATCATTTAAAGCGTCGCCTATGGTCAATTTTGGCTATTGTGTTTTTTTGCGATTTCGCGGGTGCTCGCAATTTTAAGGCTTGACATGTTTGGTGTCTATTTACACAACGTGACCCCGCCTTTTATATTTTACCAAAAAATTGGGTAAAAATAAATGTTTCCTAACATAATAATAAAGGGAAAACCATTTAAAAAAAAAAATATTCTGTACTTTTTTGTTATACAGTAAAAAATAAAAACCCCAGTGCTGATTAAATACTACCAAAATAAAGCTCTATCTGTCCCCCAAAAATGGTATAAAATTAATTTCAGTACAGCGTTGTATGACGGAATAAATGTCAGCCAAAGTCCCGCTGAAGACTGAAAAATGGCCTGGACAGGAAGGGGGTGTAAACACCCCCGTCAGCAAGTGGTTAATCTTTCAGCATGTCTTTGGAGTGAGGGAGGAAACCAGAGTACCCGGAGGAAACCCACAAAGCATAGGGAGCTACATGCAAACTCCTTGCAGATAGTGCCCTGACTGGGATTTGAGGCAGGCGTGCCAACAACTAGGGATGGTCCACCGGTTCAATTTGAACATGAGTTTGAATTGAACATCGGCCGTTCGAGCGTTACTTTATGGGATGTTCGCGGTCTGTTCGACCGTGCAACGTCCCAGACTGCAAAGAGCCCTCTAAAGTTCTAATTCGTTAAAGACTTGCACCTGACCACAGGTCAGGTGCAAGACTTTGCCCAATCAGGGCTCAGTACTCATTTGGAGCCATGATTGGGCAAAGTCATGATGACTCTGCCCAATCATGTCTAGCCTATCAGATGCCGGCAAACTACACAATTGGGACAACTGTCACTGCTAGCTCCGCCCAATTGTTTATGTTTTGCCGCTTGACTATCAAGATGCCATTATGCGGCGGGAGACCTTAAGCCTGGTATGACTTTGAGGGGGAACCCCACACACTTTTTTTTGTTTTTCTTTTACACGGGGTCCCTCCTAAATATTCCTACCAGACCTTAAGGGTCTGGTATTGTTTGGGAGGGGGAATTGCACAGTTTAAGAGTAAAAAAAAAATATCTAATTTTTGTTTTTAGAAATGTCAGTTTTGCTGCAGCAGGTTCTATACATCCTACAGATCCTCCACTTCACTTTTGAAAGTTCGACCCCCATTGACTTGCATTAGGTTCGAGTTCGTATTTGAACTTTTCGGCCGTTCGAGTACAAACTGAACACGGGGGTGTTCGGCCCATCACTACTAACAACTACGCCACTGTGTTTTGCTTGTTTTGTTTTTCAAAGTATCAAGAAAACATCCTCTCTAAGCTTGAATAGAGGTGGGGGGGGGTGAGACATCTATTGTCTGCCACATACGATGGTGTTTTAACACCTCTCTGGGCAAGTTGGGTCAAAAAAGCCAAAACAGGCAGCACATTTGTAAAGTACAACACTCTGCTTTATAAATATGAATATTTTTTTCTCTCAAAGCAATATTATGGCTGTGGTAAGACCATACAGCTGCTTTATAAATTAGCCTCTAAAGTTGCAGTGGTTCAACCAACTGCAACCAACTCCCACCAACTGTCACTACTTATTCATAGAATGGACATCTGACTTCTTTTATTATTAAAAAAAAATCCTTGGGCCGATCAGTTGCAGACCGGATCAAAACTGCATCCAATGTATTCCAATGGTATTTTTTACCTGCTCTGGATCGGCAAACGCCTCAAAAACGCATCAAAAATGCATGCAAATGCCTGAAACGCACTGAAAGCCCATTTTAAAGTTTAAAAAAAAATTAGCCAAAAAACGCGTCAAAAACGCATCTAAAAGACTAGCGTGCGTGTACAGAAACCTGACCGGATCTGCTCTGCATTTGGTGTGGACAAGTAAGGTTTATGTAAACACCTATTCCTATTTGCTTCCTTTGGGTCTGTTAAATTTACTGTTGAAATTGTTTTGTTATATCTGTTCTGTTAGTTGTTTATTAGTTAACATTGCTTACAGGTCTCTTTCTTTTATGGAGAAGAAGAGGAGGTGTTCTGTAGTCCTGTACTAGGATGACAACACGCCTGCTCCAAATTTACAGCATTGACAAACTAGGATAGGAAGTGTTTTACTGGCAAGATCACCAGGTGTAAATAAAAGATGCACAGCCTGAAAAAAGAAAACCAATGCAGCCACCACTAAAGACTGATGAACTGTAATATATTACATATTGTTTTGGGGTTTAGATATGCTTTAAAGGAGAACTATGAGGTGAGTTATTTTCACTCAACCTCATAGTTTGAGCCGACCTGTGACAATAAAACTATCACATGTTGTCTCAATAGATTGGGAAGTGAGCGAACACATACCGTCGCTCGCTCACTTCTCGATCGTGTCCCTGCAGAGAGCAGTGACTGCCACTTACGGCTCCCTGCAGGGATTCCCCCCTCCCTGCTCCGATCCTCCAGCGATGACTGGAGGAAAGGATGGGGGAGGGGCGGGTACAGCTGTCTCTGGCTCTACATAGGCAGAGCCAGCTGTCAATCACGCAGCTGGGTGGATCTCGACAGTAATGTAGGGATCCGTCCCGGCTGCGGCGGTCTCAGTATACCACAAGCAGTAGCTTGCGGTATACTGAGCTTTGGGTCACAGGAAGATGCTAGTTTGTGTGCTCCCGTAACCCTTAGGAGAACTATGGGGAAAACATTTACCCCATAGTTCTCCTTTAAGCTTGTCTTCTTTGATGTATTTGATACATTCATGGTACAGAACAAGGAAATGTGCCGCTTGGAAATTTTGTGTAAAACAGGACAAACAAACATCTAAAGAATGTAAAGTGACCATTGCCAATACAAATACAGGCAACTGGCATTCACAAGCCTATGACTGATGCTAAGGAAAGTAAAGCAACACACCACAGGGTCAGTTGGTTAGATAAATGTGTACAAATCATCAAATATAAACAGCACTAAGAGCAGGAAGAGTATCTTGCATCTTAAGAATACCATAGTATCAGTTTTGTTTATTATATTTACACCATATCATCATTGAGGTCATTGTTGTTTTGCTGAATATGAATCCTTTATATTCATGCAAGCTGGGTATCTTGTGGTTTTTTTTTTTATAAATATTTTCACAGTTTCAGTTTATACCTTTAGGATTATTACCACAAATATTATCTCTGTTTGTTCTGGAGTTTATCCCAGACTCTCACTCCATCCAGCTGAAATGTTATATTGCAGCCTCAGTGCCATCTTATCACTGATTGCAATTAACCTCTGCGCTATAATGAATAGATGTTGAATACACACATGATGGCATTATTATTTTATTACAATTTCCAGCTAAAGTTGAAACAATGCTGAATAATATTTTTTTTTTGTGTGTGTGTATAATATTTTAACATATACCTCTGTGGAAAATCACATTTTATACAGTCATGAAAAATCCTACATGATAAACAAAAAAAACCTGTAAGAGGTTACATCGGTTTTACACACCTGAAACCTGGCATTGGGTATTTGCAAGTGGTTGAGAGTACTTTGCAGTAATTAATATTGATGTCATCAATAACCCCTTATTTATCACCTGTGACTAAAGTAGGGTATACATGGGTAGATTTTCCGAACGAGCGTTCGTGCGGAAATCTCATAGGAACGTTCGATCATGCCATCAGAAACTTGATGATTGTCTGCCTGAAATTTCCTTTGATTTTTGTGTTCATTTAACATTTGATTTTTGAATGAAAGAAGTTTCCCAAATGAAAACCACATTCACTGTTAGAATTTCGTTCAATCGAGAACATTTTTCCAACATGCTCCTTCTAATTTTTTCATCACTGGAGTTTAAATCGATTTGACCCCATAAACGATTAGAAAATCGAAGGAATGTTCAGAAATTGATTTTGTTCATTCAAAATTCTAATTGTATAATCTACTTTTCACTCATGAGCACCCAAACACAGCCCCCTAGTCACCTGCTGCAATGCCAGCACTTATATGAATAGTGCTCGCTACGCTAGCATGGTACATTTGGCAGATGGTGCTGCTTGTCAAACACTATCATTGCAATGAATGGGACCCACACGGTTGCAATGCAGTATTTCAATAAAAAATCCCCACTGAGATTGAAAAAAATTGCATTCAGGAGGTGGCAGTAACATCTCCTGGACACAGGGCAGCTGCTGCTCATCTCAGTCAATCAATTTTCTGAGGCCAGTGGAGGATGCCATCCATATGAATGAGGCCCTAAAGTCCTATCAAACTAACTTAATTTAATACTGTAATGCAGCCAGACTGCATATATAATAATATATACTTTATGTCTCTTTTTCATCATCAGCCAGCATGTAGGAATGTTGGACTGAGGCTCTTACACAATCGGCTCTCCTGTAGTCTGATATGCCCCACTGAAAACATGCTACAATCACTATCAGTCTTTTTCCCTTTGCATTGCTATTGATTAGGCAGTGTTCAGGGGGGTGTAAGAGAGCTGGAGAGTGTGACTGTTCTATATCCTGGCAGTTTGAACCTTTGCTGTAGCACTTAGCAGATAAAAAAGCAGAAAAATAGACTGCATTACAGCAATAAATTAGGAGGATTTCATCTGGGCCTTAATCTTATATTCCCCATAATCTTATAATTTGACCTATCCGTTCCAATTAAATTTAAGATAATGCCTAACCCTGAAACTTAACATAAACCCCCAACCATGAAAATTGATTCCTAACACCACTTCTTAGCTACCCTAATTTTACTCCTTAAAATTTGACATGAACCCCTTTACCTCTAACCCTACTCTGGAAACTAACACTTAACCTAATACTAACAATTAGTCCTAACCTGCACTAATTTTAACTCACCCCTTACAATCAACTATCTAAACCTAAACCTCCTAACCTAGCTAACGCCAAAAACTAACATTAGCATTTAAACTATTGCATCACTATTTATATTATTGGGAAGATGGGCTGATATCTACATTATCATGCTGATATTTGTATGCCAATTTGGCATCAAATAGCTACACAGGCCACACATGTTATAATCCAATTGCCCTTTCTTCATTATAGTTACCAACAATTATATAGTACGAAGGTCTATCTGATTGAATATACTGTATATTGAATGCATTGTTTTGAGAGGCCATAATATTATCTAGTGGTTAGTAATCATAGAGAAAACAACACAGGGATGCATAAACATGTGTGACCAGCTTAACACTGGTCGCATACCTTACAATCTATTTAATTGAAGCAATTATCTTACATCCTGATTGATATATTCATTTTTTCAGATTGTACACTGTAGGCTAGCTTAACTCGCAGGTCAAACTTGTGAATTAATTCATTTATGAAGTGTATTAATTAATGAATTTACTGGATGATTGGGTGCAACAGACTATTCTGAACAATTTAAAAGGGAAAGTGGAGAGGGACAAAGTGAGGACAAAGTGGGGACAAAGTGGGGACAAAGTGGGTTTTTTCTCATTAACATACAATGCAGAACACATTGAACACATTGCCCTTTGTTAGGACAGACAGTGTTCAAGTCTAGTTCTCAACTGACATTGGGATCTGCCAATACAACACAGGCAGAGTTTTTTATTGTAAACATTAACTTCCCAGCCTCCTCTCTAAAATTGCATAGCTTGGGAAAACTTTAGTTTTAGAATTTTCAGAAAAGAGCAAGAAAAATGTAACATTTTTGTTTTAAGTTATACAATATGAGTGGGAACATGTAACAAGTGTCATGTAGGTGTTAATTTAACTTGACTGTAAAAGTGGAAATATGCACTTTAAGGCACTGGATGTTATATAGATGTATGAAGTATTGTAAAAAATAAAGATGTAAGATACAGATGCAATACAGAGTCACTGCAAGTAATAGAGAGGTATGAAGGACTGGGTGCAATAGAGAAGTATGGGACACTGTGTGTAATGGTCTGAGAGTAAACTGATGTATAATAAGTATGTTATGAGGCATTGTTTATAACACACTGATATGATTGAAAAGAATAAAATACTTCATATAATACATACATAGGATTTGATGCACTGCATATAATGGAGAAGCATGTAATAAAAAAAGGATGATACACTACATGTATTAAAGAGGGATGAAGTACTGTATGTAGTAGAAAGTGATAAGGCATCTTGCAATCATATATCTTTATCCACTCCCATTTAGCCACTCCCATTGTTAGCGCAATTTCACAGCACGCATTATTCGCTGCAGCACGCTGTGCGTGCCGCATCAGTTCCCTCTTTATAGTGCCTAGGGCACTTTGTCTTTACATCTTCAATGTCTGCTTCCTCTTCCAGAAGTATGTGAACAATTGTTTTAGGGTAAGCTAATGGGGGCATGATGTGTGGGTGTGGCCACACATGGCAGTTTGGTTTTATGGGTGTGGTTACAAGTGGGGGTGGTTGGTAGGGTTTCACTGGATTTCATTTTGAAAATCTTGTAACCTTAGTGTATGCTATAGTGCAGATCTCACTGAAGTCAAGCCTACTGGCTAGCGAGTTGTCTGTGCTGGAGTGCAGATCTTATTGGTCTCTCCTCCTGCATCTCATTTACTGTGTCCATAGGAAATCAAAGACATCTAGAAATGTAAATTCTTCAGATACTGCACCCTTTGAGTTCGTACTGGAGACTCCCAAATTATTTTTGCATGGCAGTGTAACATTATTCTGGACACTTAAAAGTTTGATGCAAAGTGTATTTTCTTTGTGCAAAGAGGACCATTGCATTTCAGTTGGTATTAACACTAAAGCATATCTAAAGCTAAAAGTAAAACATGTATGTAATGCAGCTTACTAATCCTTTAATGCAGTGGATACATTCGTTTTCTTTTTTTGCTGTTTTTCCTGTTTATTTTCAACTGGTGATCTGGCTAGTCATTTTTATTTTCTATATTTTCTGGCTATTTTTAAACTTCCTTTAGCAGGCCAAGCTGTCCAGTAAAAGTGGCTGATAGAGAGTTGAGATAAACCACTTAACACTGACAGAGATGCTTAAAATGGTTAACTTACATTCATTTATGTAAAATCTTTATACTAAAAGGAAAAAAGAAAATTGTTGCTATAACTGCTTAAAAAGTGTTAGATGGACTTCAGCTTTAATTTGTTAGTCATGTCCATCTAAATCTGCCAGTTAACATTACCCTCTCCACAGGGTGACAATGCTTTTGTCCAAGAGTGGCTCTGTTTTTTCCTCCATAGAGTGGAGCCATCCTAAAACAAGATATGTGTTACTGGCCAGATCACCAGGTGAAAATAAAGGGAAAACATCCTAAAAAATAGAAAACAAATGCAGCCACCACATCTAAGGATTGGTAAGCAGCAATATATTACATTTTTAATTTTGGGTTTAGATACACTTTAATTTTAAACTTACAGTCCATTGATTTGACTAGTGACACCCCAGAATGCATAGCATCCAATGTAAAAAAAAGTATCAACTTTGATGGTCTGCTATGAAGAAATATGCTTAATACCATAATTCAGTACAGGATGAGTCTGGTTTCAGTTTCCAGATTTCTATCAGTGTTGCCATTACATAAAAGCTGCTTTATTTCTTCATGTATGAGTTAAATAAAAAGGCAAATACTTTAAATAGGAAAGTCACAACAAAGAATCCCTCTCTTCAGGCTTTACTGTCAGTGTCAATAAAACAGTTTGCTACATTGAAAAAACTTATTGGATCAGTATGAACATTATTCATAGACTTTGTTGTACTTTAAATCATAAGTGCAGAGAGGTCCATTTTCAGATGTGACCCTGTCAATGAAGGCTAGCTCAGGAGGAAAGGTCTCTTTCCACTGGTAAGAAAAGTTACGTTGATACGTAATAAACAATGACATATTTTACATAATAAGCAATTGAAAACATAGGAATAATTTGAAAAGATGTAAATGAGCAAAATGACATTTATTTGAACCGCTAGCATTTTCGGCATTTAAGTCCATGTTATGCATAGAGGTCCATATTTAATATTGAGTTTTCTGTTAATCTGTTTATTTTACTAATGAAAATGTAATGTAAAATATATTTTTTAAAGTTTATATTTTTATTAAAGAATACAAAGTATACAACACAAACAATACTGGTAACATCCGACATCTAACGCAACATTTTTAAGCTCAGTGATAAAGAGATACATTCAGTATTATCTATCAGAGCCGGTATCATTACAGATATCGGAACCATAAAAGTAAGAATATTCTAAATGCCTGAAAATCGACGGCTACAAATATAATCTTATGAGAGTCAGAATCGAAATCAGGCACTTTATTCAAAGATTATAGAAAATCTAGGGAATAAAGGGGTTGTTACAGGTGGGTTATGTAAAATTATTAGCCTGTGTTGTCTCTGGTTACACTGTGTGTAATAAAGTAAGTTCCTCGCAGTTTTGTGTTTTCAAAGTAAAACTCTATGTCACGTCTGCGGTAAATACAACAGTTGGATCACAACTGTGGAGTAAATGATCAATCAGATATGAATCTCAGGCGCCACTCACAATCTTAACGGTGAGTTTGAGATTCTACCATCATATAATCGAAGTAAATCAACACAATTGCAAACAGTACTATTGAGTCATAGCCTGTGGTTTGAGAACTTTAAATACAGGAATGCGGTGGGTGGTGCTGGTTAAAGAGCGGATTCTCAATAGCAGCCTAGCACACAGTTCATATATCAGCCAGCAAGCAGTAAAGGCAGCGGTGGTTCTCCCACAGGAAGGGTACTTGCGCTTTTGGATGCAGCTGATGAAGGCTGAGTCTACAAGGTGGCTCCTTTGGCAACACTGCACAGGTCCGTCTTCCAGATGGCAGCAGGGTGGTGAGCAGGGTCCAGATTGTAGCAGGATGGTGTGCAGGTTCGTGAGGCAGCAGGCGTTCAGACCTCAATCACAGAACGCCATGCTGCCTCATCAGTGCCTTTAAATAGGGCCAGGAAGTGGGGAGGGACCGCTGATCGACCCGGACGACTTCCGCGTTCCACTGTGGAACGCAGCCGCCGCGTCACAACCAAGAGTTCGTGCGGCTTCCGCGTTCCACAGTGGAAAGCAGAGGGCCGCGGCAGAGACACAAGAGGTGGCCCCGTCGGGGGTATTACACTCTAGCAGGAAACATGTTTCAATAAAAACAGCAAATATGAACATATCCTGAAATTATTAACGTAAACTTACATGTGGGAACTGATTTGTAACTATTAGTGTAGGTACAAAACTGACAATTTCAAAAAAGTAATTGAAAGTGCGCCTAACCTAAGCAGCAGTGTCTATGATGACTGGAGTGCTCCTTTAACAATATCAGCCCATTTTGTTCAGTCTAAGCCTCGTTAACACGGCCAACATATATACCTAAACCTGCTGCCAAAAAGGTAAAGGCTTGGAGCACAATTTCATGTAAAGGTTAGATTTAACAGATAAGGAAATTTCATTCAGATGGATACAGTTAACAGTTGGAACAATTACACTATTTTTAGACCTCCTAAACATATATAAGTTTTTGGCTGTGTGCTTACTCAACACTCTCCCCATTCGGAGATCCAAAAAATGTTCTCATACTAATAAAGCTAGGGTATTTTTGTATAATGTTCCTGGTTGCCAGCCAAGCATATGATTTCCATACTAGGCAGTGGTTCCCAGTGTTTCCTTTTAGCATTTGACACTGGGCATCTGACCCCTGCTACCATAATAGCTGTTAATGGAAACTTCACCTCATGCAAAGATAAGATGGATTTTTGGCAGCTGTGAGAGATTAGAAAGAGTAAGAACAGACTGGGTAGGAATTGTAAAAAAAAAAAGAGAAGGCATCTTTACCTAGAGAGACGCTCAGCTGGTTTCTATTATGCACCAAGCCTTCATTTATTACAAAAAGGGTAGCCAGGAGACAGAAATTAAGAGTTCTCTGGATTGAAAGCAAGAAGGCCCAAATCACCTTCATGCGGCCAAACTTTCTCCAGTGTTTGGAGCTGTAGAGGTAAAGAAGAGCCTGTAATTCTGATGGGATCACGCCGGTCTTTCAAAGATTTAGGAACTGACTGAGCTAGATTCACCGCCCTGCTCTTTATTCATGTTATGCAAACAACTGTTTTATCCCACTACTTTAAAACCTTTGTGTTTTCTTTTCCTTAGAACAGAAATAAGTTTTGATATAATCTTTCAGAATAAATAGATTTTTATTAAAGTGACCTTTTTCCTGATAGAAAGAAAGTCATATAAAAACAGAAGTAGAGTTATTGGCTGTTCAAAGTTAAATGTGTATACTAAGTCAGCAGATTAAAGGGATTATCTTCAAGGTGATTGTGTTTTACCACCTGCAGCTTCTGGACCACTGATTTTAATAAGTCTTCTTGGTTTTTACTGACAATTTCAAAGCCCTTTTTAATGCAAAAAAAATTGCATGAACTTCACTGTGGGAGTGAAATAATGTAGTAAGGTTACATGTGATCGGTACTAAATTCAGTTAATAGCATTGCAATGTTGTCTTGTGATTCCAGGTTAGTGTATTTCTTACCTGTGTGTTCATGTAAGTTTGAACATAGCATAGACATATTTAAAAGGTACTTCATAAACGCTTCATGAACTTCATGAAATCTACAGCTACAATGACGATTTTTTATTGCACATACCTGCAGCTAAAATCACACAATCCTGGACCTAAAATCACAATAAATCAATTGAGGTTTTTTTTTTTTTTATTAAAGGAGTTAAGATTAATCAGTGAATTTAATACATTCTTTCTACCTTATACCACTGGGATCCTCGGTTTAAATCCTAGCCAAGCCACAATCATCTGCAGGGAGTTTGCATGGGGGCAGCAGGATAGGCTTCTCTGAAGAGATGAAAGACTGTTGCTGACTTATCATGCCTTGTTCTGCACTAGGTGTTCATCTTGGTAGAGGTAGGGCTTTGCTTCTTTAGGTCAAAATGCTTCTGTAAGGACAACAGTGAGCAGCATGGAAGAGACATCACTAAATCCCACTCAAAACCTTATGAAACTAGCAGTCAGAAGCAATAGTGCTTTATACCTCACACTGCAGATATACAGCTATGAGGCTGTAGACACAAGAATGCCTGGGCGCCCTCTTTTGTCAGGAAGTGCACTGCATTTTTCAGGAAGAATTCAAGACAAAATACACATTTACAGGGTATTGTTTAGGTACACCTAACACTTCTAGATATTCCCTAAAACATAGCAAACCTTACATTTTTGGATTCAGTTCCACTTTAAAGGAAACCTGTGCTGAGAAAATAGGAAGGCTACCATGCTGGTCTCTCCTTCTGAAAATGCTAGTTGTTTAGCCATTGTGTTGTTCCAATGACTTCAGGATACCTTCCAAATGTCCCCCATTTGGAACCAAATCCCTGTTTCCTCCTCAGCTGTCCCTCTTTTTAAAATATTCTATTTAACTACCAAAAGTGTTATTCTGCACTAAAACCTTTATCTTATCTCTTACTTATCTTGTTTACTATTTAGAAAAGCTAGTATTAAGGAAAAGTAATGGTGAACAAAACAATTTGGGGTTTAAAAGAGAACTATTGGGTAAGTGTTTTTCCCCATAGTTCTCTTTAGGGTCAAGGGAGGACATATACTAATCTCCTCCCGTGACCCAAACGTCAGTATATCGCAGGCTATTGCGACAATATTGTCCATATCCACCCAGCTGCGTGACTGACAAATGGCTCTGCTTCTAGATAGGCAGAGCCAGCTGTGCACGCCCCCTCCCCGTTCATTCCTCCACTCAGCGCTGGAGGATCAGAGAGAGGAGGGGGAAATCCCTTCGGGGAGCGTGCAGGGAGACACTCGGGAAGTGAGCGGATCGGTGCATGTCTCTGCTCACTGCCCGATCAATAGAGCCAACCTGTGACAGCTTCTTTGTCACAGGTTGGCTCTAACTATGAAGATGAGTGGAAATCACTCACCACATAGTTCTGCTTTAACAAATAATTTTTAGCATATAAATTCTTAGTGGTCCACATAACTGGGGTGTGGCAGGGGTGTGTCCATTGACTAAATACAATGTGCTAGAAGACGTCTCTCTTTCTCATTTTCAGAAATTTGGGAGGTATGGCTTGAGTGCTTTCTGATTTTCTGACCTGGAACATGTGTACAGATTAGAAGTTCTACATTCACCCGGGCTTTCTAATATGCATGCCTCTTCCAGGTCAGAGACTCCAAAAGCATTGGAGCCAGAGACACGCAGGTAACTACCATTCTTAGATGGAAATCAGCAATGATAACCTCTTTCTTTTTCTCACTACAGGTTTTCTATAAGTTTCTATCTGGATAAAGAAACCTTTTAGAAGAAGGTTGAGATCATAACTCCTCTCAAATCTATCAGGGTTATTCATAACAGGGTGAAGAGTTTGGAGAAGTGAGCAATCTAGGACAACCATAGCTGAACTGGAAAGTAAGCTGAATTGGAAAATGTTTCCAAATCATCTATTTTGACCTAGATTGTTCCATTTCCCTGCCTTCTCCAAACTCTTCACCTTTTTGTAAATAACCCTGTAGGTACTATTTTTTAACAGTTGGACAGTTGGGCATGTTGGGTATTTTGTGCCATGGTCAGTGAGCACATAAAAACAAATAACTCCCTAAATGTTCTCCCCAACATGATACCTTCTTAAGGTGCCCATACACTGCACGATTCTCGTAGGAGAATCGCGGGAAATCCCGCGATCGTACGAGAATCGTGCAGTGTATGGAAGGCGTGCCACCGTTTCTACTGTACGGTCGCACGTCTTCCATTGAACCAGCATGTTTGAAAACCCGCCGGGAATCGTACGATTCTCGGCGAGATGGTGGCCTGCTGGTTCGACAACTGCCAAACGGGCCGGTGTGCACACACTGCCCGTTTGCAGTCAGCGTAAGCCCGCCCCTCATTACAGTCATTGCAAGCCCGCCCCTCAGGGAGCGTGGCTTGCGATGATCGAGAGTGCGATCTGCCCGTCCAAGATGGGCAGATCGTACGTTTTTTTAATCCCTTTACAACCATCGCAAGACTAAGGTCTTGCGATGGTTGTACAGTGTATGGCCACCTTAAGACAGGAAGTGAGCATAATCTCTACAATAAGGACACCAACAGCAATTAAAACCCTAATAAAGCTTCTAACCCCTCAATATTCTACCTAAAACTAACAACCTTTGGCTGAAGTTGAGCTATAATATGCGTGTCCAATATTTTGCCCATCTGCTATCTACTGTACATCTGCTATATACTGTATTATGCTATAACTGTTTTATAAAATGTATTTTCTGAGTGCACACGAAGATAAATGAGTGATGTGCATGTTTATAACTCACAAATCCACAAGCAATAACACAATCTTCATTGTGTGCACATTTTTGAAAATAAAGGGAAGGATATATTTTCTTCCATTTCTGTGTCCGGTTTCTAAGTTAGTCAACTTTAGTTCTAAAAAACGTTTGTCTGTTGGGTTGTTCTGATTTCTCTTTGAATCTTCTACAAGGATGTTAGCAGTTAGTTGTAACCAGAGAAACAAAAATTTATGTCTGCTTCTCATGAGTGAAATATTTCCACCAACAGATGTGTATGTAGCTTACTTCACGATTATGCATTTCTTTATAGTTTTGGATCATATGGTGTGATGTTACCAAACCTTTTCCATGTTCAGCTTTCTAGGGTAAAAGAAGCAAGCAATTTAAAACACATATTACATGACATCAGGTGTCAAACATTTCCATAAACACAGCATAGCTTAAAAGATCATTTTCTCGCACAAATGTTACAGGAAATAAAACTGTAATATTCCTTGTCTTTGCCTGGTGCTTCATTAATTTTTCCTGTTTATTGACATACAGTATGGTGGAATCAGCTGCTTGCTTGGTTTTGGTACCCTTGCAATATATACACTATTGCTTCCTAACCGTGAAGTCATTGTGTAAATGCATAATTATTTAACCCCTTCTGTACCAGCATGTTACACCCCCTTTATTACCAGGCCATTTTTTTTAATTTTCAGTGCTGTGAAAGTTTGACTATTAAACACCACAAAAAGAAAGCTCTATCTGTACTAAAAAAAATCATTATCAAATTTGGGTAAAGTAGGTCATTCTCAACCTTTTTTTTACTATACAAAAGGAAAAAAAAAAAAACAATTTGAAAAAAAAAACAGTTTCCCTTACTTTCTGTTATAAAACATTGCAAATAAAAATGCCAGGACAGTACCAAAAAACCCCAGAAATGACATCGTGATCTGTTTGTTTGCCACAATTTTGTAAATGAAGAAACATGTTGCTATTAAGAGGGCTTAAGCATGGAGCTTGGCAATGGTGCACTAGATACATTGAATGTACAAATCGTACACATAGGGAGGTGGAGATAAAGGGGTTAAAGTACAGGTCACACAGTGGGTGGATGGAGATGAGAAGGTTAATGCACACATGTGCAGGATAAGGGGAGGTGAAGAGTTTAATATACAGCTCAAAGCAGAGACAGAATGGAGCTGACATATAGATGAGAGGAGATGGGGTAAAACGGTTAAAAATGATCACTAACTTTATTGTTCTTTACTCTACTGCTGCAGCTTGTTTTTACCAGGAAGTAATAAATGGATGACTCATTCATTCAGTTGTCCCTTTACTCTCCCCTGCCTCTGTTGTAAGAGGGCTTATCAATGTAGATATTGCCATGTGATTGCTCTGATAACCAATCACAGCAATCACAAGGCACTGAGCTGTCTGACTCTGTGTCCGAAGCCCATGTTCTCTGCTGTCTGCCAGTGGGAGCAGCAGCTTTTGTGTGGACTGGGCATATGCCCACCAGCAGGAATAGAAGAAAGTACCTGTACATCCTGCCAGAACAATGGGGCAGCACACTGGCCGTTTATATACAGTAGCTGGTCTGCAGAAGGGTAAATACCGTATATACTCGAGTATAAGCCGAGATTTTCAGCCCATTTTTAACAAGTGCTCATAGGTGTAAAGATCTGGCTGTCACTAAGGTTCAGGTCCAAACAAACGCAACAATTTTCATAGTTTGTGCATCTACCAAAATAATATGTGATTTTGAGGTCTAGCAACTAGCTACCGATAATGCATGTCCTGGCCTTTGAAATAAACTCAATTGGCTTATAAGGGCCAGTAAGGGGATGTTCGCTTCCCAACAGCCATATTGACAATTTGCTTAGCTTTAATAGGTAATGCTAATAAAGTGAATAGTGACAGATCAGTGTAGGGCTTGTAGGCCCTGGTAGATGTAAGTAGATGTAAACCCTTACTGTACGTCCTTCAATGTCCTTGCGGTAGCACAATGTTGTGTTTCTTGGGGTATTTAGGGGTAAGGGAGGAAATGTTTTCTTCTTAAAGCTGTCTGCAGCTTCTTCGCAGCCTTTGCACTACAGTCATAACTGGTTGCATGTGTTTTTTTTACAAGGTATATTTCCTAATTGGTGCTTCCTGCATTTTCTTTAGAAAAAGTGTATTTTCTAATGTCTCTACCCTTGACTTTTTTTGATAATATACCAATATCAATGTTTGACTGCTCATATCTGGTTTAATTTTCTTTCTTGATCGTTCAGTGTATTGTGCAGAACAAAAATAAGGAATGTGCACAAAAAAAGTATAGTATTTCTGGACAATATGTGTCAGAACAGAAACGTATTTTTCTTTAGAAGAGCATGCGATAAGGTGAATTACAAGCAGCAGATTGCTGATGACAGCATATGGTTATAGGACTTTACACTAAGAGAGTTATTCACTTACCTGCCAAAGGATCTAGCCATAGCTTTGGCTGATGCTTTGGCTCATATCGGCCGCCGGAGCCCTTCAGTTAAGTCAAACCGAAGGGCTGCTGTACAGGTTATTCACAATAGCCCGAACGGCTCAGCCGAGTCGAACACATTTGCCTCAGTTCGGCTGAGCCGAAGTGACAGCCAAAGCAGGGAGAAGAGTCTGGCTACCGTGTTCCACGTTACTGACGACAACTGAGCGGAGCCAGCCATGACATCGTCGATATTGTAATTGACCCTGGATTACGTTGTTGGATCAATTTTTTGTGATTTTGTTTTTATTAAAGGAATTGTCAAAGATTTTGGTTTTTTGTTCGATTCAATATTTTTTTTCAAAACTCTGGTCTCTTTATTTAAATTTTTTAACCCTTCAGTGAATGGGTAGGGGGTACACGTACCCTTTACTTATTCATGGGGGGGGTGCATCTTGGTGCCCCTTTATTAAATGGGTACCCCGATGCAAATAAGCCCCCCGCCCTCACCCCGACGATCAATGTCCCAGGGCTCGTGGGGAAGAGGCCCTTGTCCCCATCGACATGGGGACAAGGTGCTTTTCCAGGGGGGACCCTGGAAAAGCACCCTCCCAGTGCAGAGGGCATGTGGCCTGGTATGGCGTGGAGGGGGGGCTGTTAGCTCATCCCCCCTTTCCTGCCCTGCCAGGTCTGTGCTCGGTTTAAGGGTCAAGTTAGGAATTTTAGGCTGGACCCCATGTTTCCCCCCCCCCCATTTTTGGGGGTGGGGTTCCTCCTAACTTTCCTACCAGACCTAAAGGGTCTGGTATGGTTTTGTAGGGGGACCCCACACTGTTTTTGTTTTGTTTTTTCTTTAAATTCTATTTAATTTTTTTACATTTAAAAAAAATAAATCTGTTTTTCACATTTATTGAAATAATTTTTTAAATTTTTTTCCTTTTGTTTACACTTTTTTTATTCTGCTCGCTACCTCGGAGGTAGTGAGAAGATTAGCTAAGCTAAATGCTGCTATCTACTCATTGCCATTCGGCCTCTATCAGAATAGGGGCGAACGGCAGCAAGTGAACTGCTGGAGCTTCGACTCAGCTGATCCATATGTTGGAGTTGAATGGCTTTTGCACTTCGGCAGCTTAGTGAATAACCCTCTTAGTTTTGCTGCTGTTGCCTGCCCTTCTACCTGGCTTTAGAATTTGCCTACTCTGTTTGCTGCTGCTTGCCCTTCACTGTAGGCTTCCCTTGCATCTATGCTTCCAGTGTGCGGGATCCTGCCAGTATCCAAGAAATGCAGCAAAGAGTTTCCTTGTACTGCCTCCTCAAAATTGGGCATTTTGAGCTCCCTCTGGGCTGGCGGCAGTAGATGCCACCAGTTTTCCCCCTTATTTCCCTTTGAAGTCTCCAAATAATTGTCTCCTGATGGCATGCCAATCCAATCTAAATTCTCAATAATTTGGGCGTAATTGAGGACATGGGATTTTAGGAAATGCGGGTTTTTGGTTTGAAAGTGTTTTTATTCCCTGTTTTAAGGTTTTATTAAACTTGTAAAACAATGCAGTGGGGCACTGCAAAAAAATGAAGCTCACAAACTATTACGGTTGTGCCATTTGCCAGTGTGTACAAAGTTGAGGGCTTTAGCTTTATTTTTTTAGGAGTAAACTTTCATATAGCTATTAGATTTGTTATAGCTCCTTCTTTTACACTACATTTCAGGTCTTTTACTGCTGGATAAAAAATACATAGGGCTATTCACAAAAGGTTGAAGAGTTTGGAGAAGGCAGTGGAAGTGAACAATCTAGGCCAAAATAGCTGAACTGGAAAGTGAGCTGAATTGGATTCATCCGAATCCGAAATATTTTTTTTTGTATATGTCTGAATATAATAAGACGTTATTCGGGCATATAAAAATTTGATATCAGAGCGCATGCCTGCCGCCATCTTGGAGGCGGGTGCATAACGTCACATGATGCCACGCATGTGTGGCGTCAGGTGACGTTATTTGCAGAACAAGCGGCTGCCACATCGGCCGCCAGCGTGTTCTGCACATGCACGCTGCCATTTTGGAGTACATCTTGGTATACACCAAGATGGCGGTGCCCACATATTCGGGTGCCACCATCTTGGTGTATACCACTATATACTCAAAATGGCGGCATGCAGGCGCAGAACACGCTGGAGGCTGATAAAATTTGTTTCCATTGACGAAACGAATGAAAATTGTTTTTCATTTTCATTTGTTTCGTCCCAAACTATTTTTTTTTGCCCTGCACATGGTGCAGAAGCATAGCATTGGTATCTGCAAAGAACATGATCTCAGCAAGCACATATTAGAAAACTGTTAAAGAAATGTTCAAGCTTTTATCTCAATCTTTTTATATTTTGCCTTCCCTGGTTCCTCCCTATCCTTTATCAACATGCTAAAGACATTTTTTTAAACAAAACCTTTTCATTTTCATTGTATACCTTACTTTAGATTTAGTGCCATCATGACTCTATACTTATTTTTGCAATTCAGGCTGATTATGGCTGATGGGAGAGCCTTTAGTATGTTGTACATGGCTTCCGAAGAACATCACAGCACCATGCCTCAGTACCTCACTCAAGAGTCCTCAGCTCTGATGTAAACTAGACATGCAACCCTGCCAAAAAATTTGTTTAGTTTTGTTTTGGTTCCATTCAGATTTCTGTTTCTTTCATTGTTCGGATTTTGGATGCAAAATTTGATTCAGTTCATTATGTGGATTTTACATCCGTGTAAATGTATATTTCGGAATTAAGTCACATGACCGTTCCTGTAATGCAACCCCCAACGGCCCAAAAAAACCCATCTGACTGGCCAGTGAACAGCCACATGTCCAAATTTGTTTTGTTTTGAACAAAATTTGGATGGATCTGAATTTTTGTTGAACGAGCATTCGGATTTGTTCACATTCAAACGCGTTAAAATTCGGAAATTCGGATGCATCAGAATGTCCTAATTTAATGAAATTACTACAAATAAGTTACATGTCTAATGTAAATACTGGGCTGGCTCTTGTAAGGAGCTATGCAAATATTAAAATGCCTTCATTGTGTGTGAGTCGTGAAAGAGTGGGCTTTCCTAGGCAAACTGCATTTGCATGCAAACCACCTTAGATAAAACCCACATATGCTGCTGAGTGGCCATGTTTGAAAAAACTGAAACCCAATAAATGAAGGGGCAGGTCAGAGACAGATCTGCTGGGGAGGAAAAGACTAAATGATTCTGGTTGCCCTCCAACCAGGAAATAAGGCAGGCGTTATCTTTAAGGCTTTAATGTAGCATTTCCATTTAGGAAGCCCATGAAATCAGCGTAAGCAATTTCAGTATTTGAGGGGCACCTGTGCAAATGTATAGGACTGAAGTTAAGACTGCTCAGCTTTAATGAGATCCTAACTTTTTCTCCTGGATGAGATATACTGATTTGCACAACACTAACTAAACGAACTGGAAACACAGTACTAGGGGTGACATACCTTACTAAACCTGACTAAAATGAGCTGCAATGTTAGCACTGTCATGGAGACAGATACATGGATCACAAAATAAGCATCACACAGAATCTACTGGGCAACCTTGTAAATTATATTGCAATGGAATAATAATGTTATTCTTGATGCAGTCTTCAACCCTATAAGGACTTGTTTACACAAGCATCAAGGGGAGCTCAGTATATGTTCTGGCACTAGTCCCAAAAAGGTTCATTGAATATATTTGCTGAATTCACAGAACTTAGTGAAGTTTTTTTTTAGTTGAATTAAATTCCAAGAAATGCATCCAACTTCTAGGCCTAGTCTAATGCTTCATATGGAGAAAATGTCCCTGATAAAGTAATTTAGCCTAAATCCTGAATATAAAAAAAATCCTATATTCCTTTCTGTAATACGCCTGAAGCAAATTATGGTTCAAACCTGCGTCATTAACTCTCCAAGACCTCTTGGGGTAACTATAATAGGAATGTGTCATGGTTTTATGACCATCTGGTAGAATATGGCTAAGGTGTATTTGTTGTGTTGTTGTTTATAGTGTAGCATCTGTAACAGGAACATTGTTAAGTTAAGTGGACTGTCTTGTGCTGTATTTGCTACCACAGTCTTCTAGGGCAAATACAGCACAAGACAGTCCACTTAACTTTTCAAAAGCTTTATTTTCCACGGCACACAGTAAACAAGTATTTCTGCAGGTCATGAAATACAGTCCTCTCTTTGTAGTAAAACACGATACTTCATAACATTAGCCAGTACTTTCCTGTACTCTAATGCGGTTTCTAAGATAATGGCCTTCTCAGCAACAAACAGATCCATGCAGCCTTCAATCCTCCAGCTCACCTAGCTGGGTAACATTCTCCTACACATAAAGCCAGGCTTCCTTTTAGGCCTGGTTCACACCTGGGCGTTTTACAGCGCGTTCCTATGCGCTGTAAAACGCTTAAAATGTGAAAACCAATGATTGCCTATGGGCATGGTTCCCACCTGGGCATTTTACAGCGCGTAGGAACGCGCTGCAAAACGCCCTATGCCCAAAGAAGTACAGGAGCTTCTTTGGGGCATATTTGCCGCGCATATCCATTAGGATAGCCCTCGGAAACGCGCGTTTGTCGCGTGTTTCTTTTACCGCAAATCGCGCAAACGCGCATATTCCGTTTGCCTAGGTGGGAACCCAGCCTTAAACACTCACAGACGCAATCATGGGCTACACCTGTGAGTAACAAGCTGCAGCAACAAAACCTGGACTGGACAGCTTACTGAGCTGATGGGATAATGGCCCACCCTTCTCTCAATTATCCCAACCCCAGGGACCCAGTACACAATTTATAAATTACATAACTAAATGAATGCTTTCACTGGTTTTTTTTTAAACTAAACACAGGGATGCAATCTAAAAGGCTTGGTCTTACATACCACCCATTTATAACCATTCCTTGCTTTCTGCCACACATCCTATATTTGGCAATGTGTTCTGTTGTAGAATATGCAGGGGGCACTCTCCTTGGAAAGTGTCCCTCACAATTGTGCTAATAAAGATCCCCGTTATCCCACCATTAAGATACGTGGTCCTGACTGAATTCCACAACACCCCACGACAGAAGAGTAAAGCGTATCTAAGACCAAAAACAAAAAATGTAATATAAGGTCAAATAGTTGAGGCTGTTAATTGGATAATATAGAAAACATTTTATTTAGGGATGCAGAGATACTTTTGGAGTACCAGTGCAGATACTTGGCATTCTCATGAGAACTACCAGGGTTGCAACGGTTGCAGCTGGTACCTGGTTTTGGCGCTCCACCACTGTCTTGAAATCATTAGTCTGTATTGTTTTAGAAAAACTGTCACATGACAATAAACAAAAATGTATCAGTACTCGTACTTGTAAGTACTCGGCAAGTACCAGTACTTGTACTCGCAAAACTGGTATCTGTGCATCCCTTTATTTATATTGATAAAAACAAAATTGTACATTAAAATAGAGATGTACAAATCCCAGGAGCTCCGTGTGGTCCTTACAAATGACAGCTGCCTCCTAACTTTCAAATTTTTCTCTAGTCTAGTCTTGGAGCTCAAAAGTATCGGTACATGTACTCGTACTTGTACCGAGTACTGTACTTGGTATCTGTGCAACCCTAATTTTATTATGAGTTGTAAATTAAGAATATGTTTTGCTACTTGGATGACTGAGAGTACAAGGGTGGATTAAAACCAGCAAGCAACACTAAATGCAAGGCTGCTGGTGTGCGTTGAGAGAAACAGTGCAGTTGTATCGATGCTGGTGCATCGCACTGTATAACTTTCTTTTTAGAAGTTTATTCGAATGTCACAAATGAAATTTCATTCAATTCTAGAGCCACAGCACAAAGTGATGCATATGTACTGCATCACGCTATGTGGTGCTAAATACAAGTACTGCATGCATGCAAGGCTATTGTCTTGTTTTTGCCCTCAGTCCTTGTCAGTGCATTGCGCCTGTGCTGAAAAAGACAGTCAGCGCAGCCCAAATGCATCTGGTGCGAATTGGCCCTAATGTGTTTTATTTCATAAATGAGATTATTTTTGTTTTTGAAAACAAAAAATATAGTTCATTGTTGCCTAGAAGCTAGAAATTAAAGACACCTTGTAAGTGTTTTACTTTGGCTCAGTGCATTCATCTGCTGATATAGCTGTTTACTACAATGGATTTTCAAAAAAGACCACCTGGGTTTTATTCTACTATTTCGAAGACAAGATATGTTGCATATTTGATTTCCTCTAAACTGTCTCTCCCATATACATACTTGACTTCTCAGGATTCCAAAAGCCATCAAAACAAAAGACTGTTGCGCAAAAACAGACATGGTGTACTAAAGAAATGTGAAAATTATCACTCTGCTTTTGATCCAAGTGCATGGGTTTGCAGATGAAATATGGAACAATACATAATAAAGTAGATTATCACCATCTGTGTGACTAGACATAGTAATATGCTGTGAAGAGCTCAAAAACTGGATATCAATGTAGAAATTCCTTTTGTATTATCTCCATCAACACTTTTCTTTTTATAAAAACAAAAATTACAGAATCTGAAGCTAATATCTCAACTAGCTATCCGGTAAAATTAGCCAGATCAGGATGTGACTGTTCATAGTTACATAGTTAGTCAGGTTGAAAAAAGACACATGTCCATCGAGTTTAACCTATAGAGATTTAAAAAAAAAAAAGAGCCTAAACAGAACTCTGTGCCCACAATTACCCAATGTTGATCCAGAGCAAGGCAAAAAACCCCTATAAAGTCCGGTTCAATTTGCTCCAACAGGAGAAAAAAAATATTTCCTCATGCCATAAGGCAATCGGATATTCCCTGGATCAACAATCTCTGGTGCTTAATATACCTATAAGAACTCAATATCCAGTAATATTCTGTGCATTTAGGAATACATCCAGATATTTTTTTAAACAATTAACTGAGCTAGCTAGAACTAGCTCCTGGGGGAGTCTATTCCACATTTCCACAGCTCTAACTGTGAAGAATCCTTTCCATATGCAAAGGTTAAACCTCTTTTCCTTCAGACGCAAAGAGTGCCCCCTTGTCCTTTGCAGTGAACTTAAAGTGAATAATTTGGCACTAAGCTCACTATATGGACCATTTATGTATTTATATATGGTGATCAAGTCCTCCTTAATCGCCTCTTCTCCAGAGAGAACAAATTCAGGTCAGCTAATTTTTCCATAGGTAAATTGATTTTTTTCCTGTCACCTCCACATCCAGTATTCAGAACATATCAATTTGCTCCTACAGTTATCGCCAATTGCAGCCTTGGGGAGGGGGGTCTCAGGTGGTGGTGAACTGGTTGCCAGGAGCTGGGCGGGACCCAATAAGATGTCGCCTCAGGCTGCCTTATTATAGGGCTGGCTCTGCAGTAAATAAAAACAAATAAGGCTAGTTTTTTAAGCAACTTTAACAAGCGGCAACATGTTTCCAATAACCAATGTGAGGATATTTTGGGAATATTTTATATTCTCAGATTATGGCACAGTTGCACTAACCTTCTTTGCATTTTGTAACCCTGTTGCCTTTGTCACTTGCCTTTAGTGGTCTGTAACTTGTTTACTATAGTACAGACATTATTAATCATATCATTATTTTTTTTGCATAAAGCTATTTTAAAAGGAACTATTTATCTATGTATTTATACATAACTAATACAGCTCTAGTCTGCTAAAGTCAATTAAACCTATTATTTAGTCTATAAAACAAACTTTCCATTATTTAAAAAAATGCTAAATAAGCTCAAAGATAGTATTGCCTTAAAGCAAACAAAAATATTGAGAACCAAAGGAAAATTTAAGAGTGGAACAAAGAAAGACCATGTGAAGTCTTGGATAAGACAGAATTTTCCTAAGCATGCTTATCACTGGTATTTGAAATGACCTGTGATAAACAAATCCAGTTCTTTTATGTGGTTGATGTGATTAAAACAAGGTCTCAAGCTGGCAGACTGTCATCAAAATTTCAAAGTACTGAAGAGAGGCGACTTGATCCAAGAATTACCCTGTTATTTGTACAGTACACCGTCAGCCAGGGTGACTGGCATTTGCTAAATTAAACTCTGATATATGAATCAGTGATACATGCTCAGAGGTTTGCAAGTTCTCCCAGTGACAGAAAAGCCACAGTGAGATCTTTGAACTTGAATATAAAGCATACAACTGCATCTCGTTGACTGATTATAGAGGCAAATCATCTGTCTTCTAGCATGCACTGGAGAGAACTTTTAGCTTGGAATGTTTCCATCACATATGGAAAAAAAGAAAAGTAAAATAACTGTCCAAAAGAACAATGCTAGCAAATAAATGTAATAATGTGTTGGCTTAACAATGATCAGGAAATGTTCATTCCTACTTTGCTCTCACGGGAGAGAAGTTGACCTCTGTATGGTGCTTCTGTGTGCATTTGTTAAATTGATGACCACTTTTTTCTTTCAATGGCTCTATGTATATTGTAAATGCAATGCAAATGTTAGAAACATTGCTTTTAAAATGTGTTTGCCTCTAATCTTTTCAATATTGAATTTCTTGGAAGTTGTATGTACCTTTTTTGTTCTAAGCAAGCTAACCAAATATGGGTATACCAAATTCATCAAAAGGAAGAACATTACAAGGAACATATAGAATTTTTGACTAAGTTTTCTTTATTTAGGGGGTTATTCACAAAATGGTGAAGAGTTTGGAGAAGGCAGGAGAAGTGAACAATCTAGGACGAGATAGCTGAACTGGAAAGTGAGCCGAATTAGAGCATTTTTCCAATTCAGCTATTTTGGCCTAGATTGTTCACTTCTCCTGTCTTCTCCAAACTTGTCACCCTTTTGTGAATAACCCTGTTAATATTTGCAGTCCTAATTGTACTGTACTAATATGTAGCCTTTTGTTTTTTGTTAGAACTTATTTAAATGTAACTTTGTGACTTTTCTTTCAGTTTTATCAACCTCAGTGTGGTACGATGTAGTGGATTTTCAGAGCACACCTCCACAACGCATGAACTTTGCCAATTGTAAACAAGGCAAATTGCCTTGTCTGTGCATTGGGACTGTGCTGGGCAAGACTGTCCAACACAGCTGGTGTGAAAAGGTCCTGAAAGCTACTTCCTGTACTAAAAATTGAGGAATGAGTCAAAAGAGGGACACACCCCCTCTCCCTCGTAGCAGAGAAGATATTATCAAATGATTTGGCATCACCAACAGCTTTCCCAACAGTTTTTCTGTCTTTGTTTGAGTCTGCAAGAACTACTCATTTGTGGGTATGTCAGTCATCCAATGGAATCCTAGAGAGGATATTACCCCCTCATTGCATCCATTATATATGTTTGCTTGGCAACATTGTGGTTCATATTTTGTGTATTTCAGTAGAAATTATAACATGCGGCAGAAACCACCTCACTCAATCAAGGTATGCTAAAACTTAAAGTGAGATGTAATAAATTGAAGTAGGGGGTCAGCAAAGATCTCTAACATTTTCCCATTACAATTTTTTAGGAAATTCAATGGGAGATTGATCCCACCAGAATCCACCCAAGACTGATATATTTGATGTATACCTAAACCTAAAGTGTATATTCAGCTGACTAGTCCTTAGATAGGATGGTTGCATTAGTTTTCATTTTTCAGAATAGGAACAGTTTCAGCAATTACAGAAAGTACCTGTTGAACTGGCCAGAAATGCAGAATTGTTGTCACTTCCTGTGAGCTGAACTGGATGCATAAAATAGGGTCGAACAGTGGACCAACGCACTGGGTGTTGAGGGAGCAAGGAATAACTTAAAGTGATATTGAAGTCAAAAGGATTTTAAGCTTTCAAATGCTGATAAAATCACTTACAGTGAATGTTGCTCCTTGATGTTTAAAAGTTTTAGTCTCCCCTTTAAAACAACTTACAAACATTGGTGTCTTGGAGCCGGGGGCCAGAGGGGGGGGGGGGGGGTCTCGCTTCTTTTTCTCCCCAATAATTAATCCTCTCACAGCTACCTCCTCATGTATCATTTACCCCTCCTCTTTTATATTGTAAGCCCTCAGGGGCAGGGCCCTCCTTACCATCTTGTCTTGAATTGTATTGTAATTGTAATGTCTTCCTTATATTGTATATAAATACTATGTAATAATAATAATATTCCCTCTTGGTAGACTCTGGTAGTAAATTACCCTATATGTTAGCTTGTGAACAAGACCTGGAAACGGTTATTCCACTGGATGTCTGGCATCAATGTTGTTCCCGTGTGTCATCTGGTTTACTTAATATTTCACTGATAGAAGCTAATTATAAGGTTGTATCTAGGTGGTGTATGGTTCCTGCCAGACTAGCGAGAATATACCCAGAGGTTTCTCCTCATTGTTTTCGGGGATGTGTTCACCCGGGCACGATGTATCACATATGGTGGGAATGCCCTAAATTTAGACCCTTTTGAAACCGGCTTTATGCTCTAATATTTAGGGTTACTGGGGGAGGATCCCACGAGATCACCAATATGTGTTGCTGAATTGCCCGATTCCAGGACTGTCTAAAGCTTTGGACAAATGAATTACTTTCTTTTTGTTGGCAGCCAAAATAACCATAGCTAGGGCTTGGAAATTGCCAACAATTCCATTCCACTTGGTCAAACAAAAAATTTCGTGGATTATGGTCCATGATAAACTTCACAGCATCCTCCAAGATACTAAAAAATGCTTTGAATTGACCTGGACCCCCTGGATGTTATATACAGGGGTACTGGAAACTGGGTAATTTCCATTGTACAATCTTTATGTTTTTTTCTCTCTCTGGGTACTATGTTTAATGTTTAAGTAGATGTTGGGCTATTTGGTCGGGGGTGGATCTACTTTTTTCGGACTCTTAAGCTGCTCTGCTTCTTTTAGTATCTTTTTCCTTTTCCTCTTCTTTTTGTCTGTTTCTTCCTTCTTCAGGCCACGCATGTGAGCTGTTTAGTGCATTGATGTTGGACAGAAAATCTTCTATCTATATAGATATGGAGGAGATCATAACAAATGTTTGCGTCAGACACAGGTGCATCCCTATGCCTGATATTCCTCTCAGACTGTCTTGATTTTGTTTTTACTGATGGGGGATAATTTGGCAAGAATAGGTCGATAGATATGTTCTGTTTCACAGAATTATTATGCATTGTGTGCATGGTTTCTAGTGATCCCCTCTTACTACCTGATTATGCTAATGTGGAAGAATCTGAAACGCAATTGTATGCTATACTGTTTGTGCATCAAGTGCTATCTTATTGTTTTATTCTATTCTGGAAAAATTAATAAAATACTTTGAAAGATAAACATTTTAGTCTCCTGCAGAATCAGCTGGTCCCCTGAGCAATAGACCTGACTTCCTGTTTTAGAGTGGCTCCTTTCTCAAGCAGAGTGCTATGCATTCACCCTTGAGTTTGCTAGTAAGCTGTGTGTGTCTCCACAAACACACAGACACAGCAAATCAAGCTACTCCCCTCTGCTCTGGCCTCCTCTCCTCCGTCTTCCCTTCTCCAAGCTAGTAGATGAACAGTTGCTGCAGACTGCTCTGTCCGCTGTGATCTTGTACTGGACAGGAAGTTCAGGGAAGCTGAGTGGAGAGACTTGGAAGCAGCTGTTCAAAAACATGATGATTGTACGTATGTGGGCAAAAATGTAAAGCAATACTTTTCTGGGCAATCTACATTACATTTGTTTGATCTGGATTCATTAATAAAAAAAGTTAAAAAGGTTTAATACTACTTTAAGTAGTTTACCTTATTCACTATCCCCTATGCAAAATGAGCAGTTAACCCTAACAACAAAGAGGGGGAGCCAGTGGAAGGGTAAGTATTTTGTTTCCTAAATTTCAGCTTTTTACAGAACATGCAGTTCCAAATGTGGTGTTCCAAATAACATCTGTCAGTCTTAATGTGTTTTGGGCTTACAACACCCATGATGTTCTGACAACCAATCTGATTTTAGTTTGCATTAGCCTATTGTGGCAGTGCATGGCAATGCCATGGTGTAGTGTGGCAACATTGGCACCCAGGACTCTCAGCCAGAGGGACTGAGAGGGTCCAGAATGTGAACCGATATATAAGGCAGAACCTGGCTTTTCAGATTCTTCTAGGTTTTCCTAATTGTATCTGGTGCTCTGAAGATTTCTTAGAGCTTTGGGTGGGATGAAATCTCCAGTCCTGGGGCCAGGTGTTGCCAATGACCAGCTTGGGCTTAACAGGTGGCTGAGAGCAGCCTCATTAGGAAGCCAGCCCATAGCTCAGGGGAGTTGTGGGTGTGCAGGAGGCACACGGCCACAGGCAGACTCTGTTGTATGCCTGAGCACAAGTCACACATCCAAGAAGGCTGGAGAGGTCAAGAGGGTTGGTGACCCTGAGATACCTGTCGGAGAGACAGAGAGAGACAGTGACCCACGAGGGGTGAATACTATAATGCTTGGAGCTGAGGAAAGCTGCTGAGCAATAGTAGGGACTGTATTTCCAGAGCAAAGTCCTGGGACTATCACACTGGAAGTGTATGGGACAGCCAGATGTCGGTGAGACCAAAACATGATGTTTTGATGAAAGTCCAATTAACTGTTCTGTTTCATTTATGCTGAAGAAAAGCAAGTTATTTTGCGAAGTCCATGGATTGTTGACCTTTTGAATGAATAAAGACTGTCCTTTTACGTTAAAGTCGGCTTCATTAGTGGTCACTTAGCGCTCACCATTGTGCCATATTCCCTAAACTATCACACTATAAATGTTGATTTTTAATAATTACTGCAAATACATTATTAAAAAGGCATCACAGTCTTTGAATTTGCTTTTAAAAATGTGCTGTACAGTTTCTTGGCAATGTGTTGTTGCACAAGTAGATCAGGAACACTTAACTGGTTCATTATGAAGTATGCTCAGTAGCTTTGGGTTATTTTTTTCTTTGCCATAAATGACAGATGAAAATACAAACTGGCAGATTCATCTGATTGATCTCAATCTGACATACAGTGTCTTGGGAGTTGAAGCTAGAGGAATCAAAAATGTTAGCCATGGAGACCAAAGCTTCAAAAAATTTAAAAGCAAAGTATTTGGATGGAAAAGCTCACTAGATGTATGATGACACAAGTCACTACTGCAGAACATAGAAACAATACACTGGAATAGAGCATTTCTGGCAGACAGACATTTGTCTGTTAGACTCACAAAGCTGGTTACGAAATTACTCCAGTGCTTACATGAATATATTTAAACTCTGGTGGGAGTAAATAACTGTTTAAACAATCATGTAATTCTGGCAGAGTGATGAACTTGACGTCTGTAACTGGTTAGAGCTCAAGTTCAGTTAGGGGTAACGATTGAGATGGGGAAAGAGACTAAAAACCATCCAGTTAATCTATCCATTGGTTCCCATTTTGTAGATAGTATACAGAAGCAGCCATGAAACACTTATGTATATATTCCATCTTCTGTGTGAGAATGGTCAGCAAGAAAGGAAAATAAACAGTATACAAAGTAAATAGAATGAACACAATATAAATGGTAAACTTTCAAGTAGCAATCCTGGAAGAAAAAGATTAGAAGAAGGTATATACTTATTTTAGTTGAACAGGATCAAACTAAAAATAGCCTTAACCTAAAAACCCCAGTTCAATAAATGACGAAGGCTAATTTAATGCTGAACTCAAGATGTAACTATACTTGCACTGGTCCAATTTGGCCCAGTGTAAGTGTGCATATTATATACCTGGTAGGGCCACAGGGGACCTGTAAAGCACTGCAGTAGTGCTAGCTGGACCAATGTAAGTATACATAAAAATGTCTTCCTGGAGTTCAGCTTTGAAGTAGACCTTGCTTTAAAATAGAAGGTTCACTTAAGATGTCTTGACCCTCTCCCTCTTTAAAAATCACCCACTAAAGCATATGCAAAAGTTCCTGTAAATAAAAAAAGTTACATTTAATACTTACCTTACCCCCTTCCTCCACCTGCAGTGAAGGAGACATCACACTCCTTCCAGAAAGATCCCTGGGAAAACAGAGCAGGCCAAATCTCATGAGCAGATAATCCAATCCATTGCAAGGTGTCTTCTCATGAGACTTGGGCTGCTTTGTATTCCCTGGGATCTTGCTTGAAGGAGTGTGACCTTACCATCATTGCAGGTGGAAGATGGGGGTAAGGTAAGTATAACATCTAGTTTTTGTTATATATTCACAAGAACTCTTGCAATGAACTGCAGTGTTTTCTTATGAAATTTTTTCCTATGCTGCATGCTTCAGGAATCTTCACTGAAGGAGGTGATGTCAAGCCAAGCAATGCAAAAGTAAGTATAAGCCCATTCACAGCATTGTTCTGAGGTAATGCACTGTAATTTTGTTTGACTTAACTGCTTTTCTACCTGTTACCACCTTACCTGCAGTACCTAAAATATATATTTAGCCAAAAGTTTTTATTTTGAGAAAGGTTGGGGAATGGTTGAAAGTTCTGTCAGATTTTAATTGTTGTCTATGCACCCAGTGGAGAGAGTCACACTATTAGACATGTGCGATTCGGTTCGTTCCGAAATTCGTTTTGAACGAATTTTCGGAAATTCGGAGATTCGGATGCGTAAATCCGGATCCGAATTCCGAATTACAGCTAAGACGAATGCAAACGAATCCGAAATTCCCGATTTCCCGAAATTCGTTATTGGACGAATTTCGTTGCACCATTGACACCATTTTACCTCTACAACACATCTAGGCTTAAAGTACAGAGGCTATAGTGTAGCGGTTAGAGCAAAGGATTCCCATTGCTAAGGTCCTATGTTCAAATCCCGGCCAAGTAACTATCCATTTATACTGGTAGAAAGTGAAGAGGAAATTCAAAATCTTGTGGTTGTCACTGGAACAAAAGCTGAGGGGATATCTGTATAGAGGGGCACCTGTTCCAGTGGCCACTTGAAAAAGCAGCATTTTCCCCCACTTGGGGGGATTTCCACTTCCTGATTTTCCTCCAGAACAGCAAGTGAAAGGAAATCTTCCCAATAGGGCACAAGCCACAAAAAAATGTAAGTCTGAAAGGGGATTCAAACCTTCACTGGTATCCAAAATCATCTTATTGACTAGAGATATAGCTTAACCCTATTAAATTAACTCCATTCACTACCAATATATACTATTATTGCTAGTTTTATCCCCTGCACAAACCACTGTAACTGTATTTGCCAAATCTTACCACCCTTTTTGCTGAGTTATCTTTCTGCACCCATGGGGTACTTTTGGTGAACTCTTCTGTTACTTGCTGCATACAGTATCAAAATTCCCTTCTCATGGTTTACATGATTTAAATAACTAAATTCAAACTATTGCTAAAACATAAAAATAACCTACTACCTCTGCATGCAAGGTCAGCTTTTCCTGTGTCAGGAACAAGTGTCAAAGCAAAGCCACCTTGAGTGAGGGTGGCCAGCTCATGACCTTTGGTTTTTCCCCCTGCAGCTATGCCTCCAGTGCAGAGAAAATAGGGGGTGCTCTGGAGCACATCAGTGTTACACACAAGTGTGCAGAAACATGTCACAGACATAGGGCAGCTTTGTTATTTTTAGTAACAAGTGTCAAACTAAAGCCACCTTGAGAGTAGCCAGCCTTTTTTTAGTAGGTTTTTCTCCTGCCGCTATGTCTCTAGTGCAGTGGATCCAGCCATCATCAAAAAATGCAGTGCAATGTAATTGCAGCTGCTGTGTGGTTAAAATAGTGTCGGCCCAGTATCTGAAACCTTGTTGTAGCACAGGCCAGTGGTGTATTTAGGTTTTGTGCTGCCCTAGGGAAGACTACACTCAGATGCCCCCCGACCTAAATTTGCCCCACCCCTTCCGATATAAGACATTTTGCGTTACCCCTCAGTCACTGGATACAGCGTGCAGACTGTATCCAGCTTCTGACAGGTTGCGTTAGTAGCGTAGCAGGGAAGCCGGGGTCTCAGTTGGGCTGTAAAGGATCTTTTGTGAACCTGCATAGCCCACCTGAGACCTTGTAGAGCCCACCACAGACCCCACATAGCCCACCATAGCCCCCGCATAGCCCACCTGAGACCTTGTGGAGCCCACCACAGACCCCACATAGCCCACCACATACTCTGAACGTACAACAGTTTGGACTCTGCACTTAGTGACACTCTAGACTTAGTGACACACTGGGCTCTGCATTTAGTGATGCACTGGACTCTGGACTTAGTAAGGCACTGGACTCTGGACTTGGTAACGCACTGGGCTCTGGACTTAGTAACGCACTGGGCTCTGGACTTAGTAACGCACTGGACTCTGGACTTAGTAACGCACTGGGCTCTGGACTTAGTAATGCACTGGCTCTGGACTTAGTAACGCACTGGGCTCTGGACTTAGTAACGCACTGGGCTCTGGACTTAGTAACGCACTGGACTCTGGACTTAGTAACACATTGGGCTCAGCACTTAGTAACGCACTGGGCTCTAGACTTAGTAGCATACTGGACTCTGGACTTAGTGACGCACTGGACTCCGGACTTAGCAAAACAGTGATCTTAGAACTAAAAACAGAAGAACACTCATGGAATACTCAGAATACAAGTCCTCCCCAAGCCCTGATACCTGCTTCTTGCTCTGTCTCCTCAGTAGGTGCAGCCTGGTCACTGGTTAGATGCTTCACCTTCTGCAGAGCTAGCACTGAAAGAAGGGAGGACAGCAGTGGCTGTGAATGTAAAAGTGCCGCTCGCTGTACAAAATGACAGCCCTGGAACCTCTGTAATGGATGTGGTTAAGTGACTATGATAAAAATGCCTATTTCAATATATATGTTATTGCTCCTGTTCATATTAATTCTTAATCAAAATGGCTGCCTAGTTAGTTGCCCAACTTAGCACCCCATTCCTGTTTCCAAGCCCAGTTTGCCATTGTCAGTGGGCCCTGGGGTGCCCAGGCCGCATCTTGCGCAGCCCCGGTCCAGCCCCGCCTCCAGTCCCCCCTCGGTCCTTCATCCACCCCGCCTCCTCCTCCTCCACCCGACAGCTCTCTCAGGTAAATTAGGTGGCGGCAAGACCCATGGGCAGCCGCCTAATTTGCCTGA
Organism: Nanorana parkeri; assembly: GCF_000935625.1. Lineage (NCBI taxonomy): Eukaryota > Metazoa > Chordata > Amphibia > Anura > Dicroglossidae > Nanorana > Nanorana parkeri. The sequence continues at coordinate 305,558 of NW_017306475.1, forward strand.
TTAGGCAGCCTGACTCTCTTTAACAATTTGGGGGCGGCATTCTGCTGCCCCCCTGCAAAGTGCCTCCCAAGGCAAATGCCTAGTTTGCCTTGCAGTGGATATGCTCCTGGCACAGGTCACTACAAAAGCGTAAATGGGGTGTTAGGCAAAGGCCCACCAGCAGCACAAAAAACGGCAAGTGGCCCCTTTGCAGGAAGAGCAGGAAAAAAGTGGGCCCCTTTGAGGATGAGAAAAAGGATGCCCAAAATACATGGCTGCAATGTGACCTTGACCTAGACCTTGAGCATACTGTCCTGATGCTACCAAAATATAAACCTGAGGTCTATATTTACAATATTTTGAGAATAATTCAGGATATGAGGTTTAAAGGGGGTTCGAGAATTGTGGGGTTGTGGTTTTGAAGTGTTTTTGTGAACTCTGCTTTGACATTTTAATAAATTTTAAGACAGTGCAGTTTAGTACTGTGAATAAAGAAGCTCACAAACTGAACTGATAAACAGTTGTGCCACTAGCCATTTTGCATAAAGGTGAGGACTTTAGCTTTATTTTTTAAGAGTACACTTTTCTATAGCTATTAGATCTGTTGTGGCTGCTACTTCCACTGTTCTATTCAAGCCTATTATCACTGGATGAAATACACCAGGTGTCACATCCAAAACTATCTAAAAAATGTTTCAAGTTGTGATGATTCATATTGGGGTGATTCTGAGGCTGCATTAAAGACAAACAATAAAGTAAAAGTTAAAAAAAATATATTACAGATGCAAAATACAGTTTGTGATGCCATATATTTGGTCCATGAGAATCCTACTGTTCCTTAACACCCCATACAGCGTAAAGGCATCTCACAAGCATGTAATTGAAATGATTGGTTTTTCTCCCATGTTGTCCTCAAAGTTGCATAAAAAGGAGAACCCCCTTTCCCACTGCACAGTATTTAAAAAAAAATCTGCATCGGTACATGTGTGTCCCCCCAGCAGAACCCAGCTCCTCACTTCCTTTGACAATTTTAACCACTTTCATATTAGCCTTACAGATGGCCAGAATTTATTTTCAACATTACAGTGGGGTTGAGATTTAAAGTCACAGTTTTCAGATATTGATGAATGGCCTGCAAACGGAACCTAGTCTCATCCCCACTGGTGACTAGTCCTTTGGCCTGTGTTTGCCTTTTCTGGACACAGCTTTCACAATTCAGTTCCTTTTAACAGACCAAAAGGGAGCAAATAAGAGAAGTTTATTGTTAGTGTTCACATACACTATACATCTATTTGATACTGGGTGATTTAACTACAAATTGGAAACATCCTCATTTGCAACAAATTTATAGCTATGCGCTGCTAATAAGATAATGGGCAAGCCTCTAGTGTTATAGCTGGCCAACACCTGGGAGGGTCATTCGTTTACCTGTAAAACAGTTTGCCTAAGCTTTATTTACAAACAAAATAAAAAAAATATCCTTTGAGCTGTTTACTAAACTTTTTGCTGAATTTTTCTTGAAATACTGAAAAGCCAAAAAGGACACATTTGATTGTGAATGAAGAGAAATTATAAATATTACAAAGTTTTCAGAAATACTCTATCACAACATGCCTTAAAGGTTCACCCAGGGGAGCTTTTTCAGTTCTTTGTGTGTGGAAATGGGTTAGGGCTTAAAGTTCAGCCAAAAACCAAGGTTAAACTATTGGCTTAGTCTTCCTTATCATGTTTTAAATGAACTCAAGACATTTCTCAATGCCATAAATATCCCAAATGATACAAGAAATCAGATTGTGCAGCTTTTTAAGGCGGTCTTGCAATCTACCTTCCACTTATTATTTATATGGCAAACATTAGCATGCTTGCAACATTCAGTAAATTGCTCTCCAGATTAATATTGAAAACATATTTAATGAAATGCTGAAAGGATTAGAGCATCCTGACAAAAGGAAAGTCTGACTAATGTTGCAGCTGTGCAGGGTTGCTAGGAATGTGCAATACTGCCAGCACGTATTAACCAGTCAATTATTTGAAAATAAACACTATACAATGCATGCATATGTAATCCAAAAGGTTTATGGTTTGCTACAACTACACCTAATTATAATTAGCCATTATTTTGAGCAGCATTATTTTGTACAATGTTCAAAAATATGTTACTTTTTGGTAAATAAAATATGAATTCTATAGTAATTTACAGTATATTATTTATATTTAACTCTTCCCAGTTTAAGAGATTCTGTCACCTTGCCCATTCAAGCCCTGCCCTTCACCACTTTATTTCTAACTCTCCAGCACTCCCTTTTGCCTTTCTAAGTCACAGCCACCACCAAAATACCATGCATGATGATGATTAGGAATCTATCTGGGTTTGGTTTTCCATAATGTAATATTACATTATATTTGACCTGAAAAAAATATACTAAGAATGTTTTAATAAAACCAAGTTTTATTTGGTTTATAAAATTAGTAACAAAAACATGGAGCAAATAAATTATAATTTGGTATTAACAAGTTACAAAACTCAAAATAAATTAAAAAAATGCATCACTGCCAACATGGAACAACATTGTAGATTTATATTATCCTATTACAAGTTTTTACTTTTTTTCTTGTCTGTAGTCATGGGCAAAAAGGAGAGGAAGAAAAGCTTTACAAATAAATTAAAATTTAAATTAATATTTGGTCTCAATCTCTGTTATGGTGTAATTAAGAAAACGACAAGCTTACCAGAAGCCCTAAATCTGTTAGTGGTAATAAGCTTTCAGACATCTACCACCGATAGCTACCCATGAAGGCCAACAGGCATCGTAGCATTTATGTGTTACAGGCAGTAGTGCCCATGAACCATTCAGAAAACTTTACTAGTCTGACCAGTCAACTGAAATCTGACTCGTTAATTTAAGTTACTATACTCTTTAATTGGACTAAGACAACATGGAAATTGGCAGCTTTAAACCTGACTGGCTGATAGAATGCCACCGCAGCATCCAATATATACGAATAAAGATTGTTCAACATATAGCCAATAATAATTTAGAAATGGAATGGAAACAATGGCTGCGCTAGCAGGTCAGGTGTTTCAATCCATTTTAAATAAAGCAGTCACAAACCCAGCAATTAAAAACTACACAGATTTCATTTTAAAAAAAAAAGGACATAAGCAATGGCCACTTTCACCAGAAACCAGATGCCAAAACGATCAATAGATCCAAAGCCATGGGAAGCTGAAGTCAAGCAAATCAGGACTTCTGAAAAACTAGTAGAAGGTCCCTTACCCCTTACAACTAAAACTTCCTAATGGTCAATGAGTCCACTTTAAGTCAGTAGAGGTAAGCCCAAGAGATTGAGCCTGTTGCCAGCTTTTAAAGGAAAAGTTCAGATTTGCATGTAACTTCAGCTGCCCATATCTCCGGGGGTTCTAATCATTCTGACACTAAGAATGTTTTATTGTACCTCTATTCACAGAACAAACATATACAGAGATGCACAGGGTGATTGGCTCTGCAAATTGTTTCTAAATAGACCCCTAGCTTCCTATAAAGAATTGTCAGCTTTCCTTAACACCTCCAACACATTGACAATATGGCTACTGTAAGCCTACCCTTTCATAAAAAGGGGGCTGGGTTATGAATTTCTTGGCTCTTATATTTATACATTATTGGCTCTTTTGACTCAGATGACCTAGGACAAAGATCATGCACTGCATTTTAGATTGGTTCTTTTTCTGTGAAGTTTTTGGCCAAAAGTTTATGATTAGGGAACTTCGCAAATCCCAGGGAATCACCGCAAACCCATAGTAGCGGCAACCCAAACCTCATCCTTAGTGATGATGTTTCTTTAACCACTTGAAGTCCATGGTGTTAAACCCACTTCCTTTCCAGACCATTTTTCAGTATTCAGCGCTGTGGTACTTTGACTGACATTTATTCCATCATGCAACGCTGTACTGAAATTATTTTAAACCATTTTTAGGGACAGATAGAGCTTTCTTTTGGTGGTATTTAAGCACCACTGGGGTTTTTATTTTTTAACATATTAAGGAAAAATTACCAAAATTAAAAAAAAAACTGTTTCCCCTATATTAAATTATAAAACATTTATTATTACCCAATTTATTGGTAAAATATAAAATACGGGGTTACATCGGGTAAATAGACGCCAAACATGTCAAGCCTTAAAATTGTGCGCACGCGAAAACCCTAAAATGATTGCTCTCACTCCGACGTTCACAACGATATGTAACATGTATAGCGCAATTGTCATTTTCGCACGCTGGCGCATTGAACGCGTATTTACTTTTATATGTGCGTAAACGTGGGGGTGGGGGACTTAAACATTTTTTTTTTACTTTTTTATATGTGACTTATTTTTTTTAACTTTTTTTTACACTTATTGGTATTGCTATCACATGGGGAATAACAATCCCCCTATGTGATAGCACAGGCACACTGACCCCCTAATGTCACCTGGGGACCCCAAAAGAAGCTGATGAAGCAGAGATCTGCTTCATCAGCTTCTTTTCTCTGGCTCTAGCAGCCAGATGACTGACAGGTGAATGCGGAAGTGATGTATTACAGATCACTTCTGCATTCACAGCACGGAGGGAGCTCAGCAAGGAGGAAGATGCTGATCTCCCTCCCATCTTACCTTCTGACGCCCTCCCGAGCCTGTCCCGGGCCCGCAGATGAGCTAGCAGAACTGAAGGTGAGGGGTCAGAAGGGGGCGGCACTCATGGCGGCAGCGGCGGCAAAACATAACATACAACCAATTGGCGGCTATAGAGCCGCCGATCGGTTGTATGTCAAACAGCCGGTAACGGCTGTAAAGAACAGGCAAGTTTTTTCCCTAGCGCGCGAGCTGAAAAAAAAAAGCGGTCTAATTACAGCAACCTGCCCATGTGAGTTTGCCGTCCATCTGTTTTTTCACAATGGGCGGACAGCAAGCGGTTAAAGAACAAGCTTTATTAAAAAACACAGCCCTAGCCCCCTAACCTAATCTAAGAGGCTATCTAGTGTCTCTAGTGTTATGGTATAGTCCCATTTAAGTCTATGGAAATTTACCACACAGATGTGGCCAGTGGTCAAGATTATTTCTCGCTGCACAATGTAAACACTAGAGTAGACTGCTACTGTCATGGAAAGGATGGTAAGCACTTGGATGGGTGGTTGGGTATTCTGTAACACATCATTAACTGAAATTATAATTGACAGTGATAAGGCTGTGTTCCAGAAAGTGCTTGAACACTAGCTACATTAGCAGTCAGTAAAAACTGCTAATGAGTTACATTTACACAGTCTGTTTCTGTGCCTTAATCCACACTCATTAACATGCCTGGACATTACAACAATGCACATCAATGGACTAATTTAATGACCCTTTTGTCAACACCCTGCAGCACACCAAAATGCATGGTAGGTGCATTGTGGTGCACTGCAGTGCATTGTGCATTGGCCTCTACTGTACAGTGCTACTGCAGTAATACAGGTGCTTCGATGTGTGTTTTAATGTGTGTTACTGCAAAGCATTGGTGTGAATGTAAATGGGCCCTTACAGCTTGTGCACATTGGCATTATCTTGGCTTTATCTGCACATTATCTGGTTTTCTGATATAAAACAGTTCTTCGATTTGTTCTCATTTCTATCCCTGGGATCTTCTTTCAATGTGGAGGGATGGTATTAAAAGCAACATGTAAATGGTAAATACTGATCATTCTAAGCAAGTCTGACTCAAGGAACTTAATGAAAGAGAACAGTAAATCATAATTAGCATATACAGCAGAGTTGTAAAGCAGATCAATGAAGATTTTTTTTACTAAAGACATTAAATAAAAAGTATGTATCCAGTATTAAATTGAAAACAAGATTACAAAAAAGATATTGTACAGACTCAATACACATTGTGTCATCAGCTTTTGTAGTCCACAATTTAAGAGGGAAAGACCAAGCTAGTTTTATCAAGAAATACAAATGAAAGTGTATTTTTTTGAGAGAATATCCATTAATATTGTACACTATGTAACCAACTTTACTAGGCCACAGTTTAAGAGGGAGAGAACAGGCAGGTTTTAATCAATAAATCAAAATTAGAATGTATTGTTTCACACAAAAATGCCAGAATGTGAAGCTCATGCCTACTCATCAGTGTTACTTGTATTCTTCCTCCAGTTGATATATCCACCTTACTGACTTCACATGCCTTAGAAAACAAATGCAACCACCACTTTAAAGGATTCTTAGGCTGTAATATATTAGATGTTACTTCTTAGTTTTAGTCATCAGTGTAGTCTTATCCTTTTACAATTCTAACCATTAGATACTGTATGTACCCAAATTTAACAATGCTAATTCAATACAAGTGCCCAAGGTTTACATTTTATTACAAACATTTTTGGGAGCCACGCTTTGAGATTTGACCCAAATCCAATCTACTTGCTCCAGGCATATGTTCACAAACCATGACAATTTACTCCACCAAACCTAGAGGGTTATTCACGAAGGAGCCCAAGGATTAGGCCGAAGCATCGGCTAATCCTTCAGCTCACTTCGGCTGCCGGAGCCCTCTGGTTCAGCCGAAACTGAAGGGTTGCTGTGCGGGCTATTCGCAACAGCCCGTACAGCAGCCGAAGGCAGCAGAAAGGCTCAGCCATGCCGAGCGCACATGCTTCAGCTCGCCTGAACCGTAGTCACAGCTAAAGCGGGGAGAACCATCTGCCGAAGGATTCAGCTCTTCACTCACTGCCTATGACTCGATCGACTTCTTCACTCCGGTTCAGCCGAACATGCTGTGCATGTTCAGCTGAACGAAGACAGCTGAAGACAGCCGATGTACGGCTGATTTTAGCCGATGTACAGCTGAAATCAGCTGTACAGGGCTGAAGTGAATAGCTGAACGGAGTTCGGCCAACTTCACTTCGGCTTGGTTATTCACTCAGCTGCCTTCGACAGCTGAGTGAATAACCCCCCTAGTAATGTTCAGTGGGCTCTTTACTGCCTTTTATGCCATGCCTGTGCCTTCCCACAATTTTTCCCAGTGTCTTGAGTTGAGATTTTGTCTATTGTCCAACCATTAGTGTATTTGGGCTGCTTGTACTTACTGTTCTTTGCCCTCATTTCACACACCCACTGCACAGTGCTTTTTTGCAGCAACTGTTACTAATTGATGACTTTTTTTCTGCTTTATCAAACAGTACTCTGTAGATTATTTTTATTATTTATATTCAAAGGTGAATACCAGTAAGCAGCAATCTGTTTTTTGTACCCCCTCCCCCCAACACATACACACATACACAAACAGTTCTTCTTTAAGGTAGGCTCAGACCAAGTGTTAGTTCTCTGTCTTTATTTTATGTCTTTTTTAATGGTCCTTTGGGTTTATGTGTCTGAAAATGTCACTCACAGCATAGTAATTAAAGAATATCTTGTGAGTACAAGGACTCTAGACTCTAGGGGGTGATTTACTAACCTAAACACACGCACGCACCAGGTGCGTGTGATTTTTTACACAGCAAAACTTATTTATCAACCAAAAAGTCTCTAAAAGCATATTTCCACTAATGCCATATATGGAAAAATCATGCACATGATGCATATATAATGCTGCTTCACAGTTTAGACAAACATGGTTAGCTCATGCATTTACATTCCTGCATTCATCAACACAAGCAACACAATGTAGAGCTAATTTACACAACATCACCTTGCAATTCATGCAGGGCTTTGCACAACACACCTGCTGGGTGTGTACACACTACAAAGGTATCTAGATTCCACCAATAGATCATGCTGGGAGGGAACACACTACAGAGGTGTATACTGGTTAGTGGAGTGTTTATAAGGTTAGTAAATCAACCCCTAGGACTCTAGACTCTGTACAGTGTATATTAATGATAGACAAAGACTTTACTAAAATATTCCCTTTTTAAGCCACTCCCAATATGTAGCACAATGTTGTCATGCCCAGTTTTTAGCTACAGGTCTTCTCTACTCACGGTGTCACTCTTTCACAAGTTCCAAAGTTATGAGGTATGTCAGTATGCAGAGAGATAGGGCAGACTTTGTAGACAACCTTTTTGCAACTAGATAAAACTGACTGCATGAAAGTTGTGTGCACAACAGAAAATGTAGCAGCTGTGGATGGGACCTCCTGAAGCACAGAATCACACAGAAATTAATTATGTCTGCTGCAACGACACAGTTTCATAAAAATATATATAATATAAGAAAAGTTAATTGTGCTCCACAATAATTTCCTGGGAAACAGTGAAGCCCAAAAATTCTGAAAACCTATGCTGAATTGATATAATTTGTATTAGTTAGGCATGAGAAAAAAAATAGTCATTTTCAGTTTGCAAAACTTCAAACTTTAACGCTTCCATGTGTGTGCTATATATATATATACTTTATATTTTTATAGGTGTGACATTAATACTTTTCGGATATGAAAAACATTTTACATAATTCCAAGTTGTCAAGAAAATACTTTAGCGGATATTGAATCATTGGTAAAACATTTTTTTCCCATAACAATAAACAAATACACTCTTTTCTTATACCTTCTATTAAACTGGATCAATTGTATTTTTTTTCTATAATACAATGTATTGTGAAGTATCTGGGAAAGCTCAATGCAAATTGCACATCTTTTCTAAAAATAGTAATATTTCTGGCTGCATTCCCAGCACTAGCCTCTCTCTGACAACTGCTATCACCAAGAATCTGTTTTTACTTTCTTAAACCAAGCCATTAATATGTTTATTTTATCAGTATCATTTTCAGATATGTTTATTATAGCATGTCCTTATGAGTACCACGCAATTACTGATATGACTGCTGTGTAAACATGTAAATTAAACAAACTGTGACATACAATACTGTATGTCAGATTTGTGGCTTTCACAGTCTTGGTTGTTTCGGTGACATTGCGGTGGATTGTCACCCATTGTAACTGTCACAAAACAATAATGAGCTTTTACATTATCGTAACATCTGAACATGTCAAACAAGTAATTTGGTCTTTCACCTTTGACACAGAGTTCCTAGTGTGAACGTTAGTGGCAGCACTTGAAAACAATCCAATGGAAATATAATTATACATGATATGTGTGGTTTGAACATAATATTTTTTTTTTTAAATACATCATTGTGTAATTATGTCATCCTGTTACTCTGTGGCTCATATAGTCCCATACATACTATAGCCAAATCTGCAATGTGCTACTGCATTAAAATTGTGTAAAGTCCAATAGCACAATGCATGTAAAGGATAAAAATACCATGGATTACAGGAGCTAACGTTACATCATCCCACATCCTGTTCATTTGTACAGCCCTATAATAAGGGAGGCCTATAAAAATAAAGCACAACATTTTAATGAAAGGATGCTTAGATGCTATCTTGTCTCAATTGGATTTTTACCATCTATTCATTTCTCAATATAGTAATATAGTAGGACCCATTTTTGCCGCACTTAGGTTTTAGCAGGACCTGGGTGTGAGTACAGATTTTATTTGCAGAGCCACCTGTTGGTGAATTGTTGTATTGTACTGCAGGCTACTTGAATACAGTAGTTTTCTTAAGCATTAATGGATTAAATTGGGCAGACCAATTGAAAACAAAGTAAGATGGAAATCTTGCTTTCAATTATAATGCTGGATTTGGTGAAGAAATGAAGGACATTGCCATTCAGATCACAAATCCTCTCTAAGGAGCATTTAGATCTAGCTACCCAATTTCTCACTATTGTTATGATTTAAGAGTATGCTTTCTAAAAATGAGCAGTCCTTGCCTAATATTAAGATTGTCTGCTGGTTTTTGGATGAACAATACTGTAAGTTGTCAATCTGTTGCCAAAAACTCTACTTATTTTTTGCCACAAAAGTAATTAGTACATTTTGTCTTGTTCCATAAACTGGGCTGACAGATAATCCCTGATGTCAAATTGGAAACATATACATATAGGTCTATAGTGTTTAGTATATTTTAGGTGCAGTACTTTAGACAACCATTTATATGGCTACAGCCCATTGGGCAAGCTGACCTGTCCTTCCCTCTAAAAGCACACATTCAAAACTAGTAGCCTGGTTATCATTCTGCTTTACCACATGACTGAATTACTGTTCCAACTTGCTTTGTAATGTTTACCTGAAAAGTTTCCTTTTAGAAATCACCACAATATAACTTATGTCACTGTCATTGCACAAACAGATCATTTAAAATAGTGCAAGTGAGTACATTAAGGACATTGTAAATTACTTGATGCTATGATAGATGGCTGTAAAAAATGTCAAGTAGTTGCATAACGGTGCCTTTGATCTTCAAAAAGAAGGATGTTGTGCAATTATTTAAATCTTGCTATAAAAGAACGTCCAGTAATAAAATGTTGTTTTGTGCCAAATGATTCAAATGCAATCATTAAAACTGCTTGCACAGATGTATGTGGCCACTGGCCAGTTAGCATGCAACCTTTAGCTATACAACATTTTATGTTAATATATATAAAGAACATGAAGCACTCCAAGATATATTTTTTCACTTTATATATCTTAAAAAGAGAGAAGCCATATAAGTTCACCACAAAATGATGTTCTGTACCAGAGATGTCCTATAATGTATTGTTTCCGGCCCCCAGGCCTCTTCACCTCTTCTGCAAATCCAGCAAAATATTGCTTAATAAGCCACATTACTCAATCTAAGCGTGTGCAGTGCACTTTCTGTGAAATTTTCAATAGAAAGTTTGTACATGCTCAGGGCGGACATCAAACTCTCCATAGGAATGAATGGAGGATTCATAGCACATGCTCAGCTCACATGCATAGCTTAGCGCAGAGATTTTGACAGGTGGCTTGGCTGCTTCATGGGTGATATTTCTCTGGATTGAGGGTAGGTGAGTATAAATCTGGCCATACACTGCAATATTTTCTTCGCTGAACCTGTGGGCTGAACGAAAAAAAAATAAAACAGATTCCTTCATCAATGTGTATGAGCATTGATTGAGGAATCTCCCGCTGTCCTCATTGTATTCTGAAAGTGGCCCAGACAGAATACACGAACAAAGCCAGCAACTGATTGGTTGCCCATTCTGTTTGTTCAAAGATTTTCCAATCGGCTCTTTAGATCAGCTGATCATTGTCTGCATTTCGCATTGTGTATGGCCAGTTTAAGACTTATGTAGGAGTGATGGGGGGATGAGGATGGGGAACAGTGGTGCAGCTAGACTTTAATGCTTGCTTTAAAATAATAATATAATCAGTCTGAATCAGATTATCAAAAGGTGAAAAAAGTCCATTATCTAACGATGGTCCCAAATAAAGGGCAACTGGCTCATACAGTTAGCCAGCAATATTATAAGCTCTAAAATGTTACAATTAAATCCTGAAAAATTAGAAACAGTACAATACAGCTGGCTAAATCCTGATTAAAAAAACTGTAATTCTAGATGCCTTGCTGTAACCCCTTTTTTTTGTCATTGCCAAAAAAAATAAAAAAATAAAAACAAGCATGTACATTACAGTCAAGAATTCTGACTTTTCAGATCGGTACCCCTGTAAGTGATCATAATAGGACTACTTTAAGTACATAAGTAAAAAACTCTAAGAAGACATAATAATCAGCCTAACATGTAATAAAAAGTACAAAGGACTATGCAATAAATGTAACTGCACTACAGATATTTCCTAACACAAACGTTATCATTTAATTGACGATGTATAGGTTTGCCTGACTGACAATCAAGTTAAATATTTTTGAACTAGAGGAAAATCCAATATGCTGAATGATCCAACGTGTTTGCCAAAAAATCTATCCTGTAGCATACTAAATAATGCAAGGGATCTAGTGTGGCAAAATAATAATAATATTTCACAGTGCTTTTCTCCCTGGGGAATCAAAGCGCTTATGAAATTAAAGTTGGGTTCTTTGAAAAATAGGAGTTGTCAGGTGCTTCTATAAGCCTGATTGAATAGATGTTTCTGCTGCTGAAACAACCAGAGAATGGATGGCAGTGAGTTCCATATCTTGGGTGCTGCATTATAGAATACACGAAATGCAAAAGATTTTAAGATGACTTTGTGCATGAGTGGATGGGGCATGTGAGTGAATGGGTGACCAGATGCTCTGTCAGATAAGTAAGTAGGCCAATTTTCTTTAACAATATTTTATTAGGTTTTCAACAATAACAAACAATACCAGACGATAGCATAACAAAGTCTTGATTTGAGGAAATCTGACCATACAAGAGAAAGGAAACAGTCCAATCATAGTCTCAATCAGAAAACCATTAATAATAGGGTATCGTGGTAACAGATTGTAACTCGAAAGCAGGTTTGCGTGCAAACAATTGGCAATCTGCAGGAGGATGCCAAAGAATAAAGAAGTCCAAAGAAACAGGGGCAAACTCCCCTAGACATAGTGGGAGGTGAAAGAAGAGAAAGTATAATAAGAAATAAATTAAAGAAGAAGACAGAGAAGAAAAAGGAAGAGCAACAAAATAGATGAGGATAGGGTCCCTACAACCCACCACATTCATAAAAAGTCCAAGTACAAGACTCATCAGGGGCAATGCAGGGTAGAAAGATCGAGGGTGGGAGGGCGTAGGCGATCCAGGGATTCCAAATCTTGAGAAATTTAGCATGAGTGTCTCGCAGCACGCTAGACATCTGTCATGGGAGCCAGGAAACCGGACCACACGGAAATGCAAGTAAACTAAAGTAGTTTATTTAAAGAAACATAAATAAACTTCCATCAGGGAACAGCGGAAGCGCGGTCAGGAACAAGCCGGTCAAGTCCAATGTGGGTAGTCGTTCAGGCCGAGATCAAGTCCAATGCGGGTAGTCGTCCAAGCCGAGATCAAGTCCAATGCGGGTAGTCGTCCAAGCCAGGGGTCGAGAGCCAGAGGAGACGTCAGCCAGGCCGGATCATACACAGAAAGACACAAAGGATCTGAGACTGCCAGAGATGCACCTCGGAACACAATCGCAAGGGCAATGAACCTGAATCTTGAACAGACTGATATTGTCAGGTGTTGCCACAGCATCACTGTGCAACGCCCAGGCAGCAGGCAAGCGATGATGCAATCAGAGATTATAAGAGTCTGCAGTCTGCACATGTCCAAAATGGCTGCTACCATGAGTACAAGGTAAGACCTTGACAACATCTTCTCATTGATGTAAGTAGGTCAATTTTAAAGGATATCCTCCATTTAATTAGAAGCCGGTGTAGTGAGCGAAGAATTGGGTGATGTGGCAGTGACAATATTGTTTAAAAGACAGGTAGAGTTTTGTGTCATCTGCGCATAGCAATTATAGCTAAGAACGTGGTGTTGAATAAAATGTCATGTATAAATAACATTGGTGACAAAACACTGAACACTGAACACTGTAGCACCCCATAGTGTAGTGGAAGTGAAGATGACAAGTGTATTTCTGCAGTAACCCTTTGTGATCTCCCTGAAAAGAAGGATTTGAACCAGCTGAGCACAATAACCTCTAGACCACACAGCAGTTTTAAGCAAAACCAGTAAGATGTTATGGTCCATGGTGTCAGTGCAAGACGATAAGGATGTAGAATTCTCCCTTGCCTCTAGCCATCAATAGGCTATTCAATAGACAGACCAGTGCTGTTTCTGTACTGTGTTTTTTTCTGAAACTAGACTGGAATTTAGCAATAGAAAATTAGAAAAAAAGGAGTTATGTACATAATTTGAACATATTAGTAGATAGATGACCAATATCAAGTAGTTAACTAACTGGTTCAAAACACCCTTGGTTTTAGGAATCCGGAGTTGATTTGTGCAATGGTTTTAGTGCTGAATAAAATAAATTCCCCACACTGTGTTCTGTGTGAGTCTACTCCAAGCTTTACACATTGGAAGCCATGGCTGACAATATGGAGTGAGTTATCAAGCTCAAAACACCCTGAATCCTGGTTTTCAGCACCAAGATCTTTCACATATGCCCTGACTCATATACTTAACCTAATCTATAGACTGACTTTTTTTAACTTTCTCCTCACCCAGGACATAAAATGTATCCCAATCTCTTAAAGTTCAGCTTCAGCAATCATCATTTTCGCACGTAAGTGCACCCAACGCATGTTTGTGTGTGTATGGGACTTCTACTGACAGCTTGGTGGAGCCAGCCGTCATCTCACGGTTGGCTCTGGCCACTTGCATGCAGAGACAGATCGGCGTCCCCTGGTTAGCAGCTAACCACGGACGCTGATGTGTCATTACACTGAGAACCCGGCGGAGCAGCGGTGATATCACGGCGGCTCCGCCAGGTTCTCAGTGTGTAATGACAGTTCAGCGTCTCCTGGTTACAGGAGCCGGCTTTGGTTACCGGAGCTTGTCGGAGCCGGCTTTGATATGACAACCGGCTCCGACAAGCTCTCATTGTAATGACAGCTGGTCCCGTCCAATAGAAAACAGTTGGGCGGAGCTAGCTGTCACTGCTAGCTCCGCCCAATCATTTTCTCCTTTTTTTCTCTTTTTTCTATTCTGCTCGGTACCGCAGAGGTACCGAGCAGAATAGCTGAGCCGAAGGGCTCTCGGCGGCATTCGGCTATTCACTCAAATCCCCCGCTCAGCCACGCTACAGAGCCGCTGTCATCCAAAAACTGACAGGATGACAGCGGCTCCGATCACTATGCCGCTCGGCCATCCTGAATTGCGGCCAGCCGCCGCTTGCTCCGGGGACCCCCCTGACCCCCCCGCCGGTGATTTTATTATGGATCCCCACTGCCACAGACCCTACAAGCAGCAGGGATCCATGGAGTCTCTAAGTTGCTTGTGAGCCGCTGATGACAGCTATTATTTTGACGGGGACAGTCAGCTGAACAGTTTTGCTATAAGCTTGTGGTCGCTAAATCGAATAAGCTTATAGCAGAACTGTAAATGCCACCGACGTAAGGCATACTGAGCTGGCCAGCCGGGAACACTTTTGTCCCGCCGTATGTCTTACGTTGGTGGCAGCGAAAGGGTTAAAAAGTTTTTTTTTCTTCACTTAATTTCTTTTCTATCATATAGGTGGCTAAAAACCCCCCTATGTGATAGCCAATTTACACAGACAGGTCCTCTTTATGGAGACATCACGGGGCTCTGAGACCCCGGATGTCACCTAGGGACCCCCAAAGAAGGTGATGAAGCAGAGATCTACTTCACCAGCTACAGAAGTCAGAGAATGACAGCTGAATGAGAAAGTGATGACTTTCTGCATTCAGAGAATGGAGGAGAAATCAGAGGGAGATCGTTTTATGATCTCCCTCTGATCCCTAGTGATAGAGTCACCATGTGGGTCCCATGGCCGCATCGGGCACAGCAGAGTTCGGGATCGGCGGAGAGGGGCACACACCCACATGCATAATACAAGCAATCCAGCGGCTCTACAGCCACCGGACCACTTGTATATAAACAGCCATTGCTGGCTGTTTAGAATTTAATCAGTTTTCCCACTCATGCGCGGCATAAAGGGACGAGTGAGGGCATCTAAAAATGCCCACTCACATTCAAGAAGCTCCTAGCCAGCTGTTTAATTACAACGGCCGACCAGGAATAAGGGTCTATAGGGTTAAGAATTGTAAATTAAAACAAAGCATCCACAATTACATAATATCTGTCATGTAACATTTGGGATAAAATGTGTTGAGGAGGTTTTAGTTGTGGGTCCGTCAGTGTTTTGGCCTTCTTTTGCCACCTTTCTGAAAACCCCAAAGAAAGACAAAGCCATCAGTGAGTCGTAGTGACAGCAGTAGCGGGGAGAAAGATTGGCCAAAGCCAACCGTTCTCCCCGCAAATTACAACAGCTGAGTCGAGCAGCCGTGATGTCACGGTCGGCTCCGCCCATTTGTTTTGATTTGTCCGGGACCTGTGGGCAGACTGTTAGGTGGCGGACAAATGTAAAGAGTTGGGCAAAGCTAGCAGTGATGTCAGCGCTAGCTACGCCCAATTGTTTATATTTTGATGGCATTTGTCAGAATGTAATTCTGCGGTGGGAGTTCTTTGCGTGCGGACGAGTCGAGTTTTTTTATTATTATTTTTTATTCATTTATTATTTTATTTTTTTATTTCGCTGAGTCGTCAGCATCGTGGACAACACTGAACATTATGATTGACCCTGGATTATGTCGGTGGATCCATTTTTGGGATTTTTTAAAAGAAAGGACTTTGCTATGTTTTTTTTTTCAATTAAAGGATTTTTTTAAAGTCTTGACTCTTTTTAAAATTGATTTTTAACTCTTTAGTGAATGGGTAGGTGTACAAGTACCACTTACTCATTCACAAGGGGGAAGCACATGTGGGTGCCCCTTTATTAAAGGGGTACCCCAAAGTGAATAAGCCCCCTCTGCCCACACCCTCACAACTAACACCATATGTCTTGTGGGGAAGAGGCCCTTGTCCCAATCGGCACAGGGACAAGGTGCTTTTCCAGGGATGACCCTGGAAAAGCACCCTCCCAGTGCCGAGGGCATGTGGCCCGGTATAGCAAGGAGGGAGGGCCGCTGGCTCGCCCCCTCCCCTTTCCTACCCTGCCAGGCCTGTGCTCAGATCAAGGGTCTGTTTGGGAATTTTAGGGGGGACCCCACTCCCCCCATTTTAGGGGGTGGGGTTCCTCCTTAAAATTCCTACCAGACCTTAAGGGCCTGGTATGACTTTGAGGGGAAATCCCACACACTTTTTTTTTTTAAATAGGGGTCCCTCCTAACTTTCCTACCAGACCTAAAGTGTCTGGTATGGTTTGGAAGGGGGACCTCGCGCTGTTTTTTTTTTCTTTTCTTAATTTTTTTTTTCATTTTTATAACATTTTAATTCATTTTTTGAATTTATTTAAATAATTTTTTAACATTTAAAAGAAAAAATCCTTTGTTTACATCTTTTTCATTTTGCTTGCTACCTCTGAGGTAGCGACTTCAGCAGGTGTTAGCTATTTACTCACTGCTGTTCAGCCCCTATGAGAATGGGGCGAACAGCAGCAAGTGAACTGCCGGAGGCTCAGCTGAACATGCTGAGCATGTTTGGGTGACCGAAGGCTGCCTAATGCAGCCGATGTACGGCTGATCTTAGTCAATGTACAGCTGAAATCAGCCGTACACAGCCGAAGTGAATAACCGAACACCATTCGGTTGAGTTTACTTCGGATTGGTTATTCACTCGGCTGACTCGGCAGCTTTGTGAATAACCCTCATTGATTTTTTTACATATTGGTTTGATTTGCATAACACAGAATTCCAATGGCAAAACTTACATGGGCATTAAAACACATTAATGTCAGTACACCCGTGGAGTTAAAGGATTTACATTTTGTTAAGTGAAAACACTCACACACATAAGCGCAAAGTTTCCACCTGCAGAGGGCTTAACGTACAACATAAGAGTTATTGCTTTCGGTCAAAGAAATGTCTTGTCATATATAGGAGCTTAGTTCCTTGTAAAACACTCACAATTGTTTCCATGATATATAAATAATTTAAAAAGCTGATTATTTATCACTGAAGTATAAAGTCAAACTTACTTAGAATATATTTAAAATATGTAAAAAAAAATAAAAAAAAAGTCAAAACCTACAAAACCTAAAATTGACATGTGGTAATTTATAACACATGAATAATGAGTTAATGATTGAACCTTAATGTGTGAAAATAATGAAAGATAATTAATTAAGCACTGCCAGTTAGTCTGCTACTGCGAAGTAAGGTCACGTCTTCTGGAACAGTGATATTATTATTACCAAAAAGATGCAGGTTTAATACACGAAATCGAGAATTAACTGTGACATATCGTGCAAGCGTGTCTTTCTAAAAAGAGTGAGTCATGCTCTGCACAGCAAGACAACTATGAGACCCAAAACATATGGTGAAAATCTACTGTTGCCACATATGGGATCCCTAAACATACTCATTACTGAATATTTGTGTATGCAGTGGCTGCTGGCCTAAAATATTAACTGGGGAGACTATTAGTTTGATTTGCTATAGGGATAAAGACGGCCCAGTTAAGCAAAGTGAACATTCACTGTAGTAATAATTATGACTCTAGGTTCACTTTAACCGCTTCCTGGCCATCCACTGTACTTAAATGTAAGAAAAAAATAGGAAAAAAGGGGTTTGTAGAGAGATAAGTACACCCAATGCATATGTAAAAGTTCAATCAGAATTTATTATACATTAAATAAATAAAACTGGATCTCATTATTAATTAAACACTGCGTCCAATAAATATAAGTTGACATGTGTCCAGTACATACAGTCTCAGGTCAAGTTACTTATATATATATATATACATGATAAAATCCATGGTATTCAGAGTTGCATGATCCAATTGACATCGCTGACATGATAGCTTTTAGCTCGGCCCACTCATGTGCATCGAGGCAGCGTGCACCAGCGGGAAACCGTCAAAATTGTAAACAGCCAGCAGTGGCTGTTTACATACAAGCATTCAGGCAGCTATAGAGCTGCTTGATCGCTTGTATTTTGTGCTGCACGTTGTCTTCCCCACCGCAGCTGTGGGCCCCGAGCTACGCTGTGCCTGGTGCGGGCCCGAGACCAGCACGGTGGCTCTGTGAACAGAGATCAGAGGAGCTCAGTACACAAACTCCCTCTGATCTCCTCTCTGTTATCAGAATGCAGAAATTGATGTATATGACATAACTTTTGCATTCAGCTCTCAGTTCTGGTTACAGAAGCCGGAGAGAAGCTGGTGAAGCAGATCTCTGCTTCATCAACTTCTTTGGGGGTCCCTAGGTGACAGGTGATTACAATAAAATTAAGTGAAAAAAAAAGTTTAAAAATAATAAAGTTTTCCCAAAAAAATTAAAGTCACACATAAAACAAATAAAAAAAACCACAATAAAAATGTTAAAGCCCCCCGCCTCTGCATAACACGCAAACATGGGTTGGGTGTACCTACGTGCGAAAACAACAATTATGCCCATTGCGCCGCACAGGTTACATATCACCTCGAACGTCAGAGCGTGAGCAATAATTCTAGGGCCATCAATCACTGATAACACTAAACTGATGAGCGTTAAAAGCTTTTAAAGCATCGCCTATGGCTAAATTTACGCATGGTAGTTTTTTGCAATTTTCGTGGGTGCATGCAATTTTAAGCCTTGACATGTTTGGTATCTATTTAACTGAAGTGACCCTGTCTTTTATATTTTATCAAAAATTGGGTAATAATAAATATTTTGTAATATAATGCAGGAAAAACGTTTTTTTTTAATGTTAGGTAATTTTTTCTTAATAGAGTAAAAATAAAAATTCCACGAAAAGAAAGCTCTATCTGTCCCCAAAAATGGCATAACATTTATTTCAGTACAGTACTGAATAAATGTCAGTCAAAGTACCTGAGGTGCTGAATACTGAAATATGACCTGGCCAGGAAGGGGGTGTAAACACCCCGGTCTTCAAGTGGAAAATCAACCAGTCAATTGCTAGCAAAAATCCTTTTTTTTTTCCTTTGCACATCAATGGGTACCCAAAATAAACACAGGTTCACTCAATTTACTATCATTCTCTTTGTAAAATAAGCTTTAATGTTTGCTAATTAAAAAGCCACAACTCCTTTAATAAAGCAACGCCTATATGTTTAATAATGTATTAAAAACATTTTTTTTAAATGTACTGGGGTTAATTTGAAAGATAATTAGAGAAATCACTAATTGGTTTATTTCATTCAACTGCTGATAATATTTAATTTTCTAGAAAAACTGTTTTTAAATGTACTGGGGTTAATTTGAAAGATAATTAGAGAAATCACTAATTGGTTTATTTCATTCAACTGCTGATAATATTTAATTTTCTAGAGAACTGAGTTTGACAAGACAAGAATGGATTATGTTTTTTAAATTCAAATAAACATTTTAAAGTGAATTAAGGCTGGGGTCAAACCTAGGTGACAGTGTTTTTGCGTGCATTTTTGATGAACGTTTTGAGCATTTGTTGTGCGTTTTTAATGCCGTTTTATACATATATATCAAATTGCACGTTTTTGTGAGCAGATTGTAGCTCATTGATGTTAATGAGCAAACGCGCATAAAACAGGTTTAACAACATGCAAAAACACCGCAAACGCATGTTTTCAAGCGTTTCCTATCGAGTGTATGGGGCCAAAACAATCTGTATTATGCCAATAAAAGCTCATGTACTTTTTTTCAGCGACAGCCGTTTTTCTTATTGTGACAAAACGCTCAGATGTGAACAGGGCCATATAAATTAATGAGATTTTTTTTGGTAGGGGGGGGGGGGCCTTTGTCATGTGCTTTTTTTAGTGGTGGGGGGGGGGGGCATTTGTCATGAGCTTTTTTTAGGGCAGAAAAAGCACTTCAAAATGCTCAGTGTAAAGCAGGCCTAAAGTAGATTATGGCAATAAGTTTTTCACTATAAATAACTTTAGCAAAATTATTTAGTAAAATATTTATTTTTATTCAGAGTAAGTACTTCAGAAAGGACAATTACTGAATAGTTATTTTTCTCTTTGATGTTATAATGTCTCTTTTAGATATTTCAACACAGAATAGATTTTCAATAATTCAATAGATAAGACAATCTTGGAAAGTAGTAATTTCACAGCTGCGACTGTAATTACGGAAATGACAATTCAAGAATGTCACTGGGCCCAGAGTGATACTAAGCTACTACAGCAATTGTCTGTGATAAGATAACTTTCCCTCTTAGCTGAGAATAGTGCATTATACGAAAGGAAATAGGAAGTATTTAACTGTATTTATGTGTAACAGTGAAACTATCCATTATTTTGCCATTGGGGCCCAAAATACCCCAAGAAGAACTGCCTGTAAACTGCCATGCAATAGGCTGGACAAATAACATCACCTCTAATAATGTTACAACCAGCTAAAAAAAATAAAAATAAATCATAGCATCCACATGAGTAAACCAACCTATTCTTCCAAACAGCATATAAATAAAGTCATTTTAAATAACAGTAACATAAACACAGTAATAAAAGGAATTGTACAATAAAAAAATCCAACTAATCTGATCAATGCTACTACCCATCTATATCAATATGTCTAGATGATTGAATCATATACAGTATAAATGAAGCATAAATAACACAAACAAAAAACATATAGAAAACACAAGAAGATGTGGTCACTACTTTTTGCAGGCAGCTGTAGTTTGCCTCAGATGAAAGTTCTTTTCATTTTGAATGAAGTACTTACAAAACAGAAAACCGGGAGATAGATGGAAAATTTTAAGCCAGCAATGAGGATATCTTGTCACTTAAACCTTACTTCCAGACATAATATAGAAAGTGATATGTCAAAAGGTGTCTCAAATGAGTTAACTATATAACATTCTTTAAATGTTTTGTACTATACAATTGTCAAAAGAGCTTCCTGAGATATTTCTTGCAAAAAATTTTTAATAAACCACAAACCCGAGAAAAAACGTCATAAGCAGATGTGAATTACTACCCTAATGCTCTTATTATGTGTAATGAGATTATAGTCAGCACAATCGATAAATACTATATTATAACATAACAATTAAGGACAACAACAATAATGAAACAGACAAGAGCTGGATATTAATTGGCCACAGCCTTTATTAAAATAATAGTATGATATCAATTTAAATACTTTAATATCAAATATTATCATGACCAACAAACATAACCAGCAAATAACAAGCGGCTTAGCCAGCACGACTCAAGTCGTGAAATATTTAATAGTAGAACCACTCCAATAGACATCATTAGGCGATACTGACACCAACCCTGACCGTGGCTAATAGAACTGCTGACTGCAGACCCAAATTAAAAATATCCAGCCCAATATCTGACAAATGGATACAATCCAAACAGTAAAGGCTTGGCAAACCCTTTTCCAAATTAATATGCCCAAGAGGCAGGCAACCGTTTCTTGGCAAAAACATAGATAGGATGTGGTTCAGACTCTTCCGGATCTTTTAAAAGTGCCTAAGTGGAACATATTTCAACCAAAGCAAGAGTGGGGCTATTTCAGAAAACAGTAACCCAGGAAGAGATGATTTTATCTGGTATGTATCTCATTTGATATTAAATAAAACATCCAAAGTTTTACAAGTGTTATGGAAATTCGCTTTGTTAAACACACAAATCCATGATGTGCTAAAGCCTTCTAAAGTATGCCAAACACAAAGTATTTCCCCGTGCTTAAAAGCACGTGTATTACGCTCTTTTGTGCAAGGACCGGAGGTACCTCTGTAGAGTCAAGACAAAGGTGATGCTTTAATCGTGGAGATTGTGTTCCAAGAGCCTCCCCAGCACAGTATCTGTTTATTTTATATATGTTAAAACAGGAAGTGATGTCAATCAGGAAGTGATTTCAAACAGGATGTGATGTCAAACAGAAAGTGATAACAGATGAGCAGAACATGACTCATCCTTGCCACATGTCTGCACAGCCGCCATCTTTCCAGACCCACAAACATAATCTCCCATTACCACTAGAGCGAACTTTATCCAGCACTGCTCAGTGAGCAATGCCCAATAACGTTACTATGATTCCTATGAATGGAAGCTTATCTGCAGGAAGGATAAGTGGACAGGAAGTTCAACCAGGATGCGGCCAAATAGTTGAAGGGGCCAATTCATTCATAATGCT
Source organism: Nanorana parkeri (assembly GCF_000935625.1). Lineage (NCBI taxonomy): Eukaryota > Metazoa > Chordata > Amphibia > Anura > Dicroglossidae > Nanorana > Nanorana parkeri. The sequence goes on from NW_017306475.1 coordinate 328,142, forward strand.
AAGACAAGACAATTCTAAATCATGGTCCATAAATAGCAAGGGCAAGGGAGTCCTCTTTTGTCAGCTTTTGGAGCAATCATCTTTAATTTCATAAACTGAAAATGGGATAAAGTATCAGCAGTCACATTAAAATAACCAGGGACATAATTCTCCTTTACCAAATATAAAACTCTAAGCATTTTAATTTTAATTTTAATACTAAATATCCAAGAAGAAGGATGGGACTTAGAGGACAGGCAATTCAATGCAAACAAAACCCCTTGATTATTAGTGTTAAATAAAATGTGGCAGTTCCTTCAGTACCCCATATCTCAGCGGCAACCACTAGAGCAAAGCGAACACTGGTAGATCGCGATTGGCTGTGTCCTGTCCTCTCGCAGTGCTCATGCGGCTGCCAGCCCAAATGTGTCAGATGCGGCAGACGGGAAGAGGCGAGACACCTCTCCCCGTGTGCAATATTGGCAGCATTCGGCCACACGAGCACCGCGGGAGGACAGGACGCCGGCGCATGAGAGAAGACCTGGGAAGATGCTGCAGTGGAGGTAAGAAAAAACAGACAGGGGAGACAGGGGAGAGACAGCAGAGAAAGTGAGAGAAGATACAGCAGAGAGAGAGAGAGAGAGAGGAAAGACAGCAGAGAAAGTGAGTGAAGAGACAGCAGAGAGAGAGAGAGAGAAGAGAGACAGCAGAGAAAATGAGAAGAGAGACAGCAGAGAAAATGAGAGAAGAGACAGCAGAGAAAATGAGAGAAGAGACAGCAGAGAGAGAGAAGACACAGCAGATAAAAACAGGGGAGAGATCGAGGCGAGAGAGCATGAGGAGAGAGAGAAGAGACATCCAAGAGAGAGGGCCGGTGTTCTATCAAAGATTGTAACTGGGTTGGAATGGGTGACCGGTCATGTGGGCACACATTTTAACGTAATCACGCCCACTTTTTCGGCAGTGGAATATGTGACCGCCAAAAGGTGAAGAATTCCAACTATTTCTCAGCTGTTCCAGGGCAGTTCAGCATCGCAGATGGTATGTGCAGGAGAACCGATCTGCCCTGGAACAGCTGATCGGTCCTGAAATGTCACTTCTATCCGACTTTGTGGAATGTGAGATCGCAAATCTGTTAAGCTCAGTTCCATGTAAAACCTCTCTATTAGATCTGGGCAGAAGGATTAGACCTTGTGTTATTTTTATTGCTGCCTGTGATTTTGCATGGGAGACTTCCTCTCTAGTTTTATCCCTTTAGGTGCCCATACACCTTGCGATTATTTTACAAAAAACAAATGTGATCCATTTCTAGTACGATAATCGGCCAGTTGATGGGAAGTACACGATCGCAATTACTGTACAACTGGCCGAATTTGGTTGAACGGGCAGACTAGAAAGCTTTTGTTGAAACGGACGAAAATCGATGGATTAGTGCTGTTTTCGTACAACAAAAATCGCAACATGAACGCTGCAAATGCGCAAAAGAAAATTTGCTCTGTCAATCGACAAAATTTGGCCAGTTAGTATTGCTTACGAACGATTCTCAAAATCTACATTGGTCTGTGCATGATGTGGTATTTGTGCAGAAACTGAACGAGGGTGTGCGATGACGGGACAAAACAATTGAACGATAATTGTAAGGTGTATGGCCAGCTTTTGACACAAGGACGAAAATGAGAGGAGTTTCACTTTCAAAGAAATGAACATTTAGCAATCAAAACCTCACAGAATTTTTAACTTTTCCTACTTATCTTAAAGAAAGTGTTTTTGTTGCTGAACCTTTCCCACCCTGTCCCTCTGACTGACTGCCAATGTGACAAGTAGTGAGGGTTAAGTTTTCCCATTGAAGATAGACAGCAAAAAAAGTTATAACTCTTTACTACTTTATTGAAAACAAAACAAAAAGGTTGCCACCACTTTGCTAATCTTTGATATACATGGTGGCAATAATCAAAGCAGCAGACTCTCATCTATCTCATACTCTGCTCTCTCCTCCTATAAGCATGTTCCTTGGTAGCATAAATGCACTGCAGCACCTTGTGTTGCTTCTCCCTCATCTAGTCTTTGCCATGCTGCACCGGAACTGCAAAAGGCTGATGCCAAGAAAAATTAAGGTACTAAGACTGCTTGCATTTAATAATAATTTAAAAAAATTATGATTTCATATTAAATTACAAAGCTAAATTGATTTGTATCTTTTATATCTGTCTGGAGGTCAGCTTTAAAAGAAAAAGCCTTTACGTTTGAATGTAAACTAAACCAATACATTTACAGACCTTTTTTAATCAATTCATCCAACATAAATTAAGATAATTTGAAGCATACCTCTATTGAAAAAAAGCTGCCTGCTCCCTTCCAAGGGCCCCGGAATCTGTGACCTCCCCACCCAATCTCCCTGCCACCTTGGGGTCTAATGCCCGTCCTGTGGGCCCTGGAGCCTTGGATGTTGGAGAATAGAAGGGAAGGAGACCAGTGAAAGCTGATACCATTCACAGGCAAGCTTTCCATCCAGTCCCATAGATTTCCACTACCTGATTTGGAAAATGCTAGTTCTCAGCAGGCGCCAAACAGAATGTGGCACATTTGTACTCTATTCTAGAACTAACCTTTAACACATGCGTTGTGAGAATGTAGCCTCCTGCAGTGAATAGGTGGCTCTGTTGTGAAAGATAACAGCTGTAACAGGTTATTCTAAGTACTGGGCAGGTAGGTTGAAGTTCAAGTGTATGTGTGGGCAATACTTAAAACAAATATTCAGCATAGTTTTTTCAACACATGGACATTTCCCCATGTTATGTCTCTTTGAAAATTCTGCAAGCACTGAAAAACCTATATTAGGGTTCCAATTTTGTGGCCATCAGGCATGAATGATGTATCATAGGCAACAGTTTACAAAAACCTGGAGTTTGTGTGTTTTACATTGAGACTCTCCATGTCTCACTTGTATAAAGCAGCACCGATTTCACATTATCAGTGTAAAATATGCATGCATAATTCAAATAGGTGACCTTTCCATTTACAGCGATGCCGGCTCTAAGAGTATTGTGCAAATGGCAAGAGGAAGCGGTTCACATTCTATAATATGCACATATGTTTTTTCTTTCTTATTAATGTTCAATCCTTTTTCTTTATTTTATACGGGTACTATATTATTCACTAGTTATCCTGCCAGAACTACAGTCAGCTCCTAACTTTCTGCAGAGATCTAACAATGTTGGCACTGCTGTACAAATAATACTAGCGAGAGAGGAGGGACACAGTTGGTGGCTGGTGTAGGAAGGGAGAAGGTAAGCAAGGTAGAGTTATGGTGATAAGGAGTGGGGGTCATGCAGGGCTGACAACACGGCTTTGTATCTTGTAGCAGAGACAGCATTGTCAGCACACTCCACAGTAAGAAGCTGACTTTTTTGTCAGGATCTTCAGGTATTTTTCTGCAATTTTTGTATTTCAATCAATGGTGTATTTTGGTTTTGTGCTGCTCTAGGCAAGACTAAACTCGGACACCTCCCCTATCTAAGTTTGCCATACCCCTCCCAGGACATTTTGCATAACCTGTTAGTTGCTGGATACAGTGCACATGCTGTATCCAGCTTCTGACAGATTGTGCTATTAGCATATCAGGGAAACCCACTATGCATTTTTTAATTCTGTCAGAAGCTCGATACAAAGAGTGCCTGTTTAAATAGTAACAGCCGCACAGTGTTTTACTTCTGCCAGCATCTCAGTTGAGCTCTGCGGGGTCTCTGGTGGGCTGTGTGGGGTCTATAGTTGGCTGTGCGAGGGTTTATGGTGGGTTGTGCGGTGTCTCAGGTGGTGGGCTGTGCGGGGTCTATGGTGGACTGTGCAGGGTCTCTTTCCCTGCACACATGTGCTGCTCCTCTTATCTGCAGCCCGAAGTGCCATCAGTATAAGCAGGACACATTGCAGCCCTCCAGCCTGCCTTTGGGACATTCTGCCATCAGATCACATGCAACAGCCAGCCCCAAGCCGCCTGCTGCTTCTCCTCCACCTACTGTACAAAGCTGGCCTGACCACATCTCACTGGGCCCTCCTCTCCTCCAGCGTTTTTTGCCACCCCCTGGAAAGTGTCATCCAAGGCAAATGCCTTGTTTGGCTCATGGTAGATATGCCTCTGCTTTCAATATTTTTAAAGCAACATAACTTTGAGAAAGTTTTAACTGAATGGGCAGCGCTAATATTTCCAATGAATCTACAGCTATACCAATTAAATAAGTGAGGTATTTAAACCAAAGCTGCTGCGATATAGATCCGTGGGATCTAATGGATAAATGAAAAATAATTATACAGCGCTAATTAAACTAAAGTGAATACATGTGTATATATACACCAAAATTAGTGTATATTTATCGACTCATACGTGACTACCATATGTGATCAAAGTTCATGAAAGTTCATTCAGTGTTTTCCATATACAAGTGAATAAGGCAAAAATAAAAACTTTACATACACTTAGCGTGCTGAAATCAATCGTAAGTGACAAAAATTGTGTGAAGAGAATATGAATAATTAATTATAAATGTGAATATGAATTCCTCTGTGATCAAAATAAATGTATCAATTTGAAACTATAAGTGATGTATTCCTATGATAAAATATGTATTTTCCGTGATTGGTTATGTGCAAAACTTCGACACACAAAGTCTTTTTTTATAAAGAAGTTGGTTAATAAAACATTTATGCAATATTGAAAAAGTCTCTGTGATGTTTATCAATCCATTCCACGCGAAAAAATAAAAAATATATATAATAAAATTGTTGCAAATGTTCGGTGATGTGCACTCAGTCCTTAGTTTGGGGAGTGTATTGAGATCAATACCATTCCCCTCAAGGTGTGTACTCACCCCAGGTATCCGGCTGTAACAGACAGCCCCACACGTTTGTTTTTACCGGAGTAGGATAGTTCGGTTTGTTTTGTCGGCAACTTCTCCTCACTCGATTCTCCAGTTAGAACATTCCCATTCTCTCATGCAAAAAACAGAGAGAGGCACTTCATAGTGTAGTAAAAGATGGTTTATTCGTAAAGTTAAATTTAAAAAACAGGAGGCAATAAAACGAGACCGACCGGTTCGGCACCTATCAGGTTTGGTATGAGATGACCCGCCCCTACGCGTTTCGTCATCAATGACGCCCTCAGGGGAGCATGCAGGTCTAGATTCTCATACCAAAACCTTACTTTTATAACATATAACATGTGAATCAATCATTATCTCATTAACCCCTTAGGGGTGAGTTTCAACCTTCATTAACTAGTAATACAATCTATTTAATTAAATATATTGTTACCCAGATTAAGAAACATTTCATTAACCACTGTAATACATCTATTTGTAATCTGTTTGTAATAGAATACATTCAATTCAGTTCTATAATAAAATACAGTTAATTAAGTTTTAGTACATAATATGTTTTCAATACAATTATTTTTATATTTATGAACTATTTAAAATTGTATATTATGTCCATTACTATAAAATATCTGTGTGCAACATCCAGATTAGGCAATAGTTCATTAAACACTATTGTACATCTATTAAGAGTTTATAATAAATTACATTCAATTAAGTTTTATAATAAAAAACTCAATTGGATTTTAATACATATCATGGTATCCATAAATTTATTTTCATATTTAAGAACTGTTTAAAATGATATACTCTGTCAATTACTGTAAGATATCTGTGTAAGCATCCAAAGGGTTTTTTTAAAAGAAGATGTTTTAAATGTCAGGGATTTAATATTCCATTCTAATTATTACTGAGAAAGCAATTTAAGTCGAAGTCAATGTTTATGTTTTTTCACATAACTTTGAGAAAGGTAGTGAGAGTTATGATAATGCAGAATTTGGTTTGTGTGTAAATGACCACCCCCCTTAAAAAGACACAGCTTGGACAGAAAAAGACCAGCAAGTAAAATCTGGCAACTGAATCAAACGGAATGACCCTTCAATTTGTAAGATGTGAATAAATGAGACTTGATTTATTTCAGAGCCTATATGAACCCCCCTGAAGCAATAAATCTCCGGCAGTGTAATAAAACATGGCATTTTTTGTACGTGATCCATGTGAGCTGATGCAAGTGTTAAAGGGCAAGTAGGGCATCCCACAAAGTAATGACCACACGTACAACTTAAATAATATATGACATATGTTTTTCACATGTTGTCATCTTTCAAAAATATTTTTCTTTCAATAAGCGGATGTAAAATATATTGAAAGGCAAGAATGTATACTATGTATACATGTTCCAAATTTGAAACTACTTGCCAGTGTGCATGGTGTGATCAAGTCAGTATGGGATTTCATAAAGTCACACAATGCAAAATGACGACTAGCATCCCTATAATTATTGTACTGTAATTGCATACAATGAAAACATTATACATCTGACACATAGCTACCACTCATGAAGTGACTGCAGTAAAAATAACTGGCAAGTAAATAGGCAAGAAAATATAATAGATCAACAGACAAAAGTAATATTTATATATGTTTGTAGATTGTAAGCTCTCACAGGCAGGGCCCTCCTTACCATCTTGTCTTGATTTGTATTGTAACTGTAATGTCCTCCTTATATTGTAAAGTGCTGGGCAAACTGTTGGCACTATATAAATCTTGTATAATAATAATAATGTTTGTCTCTCTAACTTCCATCCACCAAATGCATTGGTAAAAATACTCATAAACAAAAGAAAAACAAAATAGTGGTTATGTTTATAGCAGCCATTTGATGTTCCCTATTGTTTTCAGAACATTACTTACAATGACATCATGTAACAGGGTGCTAGGATTGTAGTTCTCTCTCTTTTCATTAGGTGTCCCCACCTGGTTTTATGTCCTTTACATTGGACTCAGTGTGCCATCTTGGGGAAGCCTATGTCTAACGAGACACAAAATTTTCACATGATTTAGAGAGGCAGAAGGCTATAATTAGCATCAACTGCATTACAGAGGTTACAGTATGTGAAGTGATAAGACAGGGACAGAAACCCCTTTGTGAGGGAAAGATAGATCTAGAGGCATGTTTCTGGCAAGAGCCACCTCTAGGAGCTTCATGGGTATATGTTCAAGAAATAACCCTCAAGCACCCTACTGTATGTAAGCCGTGCATTACTGTTCTGCCTTGAGACTGATATACGTAAGTGTCTTGTTGTATAGAACTAAACATTAGAGGAAGAAAACCACAGTATTGTAACTTCTGATTACACAAAACACTTAAAGGAAAAACGTTGTTGCCTGTTCCTTTAAGTCTCTGCTACATTGCTAGCCCTGTCCACAATCATCTATTAACCAATTATTTGATCATTAATTCTAAATGCTGGAAATTCTGTTTTTCTAAATACACATAGAAAAATGCTTTGGAACAGCAGCAGATGACAGTAGCAAGAAAATGTGCTTCCTGACTCTGATGGACATCATCAAGTATCTGAAAATGCTAAAGTCAAAGGATAGCTTCTTGGAAGAAAGTTGTGCATTCCAGATCATAGGTGCGAAACAAGAAAAATCTTACAGACAGATATAAAGTGGAAGTGTGAGACACTGTAAGTCTTAAAGAGACACTGTCATGTTGCCCATTCAGGCAAAGTGGCAGTGCTTGCTGGAAGCTTAGCACTCCATACCCAGCAAGTTATACTCCATGATTCATGCTACCTCACTGCCTCCCTCCTGCACAAGTCCACCCTAGGTAAGTTCCAGTTTCACAGCTTACCCACTTGAATGCCATCATTTGGTTCTTCCCATATGACATTGTTTGAAATAGCAATTGGCTGCTCAGGCCCAGGCCATATCAACAACAAGAAGATGCACAAAGCGCACACCAAAATCAAGCTGTAAGCTGTACATTTCAGTAAACAGCACAATAAAAAGTAATGTTTTTATGGCACTTGGAAATATCCAGACATTGGAAGTCATCCAAAATTCACTGATGAACAGGATAAAACAGTAGTGTAAAGAGCTTATCTCTTTCCAGTTTCCAAATTGATTTGTCCAAACACCATAAAAACATTAAATATTTTAGTAGATGGAAGCTGATCTCTTCAGTTAAGTTTAGATTCTGATGAAGTATCTTTATGTTTCCTCTTAAAATGTATAACAAGTGACTTCATTGAAATGGGTCAGGTAAATAAATTATTGCAGAGGACACTGATCCACATGATCCCCCTACCCCCTCTGAACAGTATGCATCTTTCTCAGTAGGGGATAGTGTCTAGAACAAAGACGACATGAGAATTTATAGTGTTGATTTGTTATATATGACTGCTGAATATCTCTATTAATGGGCTATGTGTGTTTTGAATTTTCTAATACATATATTCCTTCATTAAAAATATTGAGTTTAGACAAAGGTCTGCCAGCTCCAAGTGTGCCCAGACACATTTCTTAAGTTATCATGCAGAACATTTGGTAAATATTTGACACAATCAGCCGCCAAAAAAAATGTCAGGGTCCACTGTCAGAGAAAAATGTCTATAGACGAGGAGGAAAAATTCTCAATAATTATACTAAGTATAATTATATAATTATAATTATATCATTATACTTTCTTTATTAAATGAATAAGTCCAATGTTCTGATGATGAAGAAATAAAACATTTGTCAGTCATGTCAATAAATGTCTAATGTCAGATTTGATGCCAGTAAATAACACAAACTGCTGATGCCAATATTTATAGTGCCCAGGTCTAGCATTTATACATTTATATTGCCAGCCTTAGTGTCCATAAATATGTAGTGTTGGCTGTTAGTCCTTGGATGATATAGTGACAGCCCCTAGAGTGTGTGAATGCATAATGCTAACTATCTGTATATGGACACTATGTATTAACAGAGGTAATAGTGGACTCCACCGAGGCACAGAGTCTTAGAAGCAATTGGTTTTTACCAGGGACACACTCAAGGACGTATGGGTTCTGTTACATGACATGCCTTGGTCATAACCAAAAGAGTAATCTTTAACATACCATTGTCCTGCCAAATGACATTCAAGGAGAATAATAACACAGACAATATTTAGACAAAGGAACAGGTTTGCGTTAGATAACCAATCAACAGAGCAGAAAAAAGGGTCATGAGAAACATAGGAAAGGCACAGAGCCGTAGCTAGCTCCTCTTGTGCACGAGGCAAGAACAGAAAATTGTGCCCCCCCAACAGACGTGTGATGTCAGGGCCGGCCTTAGGCTTTTAGGCGCCCTGTGCGAGAAAGCTCTACAGCGCACCTCAGTGACCATACCCCTCAGTAACCACACCCCTCAGTGGCCCCACCAATTTGTTTCCAATATCCGCACCATTTAAAGGCTCTCATTTTGTTAAGCCCCAAAAAAATATATTAAAAAGTATGATAAAAATAAAACATTTATTCAAAGGTATTAAACTTGTAAGCACAATATAAGTATTCTACACAGTATTACATAAAAAAACCAGAAGGAAAACAAGTGCTAAACAATAAATGTCAAACTAAAATAGAGTCTATAAAAATAAAGTGTCAGGTTGTCATGCAGACCCTTTCTTCAAGTAAGTATATCTAGAACAGTAAAAATAAAAAACAGAACACAAAACCTAGACTACATGTTAAATTAATGGATTACTATTTGCCCGAATATACGAAAAATGTATTCGGGCACATAATAATTTGTTTGAGAATGTGCGGCCGGCAATGTTGGCCACCGGCGCGTTCTGCGAATGCGTGCCACCATCTTGGAGGCGGGGAGCATGATGTCACATGACGCCATACACGTGACATCACACGCTGGTATAGGCACCGCCATCTTGGTTTATACCTAGATATACACCAAGATGGCAGCGCCCAACACCTGCGGTGTTATATGACGTCATGCCTCCTGCCTCCAAAACACGCCAGTGGCTGAATCCAGAATAGCAGAAATTTTTTTTTGTTTGATGAAACGAATAAAAACGTTTTTAGTTTTTGTTCATTTCATCTGAAATTAATTTTTAGTCGTTGCACAAGTGTAATAATAGGTTGGGGGGGTAATTTTCACTTTTTTAAAATAATTAATAAAAAATATAATTACTTTATTGTATTTAATTTTTACTGTTGGGGGG
>NW_017306475.1:338249-368397 GCF_000935625.1 Nanorana parkeri
TTTCTTTTTCTGCAGCCTCAGCACTCAATTAATGGGGAGCATTCAGTACAGAGGCTTCCCATTCATTCAGAAACTGATGATAGTAAAATATTTACTATCACCAGTTTATGAATGGGGAGGAGCCTCTGTACTGAGTGCTTCTCCCCATTGAGAAATACATTAATGAACAGGAAGTAATGTAAATCACAACCTGTTCATTCATAACTGGGGACACAGTACTATGTGTCCCCAGTTATTTACAAACATTGAAGTGATCAGACAATCACTCCAGTGTTTGCTCCGCATACACAGAGGATCGGTAAATGTGACAGGATCCTGACAGGATGACAGCGGCTGCTCTCTCTTCCCCACTCGGCCGTCCTGAAAGCTGCGGCTTCTCTCTTCCCCGCTATGTGATCTCATGTGACACCATGGGCCCCGCCTCCATGATGGCAAGCACACATGCTGGTGGCAAAATCCAAAATAGCATAAAAATTAGTTTTGTTTGACAAAACAAACAAATTTTTTTTAGTTTCCATTAATTTCGTCCGAAACAATTTTTTAGTCTTTGCACATGTCTAATAATATGTGTGCATGAGAGTGTGTGTGTGGTGGTTTCTTTTTTTATTTTTTTATTTACTATTATAATTTTCTTATTTTTTTTTTACTGTTGGGGGCTTTGGGGAAATAGGGGTCTAAACAGACCCCTGACATTTCCCTTTTGAAATAGAAAAATAAATTGAGAACACAGAGCCCTCAATCTCTTTCTGTAGCCTCTGTTCTAAATGAATGGAAAGCTCTCAGTACAGAGGCTTCCCATTCATTCACAAACTGGTGATAGTAAATATTTTACTATCATCCAGTTATCAATGGGTAGAAGTCTCTGTACTGAGTGCTATGAACAGGCAGTGATGTAGAGCACTCCCCCCCCCCTGTCGGCTGCAGCGCTCCATTTCTCATTGGATACCCACTGCCTCTGCCCATACAGGCGGGGGAGGGCAGTGGGGACCTGAGCAGAAGCTGGACCCTGTGCCCGACCTCTATTACCTGCGAGTGCCTCTCTTGCCTCATGGTAGCCAAGGCCCTTGTAAGGTATGTATAAAAACATCTTCACAACGGCTAAACAAGAGCATCTTTGATCAGGCACTGTTTAAGTGTACTAAGGAGAATTCACTAAAATATTTTTTATGCAGGGACTATACAGTATGTACCTGCAACACTGACCCCCCCAGGTGCTGCTGATATTTGATGGACTATCCTGCAGCTCTCTTGTTTACACCAGCCCCACAACTGGACCCAACAATACTAATACACCTGTAGGGATAGTTAGGCTTTAGTCACTTTTTGTATTTTATTTGCTCAATAAACTAATGGAAGAGGGTTGGGGGGTACAGGACACCACAAAACAGCAAAATATCTTTTTTTATTTCTTGATTAGTAGAAAATATTTGCCTGTAAGTGTTGCACCCATTCCTAGGACAAAGGTGCGGCACAAGCAGTGCCCGGAATACCTTAGTTTGGGGACTGAGCATGTACAATAACAATTACCTTGTTTTCTGGCATCCAGGTTCAGATATTTATAAATACACCTCTGCTAATGGGCCTTTATTGGGCAATTGATAACCATATGATCATCAAATTAGTCAAAATTGGATCATATTAATGCAAATGCTTGCCTGCAGACATAGTGTATGACAGGTTATGTGTGCATTTTACCATTTGCAGCTAAATGTTAGAAAATCTCTGAAATCAATCATCAGCATACTAATATAACCTACAATATAGTAAATGACATGGTACATGAAATTGCTGGGTACAGCTGGTGTATAAATGAATACATAATCATTTCTTATCATATTCTAAAACAACTATAAAGACCTGTCATTTTATTAAATATTCCACTCCCTTGCCTTTTAAACACAATCTTGTTAAATTATTTTAATATCAAAGAAACAATTCAAAGGCTTCAAAGTTTTATGTGGAACGTAATGGTTTACAAAACAATTTGTAACATCAAAGGGCTTATTTGGGTAAAATGTTCTGCCATGCCACCCCCAAAAGTTCAAGGCAGCCTGTTCAATGTGGATAGTGCACATCTGGCACACATTGAATTCCCTGAGAACTCAAGCATTCTATAACAAGATGGCTGGTACTGAGCTCTTAAGAACACTCCCCCGCTGTATGCTTCAAAGCTAGCCTTTGTTCACAGGCCTGGGGAGCTGGCATCATGTATGCTTTCTTCAAATGCATCCAGGACATTGAAATCCAGCTATTTGCTTATTCTGTTAAGCATTTGTTTAGGACGTTTCTTCTCCATATGATTATAATTGTGCATAAAACCAGCCCTAATGTTAAAGCTATTGTTATGCTAGTCCAAGCCTATGATTGTGGCTGAAGTAAAGTATTAAACAAATATGTAAAATACAAAATATTAGAAGGATAGATAGATAGATAGATAGATAGATAGATAGATAGATAGATAGATAGATAGATAGATAGATAGATAGATAGATAGATTTTGATGTTTTTTCTTTAGCTTTTTTGTTTTATTTTTTACTTCAACTTTTGATCCACAGTTGAGAAACACATATCAGACCTCACACAACTCACTCTTAGCTAATCGTCTTTATTCTCTCTTCCCAATCTGGCACTGCTTTTTTTATCTTGCCTTGCCTTTTTTGGAGTAAAAGTCAACATTATAAAAAAAAATAAAAAAATTATTGAAAGCTCATTAAAATATAGTCTATTAAAGAGACCCTGTCACCATCTTAAGACAATTTAAGGTAAAAGAAGAGAATAATCAAGTTTTTAAAATTGTGTGTTTTCTTTTCTATAAGTGAATTTTTGCAATGTGCCTCTGGAAATATTAGGCTACTCCAGTAGATTCAATTCCCTCCCTCCATGCAAGTCATAGCTCTATTATTCTCGGAGTGTCTAATGACACTCTGTTCTGATTCAGCTAACCCCTCCTCGTACCTCCCTATACTGTATACTGGGGAAGGAACAAAGATGAATACTATTGAGTGTCAGATCTGCCCCTGAGTGACAGATCTGAGTCTGGTGGGGTTACTGACATTATATTTAAGATGGCAGAGCCCATCAGCAGCCTCAGGTCCTTGATGTCCACTCAAGGGAGCCTTTTTAAATGAATAACATGTATAAAATACTTTAAATGCATATATAATCTTATGGGAATGTTTTTGTGAAAAAAAAGGTCTGTCGACTGGGTCTCCTTGATGGACAGATATTTGTAAAGAAACAACACTTAAATATAAAACATCTTATTTCAATTTTACAAAATTATTTTCTTAAAAAAAACACATTAAGCAGTTTTACCTTCACACTGCTATTTAAACAAGAAGTCTCTTGAGTAGTAGTAGAAACCTACAGGATAAGTTTCGGGTTATCCTGGAAAGACTATCATGGAGGCCCACACCAAATACCTCACTCCCACACATAAGACTGCTTCACAGGAACATAATCAAGAGAACAGTGTAAGAAAAAATCATAGTTACAAGGCTATCCAATACACCATTTACAAACATAGGCATCTATTGCCACTAGAGATGTTCGCGATGTTCGAGTTGACCAACAGATTGACTCGAACATCAGCAGTTCATGTGTTCGGCGAACACACAAACTATAAGGGCGTTCGGCGGGCTGTTCACCCGATGAGTTCCCCACAAGGCACTGCGCACGGCACAATGCCTTGTGAAGCCCTGATTGGGTAAAGCAAGGCACCTGACCACATGATGACTTTGCCCAATCATGGCTCACACTCAGCTAATTCCTGTCAGGTGCAGGACAAATGTAAACAGTTGGGCGGAGCTAGCTAGCTGTCACCGCTAGCTCAGCCCAATTGTTTTTTATTTTGCCATTCTGTGGCAGGAGTTCGTTGCAAGCGGATGGGTCTGCGGGCACTACGGGTTTAAAAAAAAATTATTTCTATTTATTTTTAATTTTTTTATTTCATCAAGTCGTCGTTGTCGTAGGCAACGCTGGACGTTGTGATTGACCTTAGGATTACGCCGGTGGATTCATTTTTGGGTTTGTTTGTTTTTTTAACAATAAAGGACTTGTCAAAATCCTTTGTTGCGTTTTTTTTCAATTAAAGGATTTTTGAATAAAAGTCTGGACTTTTTATTTAAATTTATTTTCACACTGTAGTGAATGGGTAAAGGACAGGGCTTGTGGGGAAGAGGCCCTTGTCCCCATCAGCATGGGGACAAGGTGCTTTTCCATGGCACTGGTACTCAAATTCTCATGCAGGTTTAAGGCATTCCCCAAGCATGTTGATTACAGGATATGTGTATGTTTAATGTTTCTTTTTAAGATGCTTTTAAGATACTCTTTTTATGGCCAATAACTTGCATATAAGCCTTCAAAATTGGGACATTCGATTTTCTGAGTTCTGATCCCACAGACTTTCATTGAGTTTGAAGTTCGAGTTCAAACTTTTTCCATGTTCTAAAGTTTGAATTTGAACCGAACTCGGGTGTGTTCGGCTCATCACTAATTCCCATTAGGGATGTTCAGATACCAAATACTATACTTGGTACAAGTACAAGTACAGATACTTTTCCAGCTCCAAGACTAGACTAGAGAAAAACTCAAAAATTAGGAGGCAGCTGTCATTTTAACATTCAATATTTTTATTACAGTTTTACAAATAACAAAAGTAAAATGAGAGAAGGCCAATATTACAGTTCTGGCAAAATCCAGGTACAATTAAATACAAAAAGCAAATTGTGGATAGGTACACAAATACTGTATGCGAATATAGGTAAGGTGAAACGTAAAAAGTATGTAGCAATATTCAAATAGGTCTCATCACAGCAAATGAATACAAGTGGGTATAACGGAGGAAGGAAAAAACAGAAGGGAGGGGAGAAAGAGGGGATAAAAGTAGAAGAAAGAAGAGGGGACGAGTAGGAGAAGAAGAAGAATGGATAAAAAGAAAGCAGATAGAAGAAGTGAGAGGCAGCTGTCATTTTTAAAAAGCATACAAGGCTCCTGGGATTTATTCATCCCTGTTTTAATGTTTTATCTATATATATATTTATTAGGGATGCACCGATACCATTTTTCCAGACCAAGTTTCGATACTTGTCCAAGTATCACAGATACAAATTACTGATTTTTGTTTAGTGTCATGTGACAGTTTTTCTAAAAAAAAAACAATACAGACTAATGATTTCAGGACAGCAGTGGAGTGCCAGGGCCCAGTCACAGATGCAACCGCTGCAACCCTGGTAGTTTTTGGTGAAAATGCCAATTATTGGCACTGGTATCTAAACATCCCTTATTACTACAAGGTCCAAAATTGGGACCTATAATTCCCACTAAACCACTAGTCATTTTTAGGAAAGCTTGGAGTGTTTAAAATATTATTGCTCTACGCAAACTCTTGCTCACTCCCTCACAGGCCCTTGGCAACTTTCTCTTTAACAACAAGAAAGGAGCCTTCCGGGAAAGAAACCAAAGTGTTTGACCTGCCAGTTTATCCAGAATGGCCAAACTATTTTTATGGACAATGCCAAACATACTTATCCCATTAACCAATTTATCACATGTGGCCATGATTATGTCATCTACTGCCTAACCTGCCCATGTGGATTACTCTATGTTGGTTGTGTTGGAAATACAACAGCTTATGCTGATATGTACTGATTGTATTACTGACATTCAGAGATGTAATATTGTCTTTTGAGCTCTAGATAGCAGTGTGGTGCAAAGCCAGTCTGCATGTTAGTTTTCTATATGCATTCTTACTTCTCTATGATCTATATGTTTCCTGCATGATGCTGTATACACAGATGTCACCTTTATATAAGCAAGTAAAACTTAATTCAGCATTCCTTAAGATCTCAGTGCTTCATCTAAACATATACCCAACAGGTATGGGCCCAGGCACTAAACAGAACACTGCAAGTTGACCAGAGCCGCATCCAAGTGGCCGAAAGATGGTGAGCAGTTCAGATATGAAGTTTGCAATTGCAAAGGTCAACAATAGCAACTACCAGCTATGGAAGTTCAAGCTTGAAATGCTGCTAAGCACAGACAACTGGCAGCAAGTACTGAGTACAGATAGACCAAGTAATGGACCCAGTGAGGAATGGAACAAGAAGAACGGCCAAGCAAAAGCAATTATAGGTATGCTAGTGGAAGACCATCAGCTCATCCACATCAGAAAAGAAAAAACAGCTAAATGTATGTGGAATGCATTACAGAAACTTCATGCTCGTTCAAACCTAAACAGGCAACTAAATCTGCTACACAAGCTACATAAGATGAGGCTAGAAATAGGCCAGGAAATGCATGAACATCTGAATGCCATGCTGGAAATCATAGAACAGCTATGTGCAATTGGAGAGGAAATTAAAGATAACCATGTGGTGGCATTACTGCTATGTAGCCTTCCGAAGTCATACAGTGCTCTTATTAACACTCTAGAAACCAGACCTGAGCAGGAACTAACACTAGAATTCACCAAAGGGAAATAATTCAATGCATATGACAGAAGGGAAGAAAATATGCACAATTAACAAAACAAGAAAGCCCTTAAGGTGCATGAGAGCGCAAAGCAAAACAAAGAAAGCAGACCATGTTTTTGCTGTAAAAAGACTGGTCATCTGAAAAAGGACTGTTCAGTCTGGAAAGCTGAGCAGAGAAAGCGAGAGACACCTACAAGAGAAAGAGCTAAGGCAGTCACAAAGGAAACTGCAGGATACTGCATAGTATACCACAACATTTCAGTTCTCATAAGGTACGAAGAATGGGTGGATCTTACAAAAAAAAAATATATTTTTTAAAGTTTTTGGAGAATGTATGTGTGTGAGAATGTATGTGAGTATGCAAGATTGTGTTTGTGAGATTGTGTCTGTGGTTGTGTGTGTCTGTCAGTGTTTTAAGGGCCCATTCACACTAGTGCATTGCGTTAATCACACAGTCCCTTGTGATTAACGCATTGTACCATGCAATCGCACCTACTGCGCGTTCTGGTGCTGGAGGTGCGCTGTGTTGTTATTCACCTAAGTGGCAACCCAAATGCACCTCCCACCCGCAGTTCGATCGTCTGCACCAGAACACCCAGTACCGCAATGCTGTGTGTTCCAGTGTGTGGTGACTTGGGTCACAACATAATGACCAAGGACAAATGCGGGTGCTGAGATTACACACGTTGAGAACCACTGCTTTAGAGTATTCAATGCAGAACACATCCCCTGCATTTTCCCTCCTACTGAGAGCTTCCACAAATTAAGCAGACAAGAAACTTACTGGATCTACACTGGGAACACACTGGGGGTGATGTATTAACCTAAACACACGCACGCACTAGGTGCGTGTGATTTTTTACACAGCAAAACTTATTTATCAACCAAAAAGTCTCTAAAAGCATATTTACACTAATGACATATATGGCAAAATCATGCACATGATGAATATATAATGCTGCTTCACAGTTTAGACAAAAATGGTTAGCTCATGCATTTGCATTGCTGCATTCATCAATGCAAGCAACACAACATAGAGCTAATTTACACAACATCACCTTGCAAATTCATGCAGGGCTTTGCACAACACACCTGCTGGGTGTGTACACACTACAAAGGTGTTTAGATTCCACCCATTGATCATGCTGGGAGGGAACACACTACAGGGGTGTATACATGTTCGTGGTGTGTTTATAAGGTTAGTAAATCAACCCCACTGGCTCCATTTTGCTTACTGAGGATCTGGATGTGCATACCATTCTGTTATCTTTCCACTCCTTCTCCTTTTCCCAGTCACTTAAAGGGTCTCTAAACCCTCCATTTATTTTGCCTATATCTACTGCTAGCAAGCAGTAGATATAGGCAAAAAGTAAAAAAAAAAACGCTTTAACAGCAGTTTACACTTACTGTTTATTTTTCTTTTTTTTTCAACTTTTCTACATTCCCACCACTGACTGCTCTCCTTCCTCTTCAGCCCTTTCTTCTCCCCTTCAGCCTTTATAAACTGTGCTCTTAGTTCACACAACCATGCTTGAGAAAAAGACATACAGCCTTGAAATGTGTTGCCACGATTACCCGAATCTGGAAGTGAGAACCTGTAATTCATCACAGCTGTCAGAGCCATACCACCAAGGATTCTGCAGAATATTGACAGACTCCACTCTGCTGTACAGTGATTGAGGAAGTCCACTCAGCACGAGTAGTGCTGTGCAAGGCCATCTATACCCAACACTGCTGTGAGTGCATTTTATGCTTATATTTTTAGTCAAATATTTTTACTCTTTTATTATACTACCAGGCGCTCCTTTTTTTGCTTTTCTGTTTCACATTTTAAATTTAGAATTATGTTTCCAACTTCCTCCTGAGCTGATAATTGCCCCAGTGACATCAAAGATCTTTCCACTTCACAAGTGATGTTCTGCGTCGCACCCTTGATATATATGCTGACTTTTACCGGTCTTTTGTGAGTGCATACATTACTCCTCTTTTCTGTCCTTTGGTGTCACTTAGATAACGCACAAGGTCGTTGCACTCTTCTATTTTTTTTTTCATAGTCCATGACAGTAGATGTCCTCAACTGTCTCTCTGATATTTGTAACCATCAAAGAAGATTAGGCAGCCCAAGGATTCAATGCTGATTTATTTGCTGTTGCCTGCCCTTACCACTGGTGTTTAATGTGCCCCCCTCTATTTGAAGTTGCTTGCCCTTCCCCCATGTTGTGGAGTGGAGGGATGGGCAGCCCTTTTTTATTTTTGCATAGGTGGAAGGTGGGGTTTAGGCCTAGGACTTCCTTTTTTTAAAAGTGTTATCCGGTTTGCAATGTCATCCCTGCCCAACATCTTTTCACCAGGGAGGGACAAATGTAATTAGAAATAAAAAAAATGTAAACTTTAAATGTGTAAAATAATTGTATATACCTCTCACAAACACAAAATACACAACCTCCAGTCAACACACTTCTCCAGACTGCATCTCTGATGTGCGTGCACATCATGGGAACATTTGAAGAAAGGCTGCCCTACAGGCAGTCGATTTCTTTGATTATTTTTTGCTGTTACCGGCCCTTCTCCCTGCTTGTTTAGTTTCCCCCCATCTATTTGCTGCTGCCTGCCCTTTGCCTGTATTTTGGAAGGGCATGCAACCAGTGGCGTAACTACCACCATAGCGACCCACGTGGTCTATATGGGGCCCAGGGTAGAGGGGGGCCCGGCCAGGAGGCCAGGGCCTGGTAGTGGAGTAGTTTACCAGGGCTCAGCAGCGTCGGTCTGGCACGGCAGCAAAGCAGGCGGTGGCTAGGACCCAGCGGGGGTGGAGGACAGGGCACAGGAGCGGGCGGCACGGAGAGGAGAATGCCTGTGTGGGCCTAGTCTCAATTGTTTGAGCCTGTTGCTAGGAGACAAGGACGCTGAGCATGGGAACCGGAAAGAGCAGAGCTGTGTGCTGGAGACGTACAGGTATGGGGCTGATCAGAATAACGTACACTGATATCATTGGATAGGGAGCAGGGCAGAAGATATACTGGATGATGGGCTCATTTAGAGCAACTGAGGACAAAGCTTTCATCTCTCCTGCTGTTACTAAATACAATGACACTCACTGGGATTTGTTTACTAAAAGGAGCAGGGGTAGCCAAACCTTGACCCTACAACTGTGGTAAACTACAAATCCCAGCATGCCTCTGGGATTCATGCCTGCAGCTGTAGTGCAATGCCTCATGGGACTTGTAGTTCCAAAACAGCTGGAGTGCCCAGGTTTGGATACCCTTGGAATAGAGCATGAACAGCAATTCACTTGGCAAAGAACACCTCAGGGGTAGGTGGCCTTGGCGCTCCTGCTCTGATGGAACTACAAGTCCCATGAGGCACTGCAAGACTCTGACAGCTGAAGGCTTGACTTCCAGAGTGAGAAGCATGATGGAATTTGTAGTCTCACCACAGCTGGAGGGCTAAGGTTGCCTACCTCTGCAATAACCGAGCATGTGCAAGGAAAATAAATAAGCAACCCCCGGGCCCCCCAAAAAATGTTATTTTTGCTGCTCACATGTGATTGGCTGATTGAAGTCACATTGTGGCCAAGCGATTTGTTGTACTTTGCAAAGTGAGTTTTCACTTAGTGTCCATTCACACCTGTGCATTGCCGTAGCACCGTGTAAAATGTGCATTTCTATAAATGCATGTCAATGTATGTACTGCAGTGCATTGCTATTCATTTTGACTAGTAGCTCGGCACACTAACACAACGCAGTGCACATGTGTTATAATACACAACCGTGCATGGATGTGACTGATCAGTGTGCTGCAGTGCGTTACGCTAATAGTGTGCTATACAGTATATTCAGTGGGTTGTAGGCCATTTAAATGAATCGTCTTGTTGACGCAGACACAGGCGGGCTCTGCAGTGTCACTTTCATGTGGGCTGTGTGGGCTTTCAGATGGGCTACAGGATGTCTGGTATGTGCTGGGTCTCATGTGGGCTGTGCGGGGTCTATGGTGGGCTGTGTGGAGTCTATGGTGGGCTGTGCGGGGTCTATGGTGGGCTGTGCAGGATCTCTGGTGGGCTGTGCGGGGTCTATGGTGGGCTCTGCGGCGATGAGTGGCGGAGTGATCTCTTCTTTGGCTCTGATGTCAGAGCCAGCAGGAGCAGAACTAAAGAGATGCAGATGGAGCAGGCATGGGAACGTGTTCTGGAGGTTTGGGGGTTTTTTTGGTGGGGGGCGGTGGTTTTTGGAGGGCCCCATTACAACATTTTGCTATGGGGCCCTGTGATTTCTAGTTACGCCCCTGCATGCAACCTTTATCATTTTTACATTGGAACATGGTGGTGTAAAGATGTAGGCTTTCCTTTTTTTTATAAAGGTAGTACCCAGTTTGCATTTGTTGACAAAGCAAACACTGAAGGGATGGTCTTACAAGAAAAAACAATAAATAATGTAAATAGATATTTAAAAAAAATTAAACATCTAACTAACATAATATTTAAAAAAAATGTATATACCTGTCAGTATGTTAGACTTAACTATTTAAATCTGTCCTACTGCTGGCTAGTTTACACTGCCATCAGCCATCTGTAATCTGCGATCTCTTGATTCTTGCATTAAAACAACTGATTGTGCTATTCATCTATAGTACATTTCAGACAATTTGTGCTGTATCTATCAGGAAAAGTCTTGATTATAAAAAAAAGTATGAAAACAGCCATCAGATGTCTGTCTTCCTTTACTGGTATTTTTTAATTTTTTTATAGAAATGGGTAAGGATGAGTAGAATGATTCCCGATTGACGGGAAATTAAAAAAACTGCAGTTGGAGAATTGCTGAGCTGTTTTTTTGATGTACAATAAATATGGCCAGCATCCTAACCCTTTTCCTCCTTGCCAGAACCACTGACACTCCTTCTTCTCAATGCTAGCACCCAAACCCTCCTAATAAGTCACTGCCAGAACTCCAAGCCTCAACCTCATATTCCTCCCTTTCTTCCTGCTGCCTCATGACATTCCACATGTTGATAGAGACAGGGATGGCTTTCGGTGTAAAATACATGTGGCTTGCTTGTGACCATTGGACAGTGCCTGCCACTGGGGTGTAGCTGGCATGAAGACACTGGGCAGGAGGGTGATTTGAGGAAAGCGTTTTTCTTCTGCTCCAGCAGCAGCACTGCAGAGGTCTGTAAACTGGACCTGAGTATAGCCAAGTAACAATATCTGCTAACTCCTCGTACCCAATTAACTGAACTATAGGGAGTTACCTGAAGAGGAGGAAGAGTACGAGGATGTGCAAGTATCACCAGAAGGGTAAGTAGCTGCTCTGCAGCCTTATAGAGGGGGAACAGCACTAAACAGCACTATACCCCCTGAAAGATTGTGTGGCACCTTTACAGTGACAGATCACTGGAATAGGCCAGCAAAGGTGCCAGGATCTGGTAATTGTAGCAGCATGGCAGTGTTTAGCCTGGAACATTGCATGTGTTCTTAGGTACGTGGGGGTTTTCCGAGGAGTCAGAGAGTAAGGCCAGTAAGTAAGAGGGAATACAGATGTAAAGGTATTTGGGTACAACATGCATGTTGTACCCAAATATCCAGTGCTGTTAGCACAGCTATTTACACTGGAGGCAGAGGCTTCAGACCCTAACTCTGCTGTTGAATGCTCTTTCTATTTGCTGCCTATTCAACACCTCCAATTTCTACAAAATACTATGGGGGTTATTTACTAAGCTGCCGAAGACAGCTGAGTGAATAACTGAGCTGAAGTGAACTGTACGGCTGATTTCAGATGTACATCAGCTAAAATCAGCCGTACATCGGCTGCCTTCAGCTGGCTTCTGTCAGACAAACATGCTCAGCATGTTTGTCTGACCCAAAGTGCAGAAGCCGTTCGACTCAGCCGATCCAACATCTGGATCGGCTGAGCCAAACCTCTGGCAGTTCCTGCCATTTGCCCCTATTCTCATAGTGGCATTTGGCTTGGAGCTAGCAAGCAGAATAGAAAAAGTTTAAACAAAAGAAAACAAATGTTAAAAAATAAGTTAAATAAATGTAAAAAAAAATAAAAAACATGTTAAAAATGTTAAAGTAATTTTAAGTAAAAAAATTAAGTAATTAAAGAAATTGTAAAGTAAAAAAAAAAAGGTCCCCCTCCTAAACCATACCAGAACCTTCGGCAGCTCTACAAACTATTGTAAATAGCCCATACAGCAACCGCTCGGTTCGACTGAACCGAAGGGCAGAGGCGGGCGAAGAGAGCTGAAGGATCAGCCAAAGCTATGGCTGTATCCTCCGGCTCCATAGTGAATAACCCCCTTGGATTCTGACCTAGTGTGTGTTTTTATATTATAGGATGCATTTGTATATTAGATTATATTTTACTTTTAGTTCACTTCTTCTGCCCCCTTCACTTCCCATTACTCACATTATAGTCATGATTACCAAAACCCCACTGTTCTGAGATCTTCATGGATCAAGTGCCACACAGCTTCTGGTATAAATTCACAGAGCAGTACTAGTGCTTACTAGGTGCAGCCCACATTCACAAGCAATGGAATGCTTTTGTGTCAGCCTGTCTCCTTTTGGATAGGTTAATTATATCCTTGATGGCTACTTAGATAATGGAGTTGATTTCACAAAGGCAAATAGGCTGTTCACTTTGCAAGGGATTTTTTTTTCAAAATCATCAGGATGGAACCAGAAGCAAAAAATTTAAAAATTGTGAAGAGAAAGTTACCAAAATTGTGTCATTTGTTTTCATGCAGAAATGGAACAGGTTTAGCTAAGGCCAGCCTTAGATAAAATAAAATGATATTAAACCTTACTTATATACACAGTATTGTAGACTCCAGAACTTACCTTGCTTGCATTTCCATTTTCCAACTGTGGCTGTTTTCATATTTTGCTGTGAAGAATGTTCCCTCCGATGATCCTGCCTTTGGGTGGCTCCATCCCCTTACAGGGACCCATGGAGCCACCTATGTGTGCATTGCCTGGATACATGGATATGTGTGTTTACGTCCACTAAAGCCTATGTTTCCAGAGGCAAGCCACTTTCCTGCTCTTCCCTCCAGCTGCTGATGGACAGCGGCTGGGCTCTTTGCTGTCCCTGCATGTGAAGGGCACAGGGACTACCCAGGTGTTCAAGAGAAGTAGCACTGTGGACCTGGAGCCGCTGGTGGTGAGCAGGTAGGATAATTCATTTTTCAGGAAGCTTTTCAGGAAAAATGTACTGGGTAATGTTGCACTGCTTGACATTACATTTAAAAAGGCAGCAGATGTAATACTACTTTAACTGAGATTTGAAATGTAATGGTGTAACAGATATTTACTTTTTAAATGACACACTGCAACACAAAATTGGAGCTTCATGAATAACATTGCACCTCTCTTTATTTCTGACTTTTTAAATCTCCCAACTACTTAGTCACATACAGTAATATGGTCTGAAACAGAAAGGAGAACTAAATCTACTCAATGTTTGGTCAGATCCACTGCCAGACCTAGCAACAAATATTGTTGGCGAGCATGAAGAATCGATTAAATTACTTTGGCTTAATGTACGTTTCTAGTAGCTCTTTTCTGAATACGTGTGCACATTTAACTTAAATTTTAGCAGCAGACTCCACTCAACAATAAAATAAATACAAGGACGCATCAGATCAAATTGCTGTTTCTTTTTTACATGCAACGTCTATTAAAAGGAAAAAGGTATGAGGGGATTTAAAATAATCCTGGACTACTCAGACTTTCCTTTGCCCAGTGCTTCAGTTACATTGGCCACCTACAGAGTTCCCTTTCTTGTGCAGTGGTTCATTGTCTTTTTTAGCTGACCTGGGCTTTCTGCTAAAAAGATTTATCTGTGTAAAGATCTAGATCTGCCAGAGACAACACAGGATGTATAAGTACAGACTATTATTAATACCCTTTAAGCTAAAAAGGTATTATGAAATATATTTTTATTGCAATTTTCTTTTCAACAAATCGGCTGTATCCCACAGCAAGCTATGCCTTTACTGTCATTCATTTCAATGGGCCTATTCAACATATAAACATGCAGAGCCTGATGCATTTAGATCTTGAAAAAGAAAAGCAGTTCAATGCAATAATTTTCTTTGCTTAGGATCAACTGTTGATTTGTTCGCTTTTCAACATGAAGTATTTATTTACAGCTAAAGCTTTATATGTAGCTAAAGATAGCAATACTGCATGCTAATTCCCCACCAATTATATTGTCATGTTATGTCCTGTGGTTCTGGGCATATTCTGGCAATGCATTCGGCTCACTGTAGAATATGTTGTCTTTAATTGGATCTGAACTCAAAAAGATGAAGATTTGCTATTTTCTAAGAAATATCTAGTAATGTTAATTGCTGAAAAATCAACCTACCTTTTGCCTCCAACTACTACTAAAGCATAGCAGCGCACTTTCTAACATGTAATTGGTGTCTGAAAATTCCATTCTGTAGCCTCATAGCTCCATATCTGCCATGTGAGATCATCTAAGACACTGTTGCCTCTGACTGCAAGTCTCATAAGATTTAGGGTTAGTTTTGGTGATGTCACTATTGTGCTGTTCACTGTCCTCCTAAGGGCTTGCTGGAGCGCAAGCTGTAATTAAGCACCCGCAATGCAAGGATCTCCATATTCCTGCTTCATTCATTCCATTATTCCAGTCCATTGGACTTAACCGCTGCACCCTGACTGGCACTGATGTCATTGTATAAGCACCTTTATCTGCATCATCTAGCTAAACCCACTACTGGGTTAAAACCTGAAAAAAACTGCATTAAATGGCCTCAGTCTTACCCAATTGTCTGTTTTTAAAATAATCATTCCACCCATTCTCCTAATTTCCCCAACATAGGGACTGATTGTTCTGTATTGCAAAAATAGTGTTCACAGGCCACAGTGCAGCTCTAATTAGTGCTGGAGGAACAAAGAGGGGTGGGGGGAATCCCTGCAGGGAGCAGTGACTGACAGTCACTGCTGGGGGGAATCCCTGCGTGGAGAAGACACCAACAGTTCAGCGATCAGCGGTTACATAATTGCTCTTGGTCTTGGTCTGGCACTAAGCAGCGGAGAGAGTATATTTTACTCTCCCCACCTTTCTCCTTTAAATTTCACATAGAGGAACAAGACCATTCTTGCCACCACTTACACACGTTTTGAGCCCTCCTCAAGCTGTGATGATTTCATTAATAAAAAAAACTACAAACATCTCTATGGATAGAGATTGTCCCAGGACTAAGGAATAGAATATAAGGAGGAGCCAGATTATTAGGTAAACTGTGGGATCAGGTGTATCAGTTGAATGCTGGCAGTTGGTGTCAAGTACGGAGTTAGTGTGTTGGCTGTTTGTTCTGTTGAGGTCCAGTTTCTAATAGGGCACTGGGATCCTCTGCTCCTGCACCATTGCCTTTTTATTAATGCCATTCCCCCAAAGGTTATGTTATTTTAGTTCCATCATATCTTCAAGATATATCAATTCTCACAATTAAACTAACAAATAAAATCAAAGTGGGAAAACACACTTTATTTTGACATTACTACATAAAGACACATTTGCTATATGTATTTACAATGCACATACTACTAGCAGTGCCATCTTGTGAGCAAAATTAGGTACTGTGTATTTCAGAAAATTATGGTCGAGAAGCCTGTTAGTTATGTTGAATATTTTTCTAATTTTATTGCAGCCCAAGTTAAATAGACCAATTTACTGTACGAAGGGAAAAATATAGAGTAGCGATATCACTAACCATCAAATAATATATTTTACAATCAGATTTAGGGGTATTATTAGTTTCTTTCATTCTAGTAAGGTTGCATTTATACTGGCAACAGCCAGCATACAGTAAGTGGGAGTCAACAAAAATTTGCAGACCAGAGTCTTTCATTTCTAGTTATCATCACCAGCACCCAGAAGTGACTTAAATCCCAAGGTTATGTAGCGAATTTACCTTCTGTAGCGTACCAAAGGACAGCTTAATAAGAATATGTCATGTCTGGTCTGATACAAGTGTAGCACCCACTTGCCCATGCGCAGATGAGAAGCATCACCAGGTGGCTCAGTGGGCTAGCATTTCAAACATCAGGGTGGAATACTTGACTTGGGTTGCCACATTTGTTCTAGCAAAATAAGAACAGGGCAGAGGGAATTGGGGGTGGAGTAAGGGGGCGGAGTGAAGGGGGGTGCTAATCACAGCACATGTAAAACACCATGCCAAAAGCTGGGTGTGACCAAATTGCAGTGGGAAGGGCTTAAATTGGTTTGGTTAAATAAAACCTGTGCCTATTTAACTCAAGGTTAAAAGGTGCAACAGATTCCTCCATCTACACTTAACTGTGTAGATGGGGTAATCTCCACCTGGGAAAATCGGTTGCACTTTTTCCATCTGACCACAGAAAATCTGCAGATAATTGTAAGGTGTATTATAATAACCTCCAACATTAGTAGTAATAAGAATAACGTGCTGGGATCTGTGTGTGAACATAAGGAGAAAGCATTTATCCCAAAATCTACTTTTGTCTCTCTCAGGAATCAGCAATGATGTTTTCAAGTGGCTATTTTTAAGGAAGCTGATGAACTCAGTGAGTAGAAATGACAATCTTTCTAACATTTATAATACAGTGTTTAGAAAGGTAACAAAAACCTTTTTATTTACAAATACACAAGAACAGTCAAAATGGAAAACCTGTTTCCTGTCAGCAGGTGTAGCACTGGATTCAACTGTAGCAGAAGATGGAAAGCTTTTGACTGACAGGCAATAAACTGTAGCAAAAAAAGCAGTTTCTATCCCAGTGCACATGCTCTATATCTAGGATTCACGACCAGTCACTAATCAGCACTCAACGCTCTCTTTCCTTTCCCAGCCACCGTGCTACCTCTGCTGTTGTCAGGGAATCCATCCGGGCCCAGCGGTGTTAGTGTTCAGAGCTATTGTGTCCAGCAATCCTCCCCTTCTTCCTCCTCTCCAAGCAGCCAGTGTGACAGGCAGGCCAGCCAGACTCAAGTTCTGTGATGCAACAACATCTCTTACTCCCTTTGTTCACAAACAATGCAATCCAACTTCCTCCTACAAATATGGGACAAACTGCATCCCAAATTGACTCAATAGGAAACAATGAAGGCAATTTATCAAAACTGGAGCAGACAAAATCTGGAGCAGATGTGCATGGCAGCCAATCAGCGTCTCTCTCTCTCTCTCTCTCTCTCTCTCTCTTTTTCAAATCTTAACTGAATAAACTGAAGAGAGAAGCTGGTTGGTTGCCATGCACAGCTGCTCCAGATTTTGTCTGCTCCAGTTTTGATATATTCCCCTCAATGCATTTAACTTCAAGATCCGGGGAAATCCTGTATTATACAGGATGGGTGGCAACCCTATGCATGACTCTTCATGGGGTGGAAGAAATTGGGTTCCAGTCACTTTATAATGCTTAAACAGTTTATTATAGCACAGTAAACTTCAAGAGGAGAGGAATAGGACCCAAGATATCGGAAAAGTTACAAAAACACAATTTATGACTCTAATCTCTACTTACAATCAATACAGAAAAAGGGCTTTTAAGCATAAACTCTTGTACATGTACTCCTTAGACAGCTTCAAAGTAGAATACAATACATACCCCCCGTTTGAGCCACCAGAACTCCCTGCAGTGTCTTACAGCAGCAGCCTGTACCTGGCTGGCTTTGCACTGCAAGAGTTAAATGTTCAGGTAAAAACTTTTACTTACCTGACTCCCACTCCTGCAGGCTCTCTCAAAGCTACAAGACTGCAGCCTCTTCCCCCTTATGCTCCAGTGGTTGGAGGACTGCTGATGTCATCAAGTCCAACATGATGACACCGAGCGACAATCCACAAGCTAGGCTGTAGGAGAGATGAGGAATCAGGTAAGTAAAGCTGCTTGACCTGATACCCCAGATCTAAATGAGCATTAACCCATGGTATTGTGGGGGCAGCCCCACTGCAAGGGGAGTTTTTTTCCCCCCCAGAAACAGGCTATGAGCTCTTAAAAGGACATATTTTCTTTCTAACATGATATGCACAGTCGATAGAATCTGGCGTCCAGCACCTGGTCAGAAAAAGACAGTGCCACCATTTAATTATTAGCATATGCCTAGCCAGAGGTCATACTGTCTATATCCAAATGAAAACCATTGCTCAGCATGT
Organism: Nanorana parkeri; assembly: GCF_000935625.1. Classification (NCBI taxonomy): domain Eukaryota; kingdom Metazoa; phylum Chordata; class Amphibia; order Anura; family Dicroglossidae; genus Nanorana; species Nanorana parkeri. Next base: position 356,876 of record NW_017306475.1, read on the forward strand.
TAGCCCCTGGCCTGACAAACAATGACCTGCATTCCTGCACATTTTGTACACTTGATTTTGCATGCAAGGAAAGTTTTTTCTGCATAAAATCAGTGATCTCATGAAATGTTTACTATACAGTAGTTATTATTTGAATGAAAATATATGTTTTGTTAGTACATGTTATAAGTGATGTGTTTTATACTGCATTACGAAATGGAAAAACATATTTTAATTAAGAGCTGACAACAGTTTTTAAAATGCACCCTCATTTTCAGCATTACCTAGGTATATTCTAGAATGTTCAATGCCCAAAGAGGGCCTAAAAAAATGAAATTTCTTGTCCATGATGACCCACATCGTGATGTATGACACAGATCTCATCAAACTGCATTTAAAGTAAGAAACACAAAATCTGTTTTTTGCTGCCTAGTTTAAATGTCATATAGGAAGCGATGGGGGACTGGTCATAAAGGAAAGGTGATCTTATTTCCCGCCTTATTTTTTTAAGGAACTTCCAACTGTTCTTACAAAGATGTAAATGTAAATAAGCCCTATGTGCACTTTGCTACAACTTACATATGGGAATATAGGGCCTTTAAAAAAAACTGTACCTAAAAATAGATCCTAAGGTTTAATAACCTTTGCCTCATACAGTGACATACAGGAAGAAAGGCATTTAAAAAAATTATATCTAAAAATAGATCCTAAGGTGATATTTTACCTTTAAAAAAATACTTTGATATTTAGTTGTTTTTTTTTAAGAATGAACACTGTATAACATATAACCCCAACATGTTTAATTCCTTCATAATAAGCCAAGCTTTAATGCCTTACAGGATACCAGAAATACTAGCAGAGCTTGGATATTCCTTCTGTAATAATATAGTAATTAACTGCAATTACATGGTTGGTTGGCTTGGGATCACTAGACCAATTGTAGGCACAGTTAAGACTTCTATGCGTGTCCCAGGGTATGTCAAGATGTATTATCTGGAAAACAGCTTTAGAGTATGCTGTTTATTTCTAATGACTCCTAAATTGCAGCTTGAAGCTATTTCTATCTCAACACTAAAAAACCCAAAGAAAAACATTGCTTCTATTCATACAGTTTCTAAGCTGCAAAGTCATGTTAGTTCCAGCTAGGGCTGAAGTAAAAGTACAAGGCCCCTTCCACCATGGGTGGTTGCTATTAAACATTTGTTGCATGTGAATGAAATGTTTTGCTGTCTGTGATAAATGAGGTAGGAATAACTTTACTCTGCATTTGACCTTGCTAAATGAAATGATTTTTTCCTCAGATTTATGTTTTTCAGCAGTCAATTATAAAAGCATAGTACAAGCAAATAGCTTCTCTCCGCTGTAAATTTGAATTTAGCTTGGGAGGCCTCAGGATTATGAGTTATGTTTAGCTGAGAAATATTTATCTTACACCAAAACTCCCACAGAGCCTGAATAATTAATAAAGATACTATAGTTGGTGTAGACCCTGGAAATGTAATTTGAGAACAATGGAAGCAATTAGTGTGCTGGAATTTTGTAGAAAAGTTACTTTTACACATATTAGAATTGCTCCCTGACGGAAAAAAGCTGTATATTACCAAATGGCTTTACTGGTGCTCTGCTGTGCAGGTTAATTGCTGCATCCTTTTATTTTTGTGGGAGGAGGTTGTTGGTGCTCAGAATCCTGCAGTGAAAGTGGAGATCAAAATGGTCATCTTTAATCAGCAACAAACTTTTTTTCTATATTATATTATTAATGGTTTGAAAAGAATTAGAAAATTAGACGAGAAATAGAAAAGAAAAAAGAAAGGTACTGTATATTGTACAATAATATACAAAATGAACAGATACAATACCATATACCCTCAATCAGATGTATAGGGGTTAATTTACTAAAGAAATAGAGCAGGTTAATGTTGTAATCCGAATGTTCAATTAGCTTAGTGAATGAGTTGAACCTGTTTTCACTTCAATCATCCAATCAAGTCCAAGCAAAAATCCAATTTTTCAATTTCAACAATGTGTTTATTTCTTCTCCAAAGTTTAACTCTACAGTAAGGCACTAATAAATATCAGTTCAAGAATGCAGAGCTTACATACAGGAGGGTAAGCTAGTTGTGCTTCCTTAAATATGTACCTGTGAGGCTTCTTAGAGGTGACCTCCCTGAATGGATGCCGTCTTGGCAGAGCAGTGTACAAAAATGCGTCTGACCAATCAGATTGAACACTGGTAAGTATACGTTCCCTGGATGACAGGTGGTCTCCAAGGGGCCCTGGGGAGTCCCTACACTATGCCTCCTTATCAGGAACCTATACCTAATGCTAAATGTATCTTGTCCTCACAACCGCCCCTACCTGTCCCTACATGTAAGGGGTATATATAACCCCTCTTTGGAAAAGATGGCCACCCAAATCTTAGCTAACAGCTGATGATGGATGCCAGGAGACAAAGCCAGGAGTAGGGACAGGCTGTGGACCAGGATTCAAGCTGAAGGACAGGGTGGGCTGAAAACACGGATACCAGAGAGCAAGCCAAAGATTAGGGCAGGTTGCAAACAAGGAATTCTAGGGAAAAACCAAAAGTTGGTACACATACCAGCAACAAGAATGGCAGCTAATACAGCAACCAGGGGCTCAGCTTGGGCAGTGAGCCATGAGCTGCACTGAGTTTATGTAGAGTTAGCAATGCTGGTTATGTGTTTTCGATGAAGCACTAAGATCTTGATGAATGCTGAATTATGTTTTACTTAATTTATAACGATATTACATCAGAATACAGCATTATACAGCATACAGAGAGAACTTCCTGTGTATCATAGATAAGTAGGCATATAGAAAACTAACATATACTAACATTGCACTACAGCACCATCTACAGCTCAAAAGACACAAGTTATACAATCATAAATATGCTGTTGCATTTCCAACACCCCTTCTTAACAGCATATGTTTTGCTACATGATGTTTAGCTTTTTCTTTTGAAGGAAAATTTGACGATCCTTTGGGAATGGCTTGGTGAGTGCATCCGCAGGCATTTCATCTGATGGGCAATATTGCATGTTGATACTGGCTTGCTCTTGAGTGTCCAGGTTTTATTTTCTTGGAGTTATTTCTTCTTCTGCTGCCTTTCACCATTGATTGGCTTCGCGTTTTGGTAATTTTTCTATGTCTTCCCACGATGTTGATTCGATTATGCTATGTGTCTTAGCAGTATATGACAGCTTGCAGAGTTTTATTCCCTTTGTTGCCCGAGAGGATCTTCTAATTTCAGGTTGTTCAGCAGAATTTAACATGGAACTTGAATTATCCATTGTGAGTTCCACCTCTTGTTCTGACTCCTGTGCAGCTTTAATTTGCTCAGTTTCCTTTGCTGGTTCACTGGGCGAATTCACCTCACAACTTCCCGGGATCATTGTTTCTGGGGATGGGTTCTCATCGGAATAAACTCTGTGGCTTATTGTCACTTTGTCAGTCTTTGGGTGGAGGATTCCATATCCCTTACTTTGTTCAATATAGCCCACCAGAATACCTTCTATGGCTGTGTTCTCCAACTTGGATCGCTTTTCCTTTGGAATATAGGCATCAACTTTACATCCAAACACTTTGATGTGTACTAGGCTAGGCTTTGATCCATGCCACATTTCAAATGGAGTGTTTTCAATGGCTTTTGAAGGTAGTCTGTTCTGTAGGTATGTGGCAGTGATGACTGCTCTCCCCAGTACTTCTTAGGTAGGTTGGTGTCTGACAGCATATATCTGGCCATTTTTATAAGAGTGCGATTTTTCCTTCTCCATTGTCGGTGCGTATAATTCCTGGTGTCTGTTGGAATTTGTTGCTGGACATGGCTACAAACTCTTGAAGTTTTTCTGATGTTTCAGTCTTGTGCTTGATCAGATAAGTTGTTGTGTACTTGGAATAATCATCAATGAAAGTCAGTAGATATCTGTTCCCTCCTGATGTGGGAGCTTTCATTGGTCTGCACACATCAATGTATATGAGCTCTATGGGGTGCATGGTTTTTATTTGAGTGGCTTGTGGAAGTGGGGTATGTGTGCCCTTTGCTTCCATACAGCATTTGCATGTGATTAGCATTTGGCAGGGCAGTACAGGTATATCTTCTGATAAGCCTCTCTTTATGATATCTTTTATGGCTTCTGGGTTTCAGCACCCTAGTCGTCTGTGCCATAGGTTTAATACATTTGTTGTGTGGATTATGAGTGGCTGTTATGACTTGTTTGTCTGTGATGATGAATCTGTACAGATGTTCATCCAATTTTCCTTTTGCGAGGATTTGCTTATTGGTTAGGATTGTACATTCATCTTTTCGAAATTGAACTGCGAGACCGTTATTAGCAAGGGTTTTCATTGATAGAAGGCTTCCATTCTAGGTCTGGGACATAAAGTACATTTTTCACGAGGCTACTCTACTTGTCTCGACAGTGTGATGCGGTTCAATCATTCTTGACACCTTCCACAGTAATACTTTTCCCGTGTGCTAGAAAGACTTTGTCATATGCACTGAAATCAATTTGGTCTCATCACTAGTCATGTGACTTGGTGCGCCTGAGTCAATACATCATCTGCGTGGTATAATGTTCTGGGTCACTTTAAAGTTAGCGCAGACCATACCATAGACTGGGTCTCTGTGAGGGAATATTACTATACAAGCCCTAGCAGACACTGGGTCCCTGTGAGGGAATACTGTTATACAGGCTATACCAGCGACTGGACCCCTGTGAGAGAATACAGGCCATACCAGGGACTGGGCCCATAACCTGTTGGTTATGTGTTTAGATGAAGCACTGAGATCTTGAGGAATGCGGAATTAAGTTTTACTTGCTTATAATGATATTACATCAGAACTCAGCATTATACAGCATACAGGGAGAACTTCCTGTGTACCATAGATAAATATGCATATAGAAAACTAACATAAGAGGTAGGAGACACAGGATTGGCTACAAGCTGACCACACTGATTAGCTAAGAGGTTGGCCAAAGACTAAAGTTGCCAAACTTGTGTAAGAGCAAGTTAGGAACAGAGCACAGGAATGGAGGACTACACGCAACAGCACAGCTCTACGTGCCTGTAGAACCAGGGGTGTACATACAGTTCAGCTGCAACTGTGACAGGAAGACCATAGGCAATACTGATCACAAGACCTTTGCCGGTTGCTTGCTATTTGTGGGGCATAGTTCCCATGGTACAGGTCCTCTTTAAGCTTTAAAAGTCGTGTTTAAATAGAATATACTACATAAATAAATAATAATTTTTTCACTTGATAAATTTAGCTGATCTTAATTAGAAAAACATCTTTAATAAACGTATTTTTTGAAAAAAGAATTAGAAACAACCTACAGAAATAAAGTGCAATTTCATTCAATATGCTTTAGTGAATGGACTCATATTTTCTATGCACCAGAGCGTAATGCTTCTCTGGCCATAGAGAAAGACGTACGTTGAAAATGTTGTGCTTATGTGTGAACATTGTATATATCTTTACTGTAATAGCAGTAATAGAGCAAAACAGCAAAATAATCACATGCTATGTCATTATGCAGCTAAGAATAAAATATGTTGAGTATGAAGGGTGATGTGGTTTTTCATATGGGATGGATTTCATCATATGTCCCTAGCTGGAACTAATAAACATTAGGGCAGACAGCAACGTAGACAAAGCTAATTGGTAAATTATTTGTTTGAGGGGTCTGTAGAAACACAACACACATGTACAGTCCTGAAGCAGCACACAGCCTGTCGCCTTGGGACTTTATGAATATGTCTAGAATTTTAAAGAAAATAAGGTAGGGGTTCTGCTGCAGAAACAGATGGAATCTAAGACACAAAATCATTTAAATAATTAATTGGACATTTAAGATGTCTGACCTCAGAGAGTTGGTTGGTATGCAAACAAATTTAATGTAGAGAAAACAGCATGGTATAATCTGAAGGCTAAAAACTTTCTGTTCATAGATACATGATGCAATTAGTTTTAAGAAAAATAGTGTACCTCATTTAATTGGTGTCATTTTTTTTCTATTTCCCTTGTACATTAGACTAAAAAAAGAGTTAATGGCATGTTTTTTCTTTCAGTGGACTGAATAAAAATTCAGCTCTTGACTACATCAATGCTCAGAACAGACACTTAGGGGCTTATTTACTAAAGGAGAAATATTTAAAGTAGCCCATATCAGTTGTATTAAAAAGAATAAGAAATCACATCTGAAAATGGTTTGAAGTGAATGATGGACATGGTAATAATCACTTCAGTCTCTGTTGTAATTGCTTCTGTCTGTCTCATAATTATTGGATACCTAAGGTTCAAGTTTGCTATACAAAGAAAGGGTCTGATTAGGTAATTTGTGCAAAGATTTCAACTACATTAAAGGCTTCCTTACAGCAGAAGTGTAGGCAGATATAAAATACTCTGAGTTAACTCAGTTATCTGTTGATGAAAAAGTCCTGTAGTTTTAAGTAGTATCTCATGCGTGCTTATATGAGCCTCCTCTTGAATCCTGCAGAACACGATTCACACTGAGAGAGGAAGGGGTAGCATTATAAGCCAATCAGGCTTTACTATACTGGACAGGAAACTGGCTAATAGGATAACACAATAGCATAATTATACTGTATATGAGTTGGAGGGTGTAGGCAATATGATATTTACCCCGTTGCTCATGCATTTCATCTTAATACATGTCTCATCTTTTTAGGTACAGACCTTATTTAAAAATTCTGTTGATCTGAAATGCCTCCTTGCACACATTCTTAATGTACGCTTATTCATTTTATACTCAATACTGTACATATATACATTTTACTGAAGGTCTAGTATAATTAATATTATCTTGAATTAAACCAAAAAAAGCCCTTTATTTAAAGAAGAAAAATCAATGAACTGCTTCAGTTATCCACATTGACCCTTTTATTTGACCAAGAGTCTGGATGATCCGTCTTTGTTGCTTTTGATAGTTAACTTGTAATAAGGGCAATCAGCCAAGGCACACGTCTTCAATCTCCTTCAGACAGTGGCTACCCTTTTACCAGTTTTTTTTAAACTTTTGAGTCACTGACCTAGGACAATTATGCATATAAAGGAAATTTGGTTTTACCCCCACCCTCATCTGCATACTTGTTCCGGAACATTGACTGAGACTGGTGGGTCAGCATAACAGCCAGGCAACTGTCATTTTCAGAAGAAAGTCAACAATGGCAGTCAATATCTTTAGGATTAACTTTAAATAATGCTTTTACTATTGTCAAATACAAATACTGGAGGACGTGCTTGACCATTCGTGTGCCTCATATCCTTTATTTAAATTGTTTTAATAGAAAAATACATATAAAGCATTGTTGTATGTGACAGTAATAACAGATTAAGTTTCAGCACATTAAAACAGCAAAAATAAGGAAGTTTGATGGTTTACTTTTATGGAGAGGGAAATGGGATACACAAATAAGCCACAAATGCTTTAGCTCAAAGTAAACATAAACAGGCAAGAGCTGAAATTTGGGAAACTAAAACAGCATTATTCATACAAAAACTACATTGTGGTTTTCAAAGGATGAAATTCAGAGACACTTATTAGAGAGAAACATGTTTCTTTTTCTCATCCAACTGTTTTTCCATAATGTTTTCTTGTTGTAAACAGAAAGAATATGACTATATCATCTTTAACAGCATAGTATACATAATACATTTGTGTACAACAATTTAAAAAAGAAAATGGCCTTCATTTCATTGTTTTCTTCTGTGTACAAAAAGGCTTTCAAAGTATTCACTATTTTAAAGCAAACTGTTCCAGCCTTACATGTTAAAAGCCTGACACAACAGTATACATTTATACAAAGGTAACAAGTGAACATTCTCAGACACAGCTGGAAACATGTGTACAGATACTCCTCACTTAACTGCTTAACTGTTTTGCGACCACTCGCACATACGACCAGCTCTCCGACCGTACGTGGGGGAACTTGGCAGCAGCAGTGCGTCGTCTCACCGCCTCCGCTGCTAGTCTCGGTAAGTACTGTATTGACAGATTTACAGTACACTGTACAGTACTGTACATCTCCAACACTATACAGTACTATACTAATACAGTACAGTACTGTATACAGTTCCTCGCTTAATGACTAATTTGTTTAACGACCTGGTCGTAGGAACGGAACTCGGTCGTTCAGTGAGGAATAGCTGTAAACTGTTTTTCTGTCTGTTGTCAAAGGAACAATAATTCACAATACAATAAAAAAAGCAGTACTTTCATACATGAGGATCAATATGACATTTCCAACCATTACTTCATCGTAACAAGCAAAATGTAAAATTGCAGCTCAACGGTCATATCATAAGAGTACAAGCTAAATAATAAATACTACATATTTAGCTAATGATTCTGCTTTGTGTTTATTACTTTATGAAAGTCCATCTCTGGGCAAAATTAGAAGTGCCCTATTCTTCCTAGCTATTCACATTCACAAAAAACCCTTTCTAAGGACTTTTTTACTCTCCTGAATCTGCTCTCGTGTGAGCATCCATGGTGCCTCTTCTGAAAGTTTAGACCAACGATCAACCACTACAGCCTGGGCTCACCACTGACCAGTCTCGTCATTACACCTCAATTTTACATTACCATGGAGTTTTCAGGACTCTCTGGGGACCCCACCAATGGCCTTGATGGGAAGTGTCCAGGGTAATGGACAACAACATGATTACTATAAAGAACCCTTTAATTTGCAGTGCAGCAACAATGACTGCAACATTAGGTTAGTTTTGGGGGGATTAACTTTATTTTATTGAGTGGGGTGACTAAAAGGGGTAAGGGTATTGTTTGTGTATATATATATATATAATGCATACATTTTGAAGGTTGGCTATCTAAAAATGTCACGCTACAATTTACAAAAGTACGATTTACAGCAGAACTCCAGGCATATCATTTTTTTAATTCTGTAAAATTTGTAAACAATAGTTGCATCTCAGACAGTTTATCCTATGGCTGGATCACCATTCTGTCTTTTAATGTCATAATTTTTATTTATAAGTAGGTCACTGTACTTCAAGGCGCTACGTGTGCAAGTAATACACAAAGTTCTGTAAATAGTAAAGGGAAGATAGAGTCATACAAATGACACTATCCCTTCCTTCTATGAGGAAGCAGCTCTCATGCATGCAAACCCTGGAAGTATAGTGACAGCTATAGTATCCAGAGAAAATAAAAACAAAGATTTAAAAAAAATAGAGCAGCGATCTGGTCATATGATATACCTCAGAAGAGGTAGCTTTTGTATGCCAGCACAAACTTATAAAAAATATATGCCTGGAGTTCCCCTTTAAGGTAACTTCTTAAATCTCATAAATCTAGCATCCATGCCACTGGTCATAAAATAGTTATAAAACCATCATAAAGACATAATAAATGAAAATCTCATTAAAAAAAAGCTTAAAGCCTATTGCAGTGTTTCCAGTACATTAATCTATAATTGCTGATCTTAATAATATATGAAAGCCAGTGTAATAGGGTAAGTCAAGCTTATGCTTTGGGTGATTGCACAGATTGCATATTGAACTAATGTGTAATGGGAAAAGTATTAAAAGTGGTATCTTCTTACAATTTACTTCCCAAAAAATCTGTAGATTCATTGCTGGCAGATCATTGAATGAAAACCCGGCACATCAGATTGCAGTAAAAATCAGTTGCTAGGAAAGTGGAGTTTCCATAATTTTTATTCATAATGGTGTTAGACAGAAATAAACCTGAGAGAAATGTTAACTTTTTCCCTTGCTATCAAAAATAAAAATACTGACTTAAAAAATAATATTGTGAAAACATGTTAAAGGAGAACTATGAGGTGAGTGCTTTTCACTCACCTCATAGTTCTAGCTGACCTGTGACAATGAGACTGTCACAGGTCGGCTCAGTAGATCGTGAGGTGAGCAAACACATGCCGGTGTTCGCTCACTTCTCGATCCTATCACGGCTCTCTGCCGTGACAGGGAAGGGGATGGATTCTCCCCTCCCTGCTCCGATCCACCAGCGCTGACTGGCAGAACGGACGGGGGAGAGGGCGGGTACAGCTGGCTCTGCCTCTAGATAGGCAGAGCCAGCTGTCACTCACGCAGCTGGGCGGATCTCGACATCGATGTTGGGATCCGCTCCGGCTGCGGCATCTGTAGCTCGCGATATACTGAGCTTAGGGTGACGGGAGGACGCTAGTTTGTGTCCTCCCGTTACCCTAAGGAGAACTATGGGGAAAAGCCCTGACCCCATAGTTCTCCTTTAAGTGAAGTCAGGTATTTTGACCCATGCATCTAGTGTGTCAACAAATTTCAATTTAAAAATGGTTTTGACCTACCATGCAATGAAAAATCAATTACCCAGTTTTGGATATCTGCTCTTCCTAACCGAATTCTGCTGTAGTTCAATACTGCCCAATCAAATAGTATTTCTGAAGAACTCAAGCATACAAAATTCCAAAAGACATAAAACCTGCCAGTCTGAGCTGGTTCCATTTCTAGAGAATAAAAGATTATTCTGGATTGATTATTAAGTATTATTATACATCTACATATGATCCATTTTTTTTGCTGCATTTCCCTGTTATTAACCTCTAAATGTACCCGTCCTGTGTATAAAATGTGAGATTGCATTCCCATTCTATATTTAAGGGTATACAATGGATCTCATTTTTATTGTTACATTGACTGGTCTACATTTGGTAAACAGTTGGAAACACATTCAAGAAATTTGTAAGAATCTACCATAATATGATTTTTTCATAGAGACAACATTTTGCAAACTAACTAAACTATATGATTTTTAAACTCGCTTTGTGTTATTTGTGACCCTATGAGTGAAAACACATTCCAGAACAGTGTTTGAACATATCTGTTCCTGTGTAAATCCCACAAATAAAGGATGATTTCATGTTTACTAAATATAACATTCATCTTGTAGTGCGTCATTTATTGTAAACAGGGCATGCAATAATTCTTCTAAACAAACAAGGGTGTGGCTTGTGAGTCATGTGTTTGCATTGGTCTCTTTACTAAATAGGGCAAGAATCTGCACAATAAATTATCTGGGACACGCAATGTTAAAAGCATACACATTTGCTATGTTCATGTGTTTGCCTGATCAATTGTTTTACTGGTTCTCTTATCCAATTCTAATTAGTTCTACAAATATTACTAAGATAGAGATAATAAAAAACACAACATGGTGTAATATAAGCATTTAGATTATATCGTCACTAAACGCTGTTAAGTTCACTCACAAACAATAGTTTAAATCCAAATAATTTCAACTATTGTAAATGTAAAACAGCGTTTTTGTGGCTTCTATATAGTGTTTATAGAGCCTTGCTATTCCAAATTTCCATTATTGATTTTTTATCAACTGTACAGATCTGCTAATTATACCTTGTATATGAAACAGGCAAATAAGTCTGTAACCTGGAAAATAATGCAACTGCTCCAAACTGTCAGAATGAGCAGTTCAGAATCCAAAAAAATGCGCTAGACCATGATAATCCTTCTGAAA
>NW_017306475.1:369356-407487 GCF_000935625.1 Nanorana parkeri
ATAAAAGGATGCACCAAAATTTTGACCACAGAAACATATCGTCCCAAAATGGTACCTTGAGCAAACTTGTGGTGCATTCATAGTTTTTCTAATCCCGTCTAGGCGTTGCTCTACGTCCCCTCTGACACAGAGCAGCATCCAGCGGGGAAGAGAGAAACCTTCAGGAGGCTGAGTGCGGTGAGGAGGATAACGCTGTCAAGCATGTCACAGCTCCCCTGCACAGCCCCACTTAGCATCCTGTCACAGGCAGACACTCAGGATGGAGAGTAGAGTGGGGAGGAGACAGCTGTCAGCTGTGTCACAGGAGGCTGAGCTCTCCTCCCCCCACTACCTACTATGTTGTGTACAATGAATAAACTTAAAAAAAATACATGAAACATCCTCAAGGATAGATATCTTTTTATTAAAAAAGGACACCTTAAAAATCCCAATTCAATATACTGTAGGTCTCTATGCACAAATCAATAAACTAGGGGATGTGGTATCCCAATGGAATCTGTGATGCCCTACACAAATACAACTTACTCCCAGGTGCCATCTTAAAACAGCACTGAGACAAGGAGCTGCTGTCCCTGCCCTGTTTCAAAATGGCATAACTTCCATTAAAATGAAAGGTCCATTTTACTATCAGCCCACACCCTTAAATACAAATAGCATCAAAAAAACCCTGCCAAAGTTTTCACCATAATAAATAAATAAATACCACAGCCTCTGATTCTGATGCTTTTTGGAGGCACGTATGACATCACCATGCCTCACGTCTGTCTCTAGGAAATGCTAGGCATTGAAAACCCCTCAAGTATGCACTTCTGAAATTAGCTGGTGAGCATTTTTGTGGGATTTCAAGTGTTCACCTTTTCCAGGAGGCAGATCTGAGGCAATAAGTTTAAAAAATTTATATTTTAATAGCCTTTTTAAAGAAGAACTCCAAGCAAAATTTTTCTTAACCCTTGTAGTGGGGCTACCCTTGCACTGCATGGGCTAAATGCTCATTTTCTTCTAGGTGCGAAAAAAAAATATACTCACCTTAACCTTGGAGCTGGCTGGCTGTTAGACTGGTCCTTCCAGCTTCTCTCCCTCTCTGCTCCAGCAGTCAGTGTGCCGACTCTATCACTGCAGCGGAGGAGGAGACAGGCTGCAAGAAGTGCTCTAACAGTGAGCCATCTCCGAGGTTCGGATGAGTATATCTTTGTTTTTTTCACACCTAAATGAAAATGAGCACTTAACCCTGGCAGTGTGGGGGTAGCCCTGCTGCAGGGGTTAAGGAAATTTTTGCCCAGAGTTCCTCTTAAAGTTATTTGTATTTAGGAGGGTGGGAGCTGTCAAAAAGTGGATTTTCTATTTTAATGGCATGTCTGCTTTGAGCAAACTTTTTTCTTTGTTCTCTAGATCCTGCTAAGCCACTGCCTCATAATTTTATTTAAAAGGTGTTTCTTTAGCAATTTTAATAGTTTCAATACAGAAAGAAAAATGGGGTCCATAATGCCCCAACACAAGTAGCATGTAGGTTGCAACTGAAATAAAGAACAAACATGCATACATGCCACATACATACACAGCACCACACAAGCATCCCTTCCCCCTACTACTAGCAATAAGACATTAGCCAATAGGACGGCACAACACTGCTAAAAAATATCGCTACGGCTTCTCAATAAACATCAACTTTATTCAGGGGCGTAACTAGAAATCACAGAGCCCCATAGCAAAATTATGTATGGGGCCCCCCCCAACAACTCGTTCCTGCTGGCTCTGATGTCAGAACCAAAGAAGAGATCACTCCAACCCTGCTTTGCTACATTGCAACTGCCTGGCAGAAGATGGAGACAAAGGCTCTGATGCTCCTAACCGGACCAGAGACGGATTAAAAGCATCATGGGCCTGGTGGTGAGGATTTTGGTGGGCCTTTTTATGGAAATGTCAACGGTCACCAGGGCCCTCTTCTTCCTGTCCGGGCTGTGATTTTTAGTCTCTCTACAGCTTGGAGTCAGTGGTGGAGCGCCAGGGCCCGATTTCAGCTGCGGCCCTAAAAGTTCTGCCACTGACTCCAAGCTGTAGAGGGACTACAAATCTCAGCAATAAATTATACATGAATGCAGAATACCACCAACTATAGTGGACTACAAATCCCAGCAATACATTATACAGCAATGCAGAATGGCACCAGCTATAGAGGACTACAAATCTCAGCTATACATTAGACAGCAATGCAGAACACCATCAGCTATAGAGGACTACAAATCTCAGCAATACATTATATAGCAAGGCAGAATACCACCAGCTATAGAGGACTACAAATCTCAGCAATACATTATATAGCAATGCAGAATAATATGAAGGTGCATACTCTGTGTTGCTCTGAGTTTGCGGCCTGATGTCTCCGGGGTCTCAGGAGGGCTGTGCGGGCTCTCAGGTGGGCTATGCAGACCCTCAGGTGGCCAGTGCTGGCTCTCAGGTGGTCAGTGGAGCTCTAAGGTGGTCTGTGCGGGCTCTCAGGTGGTCTGTGTGGGCTCTCAGGTGGTCTGTGCGGGCTCTCACCAGGGTTCCGCAGAGTAGAACTGGTGGCTGCAGGCCACAGCAGATGCAGCTCTCTACTCAGGCGGGCGCTCGCTCCTTACTAGAGCCCCGAGAGGCACCTTTTAATGTGCATGAATAGAGGCCTGCCGCTGCCTGGGTCCTCTGCCTTGGGTGCCAAAGTGACTGAGGGTACAGTGAGGGGTAAAGTCAGAGGGTACAGTGCTGGGTATAGCCAGAGGACCCTGTAGTGGGCATAGTTAGAGGGCACAGTGCTGGGCATAGTCATATGGCACAGTGCTGGGCATAGTCATAGGGCACAGTGCTGGGCATTGTCAGAGGGCACAGTGAGGGGAATAGTAAGAGGGTACAGTGCTGGGCAAAGTCAGAGGGCACAGTGATGGGTAAAGTCAGAGAGTACAGTGAGGGGAATAGTAAGAGGGTACAGTGCTGGGTAAAGTCAGAGGGTACAGTGAGGTGAATAGTAAGAGGGTACAGTGCTGGGTGTAATTAGAGGGCACAGTGCTGGGCATTGCCAGAGGGTACAGTGAGGGGCATAGTCAGAGGGTACAGTGCTGGATATAGTCAGGGGGTACAGTGAGGGGTATAGTCAGCAGGTATAAGCCACCAGGATCCACAATGCCATCAGGTACGAGGTCTGCACCATGTGCCATTCCCAGCGCACCACCTTGAAGTCACCCGAGGCCCTGCCCCCGCCCCCTCCTCTCCCCGGTCCTCATAATAGACAGCAGAGCCCATGTCCCCGATCTCTCCTCCAAACTCCCGGCCGTGCATATTTGCAGGGGTGACGCTGGAGCAGAGCTCCACATGTACCTATGTTAATCCGGCCCTGGACCGGGCCCCCCTCTGCCTCGGGCCCCATAGCGACCGCGTGGGTCGCTATGGTAGTAGTTACGCCACTGACTTTATTCATGTATCTAGAGTTGAATCCAAGGACCCCAAGCCTTAGCTTCATAGATCAGTTTGTATATAGAGATATCCTCATTCACTAGAGTCATAAATATCTCAATATTAGTAGGATATTGGGGCTTTTTTCAATGCAACAAAATAGCCTTGCAAGCATAAAAACACAGAAATCAGAATAAAGTTCTCTCTGCAGAATGAGAGGTAAATGGTTCCATGACAAAACCGATGGGGTGCATGCATGTAAAACATGAACAAAACCCGAAAATATGAAACAAATCAGCAGGCTCGGATGCACATCAGGGACAACAATTAGTGTCATAAAGGTCCATACATTTGAACGCCTAAAGGAGTTTAGTAATGACTGAGAATACAATTAAATTGTATAATCTTATTGCCTTATAATTATCAGCAGGTTTTTCAGTGTAGCAGTGCAGTAGTGTGTAGTGGTTGTGTACACATTTTCTTTACTTATTATGATCAGAGGTAAAAATTAAAAAAGTTTTTTCTTGGTCAGGTTATATATGACCAATATATATGTTATGTACTAAATTTGTATATTCACATTTTGTATTCTTTTTTCGTCGGCAGGTGAACCTCTAGGTGCCATATCACATGTTTTACAATTTCTCCTTATCTGTTATTAAAAACAAAATCCAGTTGTTTACAGAGCTCAATAGTTCAAGCTAAAATTTACACACATAGGTAAGCCAAAGTCAGTAATCAACCTCTCTTTGTCCAAACTTTATACAGATCTGTCTGAGGTTGCACTGAGATACATTGTAAATAAAAGGAAGCTACTTTTAAATCCATGTGCTCTCAGAATCCTTCATGTACTAAGAGGGTTATTCACTTACCTGCCGAAGGATCTAGCCGTAGCTTCGGCTGATCCTTCGGCTCGCTTTGGCTGCTGTATGGGCTTTCTGACAATTTAGGTAACTATGTTAAATAAGGCAATGCCTCAAAATAAATGGAAATAGACTTATAAAATAGAAATAGACTTATAAAATTAAAGTTGTATTACAATATTTTCATGAAAATCCTTTTTTGAACTGAAACTGTGTTATGTCGGTGGATCAATTATTTTTTTTTTTTAATAAAGGACTTGTCAAAAATCCTTTCTTGTGTTTTTATTTCAATTAAAGGATTTTTGATTAAAATCTGGTCTTTTTATATGACTTTTATTTAACCCTCATTCACAAGGGGCGGCCGCATCTGGGTGCCTCTTTATTAACGGGGCACCCTGATGTGAATAAGTCCCCCTGCCCGCACCCCCACAACCAACGCCCCTGGGCTTGTGGGGAAGAAGCTCTTGTCTCCATTGGCGTGGGGACAATGTGCTTTTCCAGACGACCTTGGAAAAGCGTCTGGTATGGCGGGGGGGTGCTCTCTCTTTCACCCTCCCTTTCCTGCCCTGCCAGGCCTGTGCTCGGATCAAGGGTCTGGTTGGGAATTTTTATGGGGGACCCGTTTTCCCCCCATTTTTGGGGGTGAGGTTCCTCCTTAAAATTGCTGCTAGACCTTAAGAGCCTGGTATGACTTTTGGGGGAACACCACTCTTTCTTTTCTTTTTTTAAAATTGGGGTCCCTCCTAACTTTCCTACCAGACCTAAAGGGTCTGGTATGGTTTGGGATGGGGACCCCAAGTTGTAATTTGTTTTTCTTTTCTTCAATTTTTCAAATCATTTTCTTAACTTTTAAATTGTTCTTTTTTCCATGTATTTAAATAATTTGTAAACTTTTTTTTTTCATTTGTTTAAATTTTTTCTATTCTGCCCACTCAGAGGCATTCGTCTATTCACTCACTGCTGTTCTGTCCCTATGAGAATAGGGGTGAACGGCAGTGAGTGAAATGCCGGAGCTTTGGCTCAACCAATCCAGATGTTGGATCGGCTAACTCGAACGACTTCTGCACTTCGGCTCAGTCGAATGTGAGGGTGATTTTAGCCGATGCACTCCTGAAATCAGCAGTACTGAGCTGAAGTGAATAGCCAAATGGCATTCAACTCACTTCACTTCTGCTCGGATATTGACCCCCTAAATATTTGTTTGTAAAACAAGTACTGAGTATAATATATATATTCAAAAACCCTATAGACTAAAAGAACAAAACAAACTGACCAAAAAACCTTCTGGTGTGTCTATAAGGCAAGATATTGGCTGAGAGGACACTTCAGCGTGTCTTTTGTATACTTTATTATATATGATAGAAGTGCTGGTGGAAATGTTAAACCAGGGTGCACTATAAGACAAAAAGGACAGTAGTAACTTTTATTAGCACCATTTTCTAGCCACTGTATCATCAAACATCACAATCATTTTGATTCAGCTGTTTTAGCGGATCATTATGGGGGTTTGTTGAACCCCAGGCCAACTAGGAATCCTAATCCTTTTAGCACTTTATGAATTTACTTTATGAATTTCCTCCCAGAAGGCATAACTATTGGGAGTTTCCAAAGGGATCATCCACATCAAGACACACTGGCACAAGCATTCTAGTGGTTTCCCACTGTAAGTGTTCAGACACTGACAGACACATCATCCAGTTTCATTACATGTGACATCAACACCATCTACACACCTCATAAACTAGTACCTGTTTTCCACCAGACATCTGCCGGGTCTTACATTTTCGAAGGAAATAGCACCAAGGAGAGACCAGAAACTGTAAAGGTCATTCAGAGAACTGAGAACAAACTTTACGTTTGAGAAATCCATTTGCTTGCAATTGTAAATTAAAATAGTATTTGCCATATATTCTCCCTATTATTTATTTTAAAATATTTCTCAATTATGATGCACAAATGCTGGTGAAGACAATAGGAACCTAGATTTGAAGAACAACCATTACTATTAATTGAAATGCAATTTTAATGCAGAAATTCTGCAAGTTCTGGGATGATTTATTACACTGTTGGTCTCTCTAAACTGTACATTATTTGCTTCACTAGCTGATTTTGACATGTAGTAAATGTCAGCCTGATATAACATTTTAAGAGAGCTTCAGATAGAAGATTACTTTTTTATGCCCAGTAGTGCATTCAAAGTATAAGGACCGTTTCCTTTCACCTACACTCTTTTTCTGTTGACTACCGGAATAATAGATCTGCAGCAAAATTGGAATTAACTGTCCTTAACTGTACCTAGCAGCCTGAAAATGTCAGTTATAGATGTATTGATAAAATAACATCAGTATAATGAACCATTTCCAAAGGTCTCCTGTACATTTAAGACTTTATATACTTTATAATTTAATGCTCTTGGCTTTATTTACGCAATGATTTTCCTGATGGAAAATCCTTTATATATTAGTAAAAGATGTTATACGTATATTCAAACTAAGGAATGATGGCATAAGTATTTTTCTCTCACTGGAAAGGACAGAATAATTAATGTACAAATATTTATCTGTCTTTAAGAGCCATAATCAACTGCTACATTTACATCTTGTGAGAAAAGTAAATCTTTATTATTTCAGCAAAGTGATGTGATTCCCTTCGTTATGGCGTTGGGTGTGCAGATCTGGGAAATGAGATGCAGATATCTTGCCTATAATACATGTATCAACTGTAAATATGGATATCTACAGGCTGCTCTCTGGCTCCACCTGCAGCTGCAATATCTTTTCTCTTAAAGGGGCTGATATCACAACAGGGCTACACAAGCAATATTTTCCCTTAGTTTAGTGAATGAGATGAAGCTCTGCTGACTTCCATAACACAATCATATGCAAGCAGGAAAACATTTTTTTTTATTTTCCTTGTTAATAAATTGGGTATTCTTTGCAAAGTGAAAATTCCCTCGCAAAGTCAAGGCATCACAAAACAATACTATGGGGTCTATTCACTAAGCTGCCGTAGGCAGCCGAGTGATTGACCGACCTGAAGCCAAGTGAGCCGAACGCTGTTCGGCTATTCACTTCAGGCTGGTACGGCTGATTTCAGCCGCATATCGGCTGAAATCAGCCGTACATCGAGTGGCTTCGCGTGGCTTCAGGTCGGCTCAGCATGTTCTGCCGTCCCGAAGTGCAGAATGAGTTCGACTCAGCCGATCCAACATCTGGATCGGCTAAGCCGAACCTCCGGCCAGCTACTCGCTGCTGTTCAGTCTATTCTTATAGATGCCGAACAGCAGTGAGTGAAATGCCGCTGAGCAGCATTCGGCTCGGCTGTTCTGCTCCCTCCGTGGGACCGAGCAGAACAGAAAAATGGTTAAAAAAGTAGAAAAATAAAAATAGAAAATGATTGTGCGGAGCTAGCAATGACAGTTAGATCCGCCCAACAGTTTTCTATTGGTCGGCGGTTCTGCTGCCGTAAAAAAAAAAAATTTGGCCATAGGAATGCATTGCTAGATTCCTATTGGCTATTTCAATTTGCAATAGCCAATAGCAAACTAGCTATTGCACCCGCCCTCTGCTGCTGTCAATCACTAGTGGAGACCTGATGGAGAACTTCCAGTCCAGTGCGATCTGCAAATATGCTGCATGCATTACTTTTTGCACATCGCACTGGACCAGAACGCAAACTAATGTGCCATGCATTCGGGTGCCAGTGATCACACAGCGGGCGTACAAGCCTGAAGTGAATAGTCGAACAGTGTTCGGCTCACTTCACTTGGGGTCGGTTGTTCACTCGGCTGCCCTCCCCAGCTTAGTGAATAGACCTAAAAGTCTAGGCATTCACACTGATACATCTATGTTATAGTCAGATAACACTTGTTTTTATCTCTGTCACATGTTTCAAGGCACAGTAACTGAAGCTATGCTAAAAAAAAAAACAGTCTTCATGTTACTGTCTTCAAAGGATATCATTTTACCAGGCTTCTATGCTGACGTTGGTAGTTAATTCCACTTTTGGATGACACTTGCACTCAGAAAGCAGAATCTTCTGATACTTTCATGGTTCTGCTACTGACTGTAGGAAAAGACATCTCATAAGCCATGTCAGTTCAGCCAGACAAAAACAACCCTTTTAGCATTTCTCTAACTTCCAATAAACTAGGTAATTATGAAGAGTTGCGGCTTTATCTGTTAAAGCTTTTAATATATAATAAAGAAGCCAGCAGCAAAGAGCATATTTAATACTCACCGAAATTATATATCGACTTTAAGGATTACACAAAACTGAAATGTATTTTTTTGAAGAAGCCTTCTGCTAAATGAACGTATTAAAACTGCTTTTTGTGTGGAAGTGCAATGTTCTCATAAATGTTATAAACCATAGACAAATATAAATATTTTATATTGCATTCAGGTTTTTGCATGTGAATTTCCAAAACCATTTTATTTTATTGGAAAGGCCAGCTGAAAAATTTACTAAACAGTTTGAATTTCATGTCTGTAGATTTTGATCTTCCTTTTAATCTCCTGTCAAGACGATGTGTCACTGATCATACTTCCTTATTTGCTTCATGTTTGTTTAATCCTTAGTGAAGAGGCAACATAATAGAGATGTTAACTTACATTTAAAAATTGTGTTTATGCACTGGTGTCAATGTAATATCATGAATCAATAATAGCATTTATAATAGCAATGGAGATAAAAAAAAATTGTGGCAGTGAATGGGTGACAAGGGAACATAGAGCCGGCTTCCCGGCCAATCAGGAAGCTAGGCAGTGTGTAATGACTCGCTGACCGGCTTCCTGATCCCGGAAGTTCAAGTATCGGGCCAGGCATCGGAGCATTTGGGCGAGTACTGTTGCCTAGGTGTGAACAGCCTTATGGAGTTATCAGTTACACTTATTTTGTACCTTTGCTTCTAAATGCACTTTGCATTTCCTCACCCCTTCAACACTGGTCCTTCTGGTGTGGCTGTCCTAGGCTAGTAGTGGGCAGGCAGTAAAGAGTACCATTCTATCAATCAGTGCTTACACTCTATTGAGCCTCTTGGCTAATATAGCATAGTACTTGCCTAAAGCTAAAGTACAATCTGCTCATATTTTGCCTTCCCTGGTTCCTCCTCCAATTACCCAACCCCCCTTTCCCCCGCCCCCATTACATGGTAATATCATGATTAAATAAAAGCTTGCTAATTAAATAAAACATTATTTAATTACATACGTTATTTTAGACTAATTGACATCATCGCTGGGTCTTTTGTGCTTCTCTATACACAACAAGCAGATAATGGCTGGTGGGAGAGGCCAGCAGGATACTGTACATGGCTTTGTGAAAACTGGAAGTTGTGATAATGCCTACATGTGATGTGGGTCTCCATGACTGAAATAACTGAAATCAAATTAATGAAAGGGGTGGACCAGGGATAATAAGCAGCCCTCTGTCAACCCCCCTTCTCTCCGCGGGGGGAACAACAAGGAAAAGAGCACCCCCCTGAAATGATGGCAGATAGCAAAGAAGCTAATGCTTTAGTGTTCTGACAGCTGCTGCCATCAGGAAAAAAAACAGCTTAGGAACTAATAGCTAGATTGCTTTTGGCTATTTCAATTTGCAATAGCCAATAGCAAGCTGGCTATTGCACCCGCCCTCTGCTGCTATCAGTCAGCAGAGGTGGACCTGATGGAGAACTTTAGGTCCACCCCTGCTAATAGAGTGCAGCAGTGGGCGGGTGCAATAGCTAGTCTGCTATTGGCTATTGCAAATTGCAATAACAGAAAGGTTTGCTCTGCTAGATGGAGCAGAAGAACGCTTTCCGGGAGAAAATATGTCTTAACTCTGTCTTAACTGCTGCAGCTTCTAATGTACACTGTGAGCATTTGACAGTGTGCAATGAATTTAGAGTAAGACATTTCAGTACAGGAAAGGATCCTGTACAACAATGCAAGACTAAAGAGAAGGCAGGAGTTCAGCTGTAAAGTGAAACATTCTATTCCTTTACAATAGAATGAATGTACACCTCATTGTACCTTCAAAATCCAAACCATTAGACATTGCACATGTTGTTTTTCTTTTCAAAATGTACAGATGAAACAGACTAAACAGCACTGGTTCTAATATGTAAGTTTCAACTTTTAGTTGAGCTAAACCCTTATGTCCATCTCTAATCCCTCCCTGGCCACTGACCCATGCAGAGAGTAGTGACCCCTCTGTCATAATAAGGCCAGATGAGTATTTTTGATGTCTTGTCTGTGATTAATAACCCGCCTTTACCTCTTTTGTGTAGTACCACAGGCAGGATAGTTATAACCAATGGTGAAACAATGAGACAGTGGCACAGACTGGAGCAGGGCTTTTGTTGTGCACACCGTTGACGTATTTAGAAGCTGGATCACTCATATTTGCCAGTGGTTTCGATAAGTGACTGCTTTTTTTGGAAAATTAGATATTCAGCAGTTGATGCTAATTATACTGCTGTCATTTAATCATTTATGACTAGTAGAAACGATTTATAATAATCATAATGTAAGGTTGCATTATTAAACTGCATAAATCCAATGTAAACATTAATGGTAATATAGAAAACATATGAAGGTTAGGTTACATTTGGAAGAAACTAATAAAGTACAATATGCAATTAGCAGGATGGCAGACAAGTGAGCAGCAACATGAAGAACTAAGTACAAATAAAGAAAATAACAGCTTTAGCCCAAATGATTCCCTAGTAGAGAATAGATTTCCTATAAATATACTGTATATACGTACATTGGATAAATACTCAGAAAGACAATGAAATGCAGGGGCGCTCACACATAAGAGACAAACAGATAGACGTCCCGCTGACCTCTATTTCAAAGGAATTCCTAAGTTATCAGTTTCTCTGCCTGTTTGTATGAGTTCTTTCACATTTCATTGCTTTTACGCGTAGGCATTTATTTGTACATATTAAACATACAGGATTCTTTTGGCTAAACAGGTGTTTAATATGCACATTGCTTATACACTGAGTGGCCAGATTATTATGACCACCCCATCAGTACTTTGTTGGGCCATGAGATAACTCCACGAGATGACTTCGTTGGGCCGCCTCGTGACTTCACGAGATGTTGAAAGGTGATGCTCGGAATCTGACACTGCACTGTTGCCCTTCTGTAGTCTTGTACCAGTCTTGCCACTCTCCGTTCTGCCCTAACATTGACTAGTCGCTGACGGCCACAATTCGCATGTTCAGACCCAGATTTTCGGCTGACAGTCCAGTCTTTAAACACTTTAACAATGAGCCCCTCTTTAACATTTAACGAATTCTGCTGTTTTGCTGATACTCGCTCCATGGCTCACGCCAACAATCATCCCACATTCAAAGGCTGTTAAATTGCGTTGTTTACCCATATCTTGTTGTGGTAAACAACCTGCTTCCCTATTTATAATGGTCTGGCCCTCTAGCAGTTTCATTATAGCTAATTTGCCTACAAACGTCAGGTGGTCATAATAAACTGGCCACTCAGTGTATGCACTTAGTTCTATATTCTGCTGCTCGCTTTTCGGCCATCCGGCTTAAAGTATATTGGCAAAGCTTTTTTTTCCCCTCAGTTTTGGATAGTGTAGAGAAGACTTCAAACCCCTATCAGGTTATTTTTGCTGCCTACATCCTTCTGGGGAGATTTCCTTTTATTTTTGTCCTGAAGGTGTAACTGAAAGTATGAGGACATCTCCCCAAGCTGCGGGAAATTCATACATACATCAGACAGTTCTCACCAGAACATTTGTCCTCTTAGGATGTTTTTTTGCCTCACCTCTTTGCTCACATGATAACCTTAGGTGGTGTCACCATCAGGGCCGGATTTACTCCCCCTGCCGCCCCAAGGCCAGGTTCCACAATACGCCAATGTTGACCTTGGCTCACATTACAATACTGTACAGAGCCACGTTGGTGTCATAACATGGTGAAATTCTCTGCAGTTTAAAAAAAAACTGTTGATGCCAGAAGAAGAAGGCTCTGGGGCATGAGTAGTGAGAAGACTTCTACAAAAAGTTATACAAAAAAATGTATATCCATTTTTTTTTTAAATTGTGGAAGGGGGTTCTGGGAGGGGAGTGCAGGAAGAAGGGTGTCTTTTTGAAGTGGCCAGAGTTCTTTAATACTATGAACTGTAACCTAGTTGGTTTTGTACTTTTGTACTGGTCACTGTACTTCATATGCTGTTTCTATGGTTAATTATATTTAAATTTGAATTTTAATGCATAATGCATTATTGAAGAAGATTGTGGGAATTGTCCTCATATAAAAGCAAGTAAAATAATGGTGTGCGTGTTACAATTATGTCAGGTGTCAGTTATGTACAATCCATCTATTCAATGTTTTCTTTGAATTCATATAGGCAGGAAATCTATAAAAGCAACAATCAGCAATTGTCTGGACAGAGGAAAAGGTAACATTTAATGATTACAGGACAGCATTGTTTTTTTTTTTTTTAATGCTTTGAATATTTGCATGTAGAGAATAGTCTGCTGTCACAAAAACATTTTTGTTTTTTTTTTTAAAGGGAGAGCCCAGCAGAAGATGTTTGTTTTCAGGCTTTCTCTATGATTTAGACCCAAAAGGGTTCCCTCTGAACACAACTCAGGTAGGGCAAATTAATTAGTCCTCGTATTCATTTAATTGCCAGTTGGCTGGAAATAAAAATACAATATTTATAATGCGTACATGCAGTTTTTATATTTACCTACAACAAAACAATGTACTATTTTGAGGTTGTGTTTTTTTTTAAAGTATTGAACAGTTAAGAAAATGTAGTTGCAATGATCTCAGCAATGATTGTCTGAAAAGATCATTAAACGTAGCAATTTCTCCATCCAGCATATTGCTGTGGAAAAGCACGACACCACAATACAAGATATACTAACAAAGTTCTGGTTTATCTTGAAACTACACAAAAAAATAACATCATATGACATCTTGGGTTTAATGTATGTAGAGAAATCTGTTCTGGTCAATCATATAAATGTTAGATTATTTATAATGCACTAGAAGCATTCTATGGGTGTTTTGCCACTGGCTCTTTTAAATTGATCTACTGTTCCTTGTACTGCTACTGCTCCCTTGTTTTCAATCTTCTCCTGCTCTGGTATAGTTGACCAAAAAAGTTGTAGTACAGACAATTTATAGTTTACAAAATGAATATGTGTTCAATCTCCATATTCCTCATAATGAACAGCACCATTTTTAATTTCCCCATCCCAAGGGAGAACTGAACTACATCTTTGGTTGTAAAAAGTTCAGTCAATCCAAAAGTGATATTTCAGATAAAGCATGAGTTTGATCAGCAAAACCGACTTATTTGCATCTGTGCTCGAGACTTATTGCTCCAGCTACAGGTTGGCTGTAGATCCCCTTATGACCTTTTATCTTTATTTAAAGGGCAGGTAATAGTGCATTAGAGCCACATTTAATTGTAATATACACCATGCAGTTGGTTAATATTGAATGAACACCAGGGCCGGTGCAAGGATTTTTGCCTACACAGGCAAAGGTGAATTTTTGTATGCGGCGATACCATAACGTAAAGGGGTACAGGTATTGCTAAGAGAAAAATCACACATGGACACATATACACGCACACACCAGCTCATAAATGCATACACGCAATAGGTTAGACTTGATGGACTTATGTCTTTATTCAACCTCAAATACAATGTAACTATGTATAGCGCAATCAACATTCTCGGATGTAGGCTCACAAGCTGCCTACTTTGCTTAGCAGCGCCTGCCCTGGTGACACAACACAAAATTCTATGTAGCATTATACAGAAGTACAGAGTACTGTAACAGTACGGAGAACCGCAAAATATGTTGAGTAGGACCATAAACTAACACTAACCGCACTCCCTTTTCACTAACACTAACTGCACTCCGTATTCACTAACACTAACTGCACTCCCTATTCACTAACTGCACTCCCTATGCACTAACACTAACCGCACTCCCTATGCACTAACACTAACCGCACTCCCTATGCACTAACACTAACTGCACTCCCTATTCACTAACACTAACCGCACTCCCTATTCACTAATACTAACTGCACTCGCTATTCACTAACACTAACTGCACTACCTATTCACTAACACTAACTGGACTCTGGGCTCAGGAATGCGCTTGACTCTGGGCCCACCTGAGGCCCCGCAGAGCCCACCTGAGATCCTGCAGAGCCCACCATAGACCCCCACACATAGCTGTGACCCCACATAGCCCACCTGAGAGTGACCCTGCAGAGCACACCATAGACTCTCCACAGCCCACCCAAGACTCTCTATGGCAGGCTCTGCAGGGTCTCAGGTGGGTGGTCAGGGTCCTTTTCCCTGCACCTGCTCCCAGCTCCTCTTACCTGCCGCTGCTGGGGCCCGGCCCCCTAGGCTGCCCACATGTGTATCAGCCATACCCCCCTGACGGCTGCCCTAAGAGCGCTGGAGGGTGCATCCATTTTCTTGTGGGGGGGCAATTGCTCTGTTGCCTATTCCCCCTGGATCCACCACTGGACACACACTCCATTAAGGCCCCGTTGACACCAGGGCGGTTCAGCCGCGCTGATCCGCCAACATGAAGGATTCCATACATTGCTATGGGGACCGTTCATGCGACTGCGTGGCTCAGTGCAATCCGAACTGCCCCCCGGCCGAACTGCTCCCTGACCCTTTTTTGCCGCGCTGATTAGTGCGGTTTACATACAGCTTTCAATGGAACTGTGCTAATTAGCGTGGTTTTGGGCATTTATAGGCGGTTTTAGGCATTTTTAATTGTGTTTCAGCGCTGAAACGCAATTAAAAACGACCAAAAAAAAACCACACAAACATGCTGCGGCTTAGGACCGGGATGGAGGAGAGAAGAAAAAAAAACACGAACATGCTGCTGCTCAGGAACGGGAGACAGAGGGGGAGGGAGAGTTAAAAACAAACACACGCTCCACTTTACAATCGGGAGACAGAGGGGGGAGAGAGAAAACACTCACCTACCATAGAGGAAGCTTTTCATGGCTGTCAGACGTGCAGGTACATCCACACTGACTCCACAGTCGCACACAGTGGCACAGGCACAGCAGAGGGAACCTAGGGGCGGGGTCCAGCTCACATGGGGTCGAAGCTCAGAGCCCCATACCACAGCAGAGGCCACTGACTGACCACTAGGATTTTTCCGCCCTCACCCCTTCAGCGCCCTCAGGCGGCCACTTGACTTGCCTTGCGGTAATGCCAGGCCTGATGAACATGCAGCAGTGTCATTATACGGCAGACTAAATTGTTCTATTGCAATTTATAGCCAAACTCTGTTAAATGATCCGCAAATATGTGTATACAACAGAAATTAGGAAAAATCATGCATTGGACTGGCGTAAAGCACCATTCATGGATATATGCTGCAATTGTCAGCCTATAGTATAGCATCCTTTCCAGAAATACCAGCCAGCAAATCATGCATGCAAACTTGTAGCGAAGAAACGGAGTGGCTTGTGTGTGGTTTTTTTGTTTGTTTGTTTGTTTGTTTGTTTGTTTGTTTTTCCTCCTGGTGCTATGTTTGAGTTTAAAGTGGTATAACATGATTCTCTTGACCCTGGGTCATGTAAAGCCCCATATGAATTATATTGTTTTGTTTTGAAAGGAGTGGAGAATAACATTTGGGACCACTAGTAATACTTTAATATAATAGAGCAGTTTAGAGAGGTATGTTTTATGACCTATAGTCTGCCAAGCCAGGATTTGCATTTGTTGCTCCGTGTATCTGAAAGGGTACGGGGTTTGAGTATAGTATATCATATAAGAAGGTAATATGGATTAAAGACTAGTGAACATAAAGGGACTATACCTGTGTGATTCATTTATTTCCGAATCACAATTCGTATTAATTTTCCAAAAGCTCCCGATTGCAATTTGAAAAGATGGATCCCGAATGCCATTCGGGTCTAGGAGATTCAGCTTTAGTATTAATATCTGTATATGGTTCTCTAGTGGTATTCGCAACGAATATTTGTAAACTCATCCGAAACTAACAAATTTGGATTTTGCTTGAATCCCGAAATATCCAAACTGAATATTTCCGCAGCTTACATGCCTAAAGGGACCAGCCAAATTCAAAGTTCCTTTGGTGCAATGGTTTTTTTTATGGTTGGCAGTCAATTTTGATTGAGATGCTCTTAATTCTGAAACCACTGCAAATGTCTGAAAGGTTTTAAAACATGGAAGAGATGAAGTGATAGAAAAAAAACAAAAAAATATGGCCAATACATATATGGCCATGAGATCACGTCAATAGACAGGCATTTCTTAAAAAATGTTGGTGGTGCTATAGCAAACCCTAGCACCACCCTGGAGCTACCAGTGATCCTTGTACAAGAAGGTATAAACGTGCATGTTAATACCAGATTGAACACACTTCAGCTTCAAGTAGCATCAAGGGAGGATAAAAAAAATAGGTTTCTCTCCCAAATGATCAGCCTGCTACTGATATGTCAGACTTTTCTGCACTAATATTGCCCTAGAAGGGTGGTTATGAAAAAGGGAGAGTTCTGAGCAATCCAATGAACAGGTAAAGAGGACAGGATAGTTGTAAAAATCTTCCATAAAACAGTATTGAAATGGAAAGCCACAGGTAACCTTTGGCCTGATGTTTTTCAAATTGGGAATATGAAACCATTTAAAGATCATTACATGGAAAACATACATATAGAATCCCATGTATGAATCAGACTGCATACTGAGAAACTAAAGATAATGCTA
Organism: Nanorana parkeri; assembly: GCF_000935625.1. Classification (NCBI taxonomy): domain Eukaryota; kingdom Metazoa; phylum Chordata; class Amphibia; order Anura; family Dicroglossidae; genus Nanorana; species Nanorana parkeri. The sequence goes on from NW_017306475.1 coordinate 386,393, forward strand.
AAGATGGTTTTGTTTTGATCGAATACCTTCTGAACATATGGTGTTCATAATACCACTACATCCCAAAAATAATTTTTGACAAGAGTTATGTTCCTATCTGTTTCTCCTTTACTTTGATCACTTTGATCACTGGATATTGATGTGGTGCACAGACATCTACTGAAGTTTGCCTGGTTAGGTCTTGTTTGGTCAACTGTGTCAAACTACCTACATGTCAAATTGGAACAATGTTCATAAAGTGCTTTGTGGTTATCTGTTGCCGTAAGCAGTTGTTCTGCGTCCCTGCTGCATGTTACCCCATGGCCTGTATGCAGCTCGACATGCAGATAAACCCTCCTATTCTTTAATAAACCAGACTGTATATACAAATCTCAACGTTTATTAAGAAATCAGTGTGGATGAAACTGGGAATAAAGGCATAGGAACATACAACCAGGATACATGAAATGAAACAAATAAACTAAACTGCTGGTGACTGTAAGTTCTGACCAGCTATGCTGCATAAGAAGACATTATGCTGTCCTCCACTAGTATGTGCTAAAGATGGTGCCTGGCTCCTTCCAGGTGCTTCTCCTTCCCTAAAATGCACACTGGCTTCCCAGAATGCACATGTTTACTCCCCTATGCATGGGGGGAGATAGACAAATGAAAACCTTAGAGGGGCCAACATAGTCTGTAGATGGATATGAAACTGTTTTTTGGCCGTTAAATGGCCCTCTAAGAAAAAAAATCCCAATAGGAACAACAATAAACTTGTTAAAGTTCTATGCTGGACAGTTCCGCCTGACTGTCCCCCTTTGTTCTTTGAAGGACTGTGCACCCAAAATGGTCAAGGTCACTGCCACAGGCAAGGCTGTCCCTAGAGGGATTAATTTAGGGACAAGGCAAATTAGTAGTGTGGGGGTAGTTCCTTTATGAGGAAAGGGTTGTGGGATGGGTGGAGAACAGAAGAGCATCTGTTCTCTGGTGTATTTGTAAGCATGCTGTTGACAGAGGTTGGTTTGTGCATGCTGACATGACTGACCTCTCCAGCCTTTGAACAAAAAGGCCCATTGTGGAGACCATTAATCCAAGCTCTCACTTTGTGGACTGAGGATTAAGTTCTTGTATCAGATACACTTTAGTTCGACCGCGTACATTCCATAATACAAAATGCCCACTGAAGCTCTGATTTGTTAAAGTCTTGCACCTGACCACAGGTCAGGTGCAAGACTTTGCCCAATCAGGGCTCAGCGGAGGAGGGGCCTGAAGGAGAAAGTTCTCTCTCAGGCCCCCCCATGCTGATTCACAGCAGGCGGGTGCAATAGCCAGCTTGCTATTGGCTATTGCATTTTACAATATCCAATAGCAGGCTGGGTATGGCTCCCAGCCTACAGACGAAGTGGAGGCAGGGGGGCAGGGAAGAGGAGCCGCGGCTGGACCAAAGAAGAGAAACCGCCGGGACAGCAAGAGGACGGACCAGGGGACTGGGACAGCGAGCAGACGGACCAGGGGACCGGAGGCCGGGACAGCATCGGAGGTAAGGGGGGCAATACACAGTATTTATTACATGTACCGGCAACTGTATGAGGGTCGAACATTCGACCCCCATACACTTGCATTGAGTTCGAGTTCGTATTCGAACATTTCGGCCATTTGAATGTTCGAATACGAACCGAACAGGGGGGTGTTCGGCTCATCCCTAGTGGCAAGGTGGTGTGTAATCATACCATTTTAGAGCCTCTGTATTGTATCTTTCTGGCATGAAAGCTGATCCAGTAGGAGCGTTTGTAGACTTTGCAGTGCCTTGTGTATGGGGAGTCTTTCATGAGAAGCACCACTTTACTTGCCGTTTTTTTGTTTGCAGGCTTGTAGTGGTGATAGTAGCATCTATGGTTCAACTGCTCAACATCTTTCCTATTTGGCCTGGAGTAGTTATAGAGGTACTTAATTTCTAGACCAATTACCTTGCTGAGTCTGCTGCATTCACTGTCCGGGTTTACATCTAATTTCAAGGTCTCTGCTTCAGATATGGTGGTTGTTCCTTCTCTACAGCAAGTTTCTCTGGGTTTGTTTCTAGGGGGGCTTTCTGCATTTCCAAGGATGCCTCATATATTTTGTAAAGTATTAGAAACTGTTGCCTCAAAGATTTGAAACACAGGAAACAGGTTAGGCAGATTCGTCATCGTAAAGATGCATTTTGTACAACAGTGTTCTGAATGCTTCCAGCTTGCTAAAGTGCAAGGAACTGACAGTTGAATCTAAAAACTCTAAAAAAAAAAAAGCTTAAGAATGATATAGAAACATCATTTTTAATGACCTAAACTATTAAATTACTTGTATAGCAATTATATACGAGAGCGATTCAAACATTATCCGCACTCCAGTTATATTAAAACTTCTGTTGGCCGCACTGTCTTATCAGCGCTTTCAATTCAAGACTACTGTCTGTGCAGGTGTGAACCAGTTACATCAGTTCATTTGTAACTGCAGTGCAAAACAAAATGGATGCCCCACTTGTGATTTGCATGAAAGAGCAGTGTGCAGTGATTTGTTTTTTGTGGTCTGAGGGTGTGCCTGGTGCCGTTATTTATTAGACTTTGTGCGCAGTATGGAGAAAGCACTTTGTCGCAAAGAAGTGTGTATGAATGGATAGAGAAGTTCAAGGAAGGTTGCACAAGTGTTAGCCATCAGGAAGAAGCCGAACGCCCGTCCACGGTTTATGACAACATTGAGCGTACACGTGAGATAATTCTGTCCAATAGACGAGTGACAGTGGATTATGTGGCTTTGGTCCCCTGAAAGCAGCCCTACGAGGACGAAGATTCACCTCTGACGAAGAAGTGAAGACATCAGTGCATTTGAGGCTCCCAGCTCAGCCTAAAACATTTTTTTTTTAATAAGGGGAATACGAAAGCTTGTTGACAGATGGACAAAGTGTGTTGAAAAGCAAGGAGATTGTCAAAAAAATGATGTATTTGTCTTTTCTAAAAATGTATTAAAATAAATTTTACAGCCAGTGTGCAGATAATTTTTGACTTCCCTCTCACGTTATATCAATATTTTACAAAAGTGGAGTTTTTCTTTAAATGCATAAGTATACAAACATGGGCAATAGATTTTTTATGGGGGTCATCTTTACCATTGTTGTCACATAAAAAACATATTCTAAAATCACTTGTGAACATATGAGACTGAGGCTTATAACTTGTCGACTAAAAAAAATTCCTTTCGCTACCTTGTTCTTTTAGCAGGAGCTTTGATCCTTTGATATCCAGTGTATGAACATATTAATTTATGCATCAATCTACACCAGCACACCAGACATAACCATCCAGTAGGAAGCTGTTCACATTAACCTTTTAATCCCAATAAGGAAAGGCAGTCAATCAAGTCATACCTTCACACAGTTCCCATTAGACAAAGGACTTTCTTCTTTCAGGGTTTGCTGATGTATGACCTTTTATAATTCCTCATAACTGATTTTTTTTTTAGCAATGTTGAGGCCCATAAGGTTGTGCTCACAGTGAGATAAATCTAACTTAAGCCACTGTTTTTATTAACAGCATTTAGCCCTTACAAAGTGCCTCCTGTGTTTTTATTGAACCCATATGTTTTTAGACACCAAATTAATATCTTCCTGTTTTATTTTTTGTTGTAGAATTATGAATCTGTTAGTCACACATGCAAATAAATTTACTTGGTGTAAGATCAGTCAGAATCTAACCTGATCAAGCTGCCTCTTCACAAATGTTTGGAGGTTCATGACAAAAAGTTTGACACAATTTGTACATTGTGTAGATTTCTTACATGCTCCCTCATGCTGACATAGTTTCCCTGTGGGGCCCATATAGATTTAAGTGTTGTGGTACGTTTTAAATACTGTTACTGCGATGCTTACCAATTCATCTGCAAAACTGTGGTGCACTGTGGTGTCATTCATTGTAAATGGCACCCAACAAAAGTACGCTTGAGACCAACCCACCATAGTGCATCACAATGCATATACCTATGCATTGTGGTATACTACATTGCAAAAAAAGTGCATTTTTATGTCTGATGCAGGGCATTTGGCAGCCCATTCATAATAAATGGGCTGCCTTAAAATGACACTAAACTCGGGAGTTAAATCATAAAAAGGGACAGAAGTACCCTAACTATTAACAAAAATGTAACTTATGGGTATCACTCGGCTATAGATCCTCAATTCACCTTTGAATTGGTGCTGACACTGTCCTTCCTTCTGGAGGGTGTTTACATCACACACAAGGACCATGGGGAAAGTAGCCACCCTTCAGAAGGAAGGACAGCTCCAAGCTCACTCCCATGATGGGCTACAATTTCAACACACATTAGTAAACTAAACATGAGGATGTACTATGTGTATATGTTTGATGGGGGGGTGTTGTTGCTACCCTTTTTTTTTTTTTTTTTTTTTGGGAGGAGAAAGGCATAAAAACAGGTTTAACATTTTAACATAGGTTTAACATTTAATCTGATCTGCACTTTAAATTAACTAAACGATTGCTTAAAAGCGAATTTCACTGGTTTAATAATTATAGCACATACACATGGTTGAATAACAGTATTTATGAATGAATTTTTTTTGGGGGGGGGCAGGAATTAACTCGGGTTGTTTGTTTGTTTGCTATGTATGGTATGTAATTGTGTTTTTAAATGTATTGTTTTGTCAAGAAGGAAAAAATTGTTAATAAAAAGTATAAAAAAAACCCCAAAAAAACATGAGATTGTAGTCCATCATGGGAGCGAGCTTAAGGTGGTGGTTACTTTACAACTCACATAGGAAATATGGGGAACAAAAGTGTCAGAACCAATTCAGAGATGATTTGAGGATCTACAGTATAGCTACATTTTTGTCAATAGGATATTTGAATGTATTTTTAAGGTTTTAACCCCTGAGTTTAGTGTTTAATGCAACACAGGTTAACTTGCAAAGTATGCCTTATACATCACAAATTAGTGTGAATATAGTCTTAAGTGTATGTAAACCCTAACAATTAACTTCTCTTAATTCCTACCCTTTGCTCTGTTATATATCATTGAAAGCATTTTGTTTGTATCTATTTGATAGGTTCAAAAAATACCTGTTGGTCATGTCAGAAATTCAGAGCTGCCCTGTACACACTTCCTGTTTTATCTAATTAGCCCTGGTAGTTGTTATCTTGGGAGGGTTTCAGTAATTTTGCAAAATGCAACTGGGTAAGGCTGACACCATTCAGGCCCCAAACATTGTGTGTTGTCAGCCCACAACACCACTTAGATGCTGAGTGCATTTCTGGCAGATCAACAGATATGTTTCTGTATTTGCAGCTTCTTTAAAGGGACAAACCATTGGAAGTGTGCATATATTGCAGAGATTAGCTAAATATGTTTTATTTATTAGTTTGCGCTGACACACACTTTAACAATGTACCTGTCCTGAGGGAAATATTGTATATCGGTTGCCATTGCTGACCTCCTTCTAAAAATGTTAGCTGCTTGGCTGTCTTTGGCTTCAGCACTTTCTGTCAATGCTATAAAACAAGCATGCTGCAGGGTGGGTCAGACTGAAGTTGAAAATCCTGAATTGCTCATAAATATCTCAGAAATTACTAAAATCGGTGGATTAGCATGACATACAAGCTACTGGCATTTTGTTTAGAGATAAAGGTCAAATTTGACAGCCCACATATTTCTCTGAGTACAAGTTTCTTTAAAAAGCATTACATTTACTAGGTATGCATAGAGATGTATACATCTTAGTGCTGCCCAGAGCACTAAGTGAACAATGTCTAATCCTTTTGTAAACCAACCCCACTGGCATCTCATTAAACATAATCTTTACTACATCAACAAGGACATTACTTGACACTGGTTTGTCACTTTTAAAAAGGTATCTTGGGGGGGGGGGGCGTGGCCTGGCGCTGAAGAAGATGGACGCTTAACTCCGGAGCTCCGTCTCCTGATATCCCGAGCGAAGCTACATATCTCTGCCCTGGACTACCATGGGGAAAATAGGCAGACAGGTCGGAAGGTACAGATCTCCTGGGTCGGAAGGGACCCAACTGAGTCGTCAATTCCCCGAGATGTTCCGCACACAGTGGCCGGAAAATCTAACCGCACGCTCTTCCAATATGGCGCTGACCGCGACTAGCCCGCCAGCTACAGACGGGAACGGTCACCACTAGAAACAGACCCCACTAGGAGCCCTAGAACCATCGAGAAAGAACACCGCCGGCGGGCTCCCACTGCTCCCTTTCATCGTACTGATCACCGGTTGGACCCAACTGCGGATCGAGCTGGCGAACACCCTCACCGCTGAACTCACACAGGGACACACTCATCTCTAGGCACGGAACCATGTGGCCCACGACTGTTTCTCCAGAACTTTTCCTGTTAACTTAGTTGGATACTGGGATCCTTACCTCAGACGTTTGCGGAGCTTCAAACCCTACTCACGTGTACTCCGCAGTGATGTACACACAGATAGATGAGAATGTTGGAGTTGCATTGTTTTCGGTCTTATGTTTCTGATTTTTGCATGTCTTACCATTACAGGATCCCCACTGGCAGGCAGAAACCTGAACCGGCCTCCTGGAGGAGACAACTGGGAGCGGAGGGACCGGAGGGCGACGGTTTGGGGGCCTGTCGGCCAGGGAGGAACCGACAAGCAAGGTAACACACAAGCACCTTTGATGCTGTAGGTGATTAGAATTCCGTGTTTCATACTCCAGTTAAAGTGAGTGCAGTTTTATAGACCCTCACTCCCAGGAGTTTATACTGTTTATATAGTTTATATTGTTTGCTAATCTAAGGGCGGGTTCACATTCCGGGTACACCCCCCCCCCCCCCCGTTGTCAGCCTACTGTTAGCCTACTAATATCCCACAGTATTATTAGGGCGGAGGGGTTAGGCCTAGATGAGTGCTACCTCCACTCACCCCATGAGTATACACAATACAGTATGGCAGGATTTAGAAAAGCCCCTGCGTGTTTCTCGGGAACCTGGGAGACGGCCAAATGGAGTTAATTGTACCAATCTTGACCCATCTCATCCAGAAAGCCAATCCCATCCCCCCAGAGTGAGGCAACAGTGTGTGGCACTAGGTGCTGCCCACAATATTGATTGTCCCCTACGAAAACCCCTTGCCCTCTTGATCTCCCCACCTGTGTACAGGGCTCAGTCCGGGCGGTTAGAACAGAGTAGAGGGGATTTACTTATTGTTGGTCAGTTTGTCTTGTTTCCCCCATTCTCCCCTCCCCCCGGCCCTTGGGTTAAGCCCCATTGATCATACCACACGATATCCAGCGGTCCTGTTAACACAACGGTGTGTGGATATCCATCCCCACCACTTTCCCTCCTGCCACCACCCTACGACGGGGTAAATTTAAGGGATCCGTATTAGTGAGTCCAGCCCCTTAGTCCCCTATGACTAGACCTTCACCGGGACCAACATGCCATCTCTAATGGAACTAGTAGTGACGTCGCTTAACGCTAGGGGACTCAATGTTCCTGAGAAGTGATCACTTATCTTAGGAGATCTAAAGAAGGCCAAGACGTCAGTGGCCTTTATTCAGGAGCCCCAGTCATAATGACGCTATCCCTGGCCCCAGCCGTAAAGAGACAATCCATGTGGAGACTCAATCCATCTCTGCTCGCTGACAAATCCATCACGTTGAAAATTCAGCAGGATCTGAAAGAATATTTTGCTTTCAATACAGCAGCTGACACGGCTCCCGCCTATATATGGGAAGCCCATAAATGCTTCATAAGGGGAAGATTTATGGACTATGCAGCACAATACAGGAAACAGAGACAGCAAACCGTGACGGATCTCCTGGCCCGCATAGCTGGATTGGAACAGTCTCACAAACAAACCATAGCCCACCAAACGCTACAGGACTTAACCAACGCACGGAAAGACCTCAAAGACATACTGGCATTTAAAATTCGCAGAGCCTACACCTTACACACTGGCCTCTACTATGAAGGGGGAAACAAATGTGGCAAGTTGCTGGCTAGAGCGGTCAAATCACAACTACGAGCCTTTAATGTCCCACAAATTCAAAGGAATAATGGCTCTATGACAAACTCTCCTCCCAACATTGCAGAACGTTTTAGAGAGTACTACCACCAATCATATAACCAACGCACGGGACCGGCCCAAAATAAAAGCCTGGCCCAAGAATCGATCCCAGCTTACCTAATCAACTTTGATATGCCCAAATTAGCAAGGGAGGTGGCGCGTGCGCTGGAACACCCGGTCTCAGAGGAAGAGCTCAGGCGCACAATTGCCCAAACCAAACCAGGTAAAAGTCCAGGCCCAGATGGTCTCACCACACAATATTACAAATCATTTCAAGACCTGCTTGCCCCTCATTTCCTAAAGACGTACAACTCAGTGGACCACATTCATAACTTACCCAGCCAAACGCTGGAAGCCCAGATTTCAGTCATACCCAAAGAGGGTAAGGAACCCCACTATTGTGAAAACTACAGGCCCATATCCCTCTTGAACGTAGATGTCAAGCTGTTCACCAAGATCCTGTCGAATTGCCTTCTCCCGCATATCCCCGGATTGGTAGGGAAGACAACACCACTACAGCTATTGATATCATCCACTGGACACAATCCAAGTGCATTCCCACTATTTTACTATCCACCGATGCGGAGGGTCTCATGGGAATTCAGTTAAGTAGTTCTAAGGCATTTTAGACTCCAAGACCGAATGATGGCTTGGATCCAGGCCATCTATTCACGACCGACGGCAAGGGTTAAGACGACAGGCTGTTTGTCCCATAGTTTCCCTGTCTCAAACGGCACCCGTCAAGGTTTCCCCCTTTCCCCCACACTTTTCATCCTGACACTAGAACCCTTCATCAGCATGGTTTTTAAAGATACACAAGTAAGGCGGTAACGATAGGCAAAGGGGAGCACAAAGTAGCGGCATTTGCAGATGACCAGCTATTTTTTTTAACCGACCCAACCAACTCACTGCCTAGCTTAATGACGAGGTTTGAGACCTATTCCTCACTTTCCAACCTGAAAATCAATTTCGGCAAATCTGCGGTGCTTAGTGTCTCCACACCCGCCTCCGTCACAGAGCCCCTACGACGTAGCTACCCATTCCAGTGGAATAACTCCTCAATTAAATACTTGGGGATACATCTCCCGGCCAACCTTCTGACCATATTTTCACTCAATTTCCAACCATTACTGAATAGACTTAAAACTGACCTCCAGACGTGGCGCACGCTCACTTTCACCTGGTTTGGCAGAGTGGCTATACTTAAAATGAACTTACTCCCGAGGCTATTGTACTTTTTCCAAATGATCCTTATTACCCTACCGAGATCGTTCTTCCAGAGCCTGCGAACCGCCTTCTCTCAATTTGTCTGGAAAGACAAGAGGCCGAGACTGTCCTGGGACTTGTTACAAAGCCCCAAGACTTGTTACAAAGCCCCAATGGGGGTCTTGCGGTACCAGACCCTTACAGATACTACCAGGCATCACATCTAACTAGGATCATACAGTGGCATAACCAACAGACACCGAAAATCTGGGTGACCATAGAACAGAGCTGGTTCCCGAACCCGATCTCTTCCATGGTATGGCTCCCAGACCCTGACAGACCAGTGCTTAATCCACCACACCCATTAATTTCAGCGACAATGAGGGAGTTTTCGACCCTACGGAGGAAACAGACTCTTACCACAGCCGATAGTCCATTAACACCGGTATTACATAACCCAGCCTTTCATCCAGGGGAGACCCCAGAATTCCGGCAGTACTGGTCCACAGACAAACCACTTACGGCGACACTGTTCTTTCGTGACCAGCAGTTTCTGGAGAGAAACGACCTCACGCACCTAGCACAGAAAGGAAACATCCCATGGTGGATATACCTCCAGATACGGAATTTCCTCACTAATATTGCCAGGAAGAGAAATTTCTCCAGAGATCTGACTCACCTAAAAAAAATGTGCACAGAACAGAGCCCCCATGACCACCTGATATCTAGATTATACACGCTGCTACATGACACACAGAGACATAGGGCAGACAAAACTCGTCTGCGATGGGAAAAGGAACTACATGTGTCCTGGACAGACGAAGACTGGAGTGACATTTGCTGCACTGTACACACCAGCTCTATCAGTAGTAAGACTCATGAAACAAATTAAAAGATATTGACCCATTGGTACAGGACACCACAGATTTTCCATAAAATCTACCCAGACGTACCAGACACGTGCCTAGATGCCAGAGAGATGTTGGCACTCTCCTACACGTCTTCTGGACCTGCCCAGACCTTGCCACGTATCGGACAGCAGTTCACCACATTACCTCCCAGGTCATTGGACAGACAATAAACTTTACACCGACAAATTTTCTACTGTCCGACCCAACAACCACTCTAGGCTTAAGCAAATCACTACAACAACACATGGTTAACGCGGCTCACTCAATCATACCGAGACACTGGAAAGAGAGGGGGCCACCCTCGCTGTCCGAATGGATCCGACAGGTCGACCATATTCACAAGATGGAGGAGCTACTCTTCACAAAAAGAGATGCCCTGAGCAAATTCCTACGCATCTGGGCATGCTTGCATCATTTTACAAATTCCCCAGAGTACCAGTCTCTCAAATCTGAATCGTGATCAACAACGATGAAACTAAGAGTGAAGGGCATCACCAGGAGAACATGGCACTAGGTCGGCTAAACTGGCAAATCCAAAATCTTGATAAGTGTACTACGAGTGTTAATCGCAGGACCGTCTCGGGGGTCCACAAGTGGTCCCCGACCAGTCTCCATCTTGCATCTAATAATAACTTCTTCATGCTTATATGTAAACTTGAGCTGTTCACCTGCATATGTCCCAATTATCCTCAGGGTAATGGGGTACATCTGGATCTAGGCTAGGTGCACCCTTTGTATAAACGATTTCATTAGATATACCGGATAGAGACAACAACTTATGGCATACTGTATATGTTTGGACCCAAAGACCAAGATCCCTTCCCGCCTATATAAATAATAAAAATAGTTGGAAGTAAAATGTATCTTGGTCACATTTAAAGGAGAAGTATTGGGAGAGTAAAATCTACTCTTTTCAATACTTGGAGCTGGTTTGTGTCACTGCAGCCGGTTCTATAAACGGAGAGTTGGACGGTCATGTAACTACTGATCACTCAGCTCATGGTCTCCTCCCTGCAAAGAGCAGAGATTCCCCTTCCCCTCTGTCTGTTCGCAGGCTTGCCACCTTTTCTTCAAGCAAAACATGAATGTTCTAGCACTGCGCAGCGTTTGTTTTTTTTGTGGTTTTTTTTAATATACAGGAGAGTGCAAGGATAGACTGCCAGAGGAGAATTAGTTAGGAGGTCTTACACTAACTGGCAATGTAACAGAGGTATAATTTGCATATCAAATAACCACAATTATTACATAGGAATGAGTTGTGGCTTATTCATTTGTAAATGGTACCACCCATTTATTTGTTAATATCGCAGCCTAGCCTATTTTCAGTGGGGGGCCAGTAACCCCTATCTTAATTTTGGTTGCCCCTGTCTGTCTGACACCTTGTGCCCAGGTTTCAGCTGCCATGAAACTTGGACACAGCATTCAAAACCCAGACTGTCAGGGTTGCCACCTGTTTGGGATTCACCCGATCTGTTCCTCCAGTGCTCATTGAAGAGACAGACAGGGGAGGGGGTGGGCACAGCTGGATCTTGAGAGACAAAGACAGTTGTCAATAACTCAGTGGGGTGGATCCTGACAATATTGTTGGAATCTTTACCAGCTGCATCGTGGCTCTGCACTGTCAGCATTTTGCAGGCATTAGCCCACTTTATGCTGACTTGGGGTTACAGAAATGCATTAGTAAATGAACTCCTATGACCCCAAAAAAACAATTATTGCCCATAATCAGGTTTTGTTTTGTGTTTTTTTGTTTTTTTTTTACACAAAGGTTGTGTGGGCCAAACATGTATTTATCCAGATGTTTTTAGTTATCCAGCAAAAAGTGTCTCTAATACACAGAAACAAAACATTTTGTGCTGTCAAAATTAAATAAATAAATGAATAAATATACTTTACTGCTATCATTCTGGGAAGAAGTAGACCACTGTGTTGCCCTCAGAAAAAGTGAGTTTGGTTATTTAAGGCTTATCTATATATAATGTCTGATATAGTTGAGGATGATGATTAGATGTTTGAAAACCATTTTTTTGTAATAATCAATGCCTATAATTTGCTGAATGCAGGGTCAACTTATTCCATAGTTTTTGAATTTGTTCAGGTCTTCAGTTTTTGGCAGGAAATCAGTTTTCGTCTCAGATTTTAATTTCTTTTTCAGCTTGCCCCTGCATTAGCTATTTTAGGCATCCCTCTCAGTTAAGAAAGGAAGCAAACCAGCCTCTTGCTGTTGATGATGTCATTATTGCTAGTCAGGTGGATTATATTGCATAATTGATAGTCATCTGTCTTTTATTACAGAAGTAAACTGCTTATTTGGAATGTTTTTTTTATTTTATCATAATACAACTACCTACCCAGCAGGCTAAATAAAGCATGTTATGTATCTTTGTGAATTGAGGTCTAAGAAATGTAAACTAGGTAAGGTGTGGTATGGTAGCTGGCAGGTGTGATTTGTTACGTAGGTTGGAAAAAAAGCACAAGTCCATCGAGTTCAACCTATAGAGATAAAAGGGAAAAAAAGATAAACCTGAAACAGAACGCTACGCCCACTATTACCCACTGTTGATCCAGAGGAACGCAAAAAAAAACAGGGGAAAAAATTCCTTCCTGGTCCCATTAGGAAATCAGATACTCCCTGGTGCTTATTATGCTTATAAGAAGTCAGTATCTGAACTAGCTAGAACTAGCACCTGAGAGAGTCTATTTCTCATTTTTACAGCTCTAACTGTGAAGAAACCTTCACAGTAAACCTCTTTTCCACCAGACACATAGAGTACCCCCTTGTCCTTTGCAGTGACCTTAAGGTGAATTTACCATTTGCAAAATCCACTGATGGGATTCTGTACACTGTATAATATAGCAGTTTTGTTCAGCAAAGTTGTTCTGCAGTTCTCCATCAGGTCCCCTCTAGTGATTGACAGCAGCAGAGGGCGGGTGCAACAGCTAGTTTGCTATTGGCTATTGCAAATTGAAATAGCCAATAGGAATCTAGCAATGCATTCCTATGGTGAAAATTATTTATTTATTTTTTTGACGACAGCAGAACCGCCAGCCAATAGAAAACAGTTGGGCAGAGCTAGCTGTCACTGCTAGCTCCGCGCAATCATTTTCTATTTATTTATTTTTAATTTTGTTTACTATTTTTCTGTTCTGCTCGGTCCCCCAGAGGGACTGAGCAGACCGAGCAGAATAGCTGAGCCGAATGCCACTCAGCGGCATTCGGCTATTTACTCACTGCTGTTCGGCATGTATAAGAATAGACCGAACAGCAAGCTGATTTCAGCCGATATACGCTGAAATCAGCCGTACCAGCTTGAAGTGAATAGCGTTCGGCTCACTTCGCTTCAGGTCGGTCATTCACTCGACCGACCTACGGCAGCTTAGTTAATAGACCCCATAGTGTTTTTTTAATATTATAAAAGGGATTAACAATTATAAAAGGGATAATATTATAAAAGTGATGCAACATGTAATGTGTATGATGTGATGCAAATGAATCTCTAAAAAATTACTTGTGTCAATGTAAGAAACAAAAGGCAATTAAAAGTTAAACGGCTACAAACTAAACAAAAACTCAGCCATAAATATTTAATTGTCTCAAATAAATGAACCACTAAGAGGTCATTAAACTCATAAAATGCCTTACTGCCCATTACATTAGTTTGATTAACCTATTGCACTACTTAACTTAAATTGTTCATGACACTTTTCAGTCTGTATACAAAATATTCTTTAGCTGTAGGGTAATGTTTCATCTTGCCAGAAATAAAATAAATGGAATATTATTGATTTCATAGTAAAATATGGTATTTTGTTATCTAGATGATGCATTACATTTCATTCTAGACTGCCTGTGTCTTCATTTTTCAAATTGGAATTATGAGCATTTTTAAGAATCTTGAAATGACATGCAGGTCTACCCAACCTTAAGTGATATATTTAGAACACCAAAACCCCCTCAATAATTGGCCAATGAACAACAGACCAGGCGCAGTATGAACTTTCCAACGGCATGATTTGAGATTGCAGTGCACATGTGCAGGATAGGCAGGAATCTACTGAGGACTTTCAAGAAAAGGCTACAGTGTCGAGCAGGTCAGGCAGGAAAAAAAATGTGGTGTGGTCAGGTGAGTATGTGAATTGTGAGGGTTTCTGGTAGAGGGAATCAGAACACACTGAGGGCACTAAAAATGTGCTCGCCATTTAATGCTACAACTTAATGTTACAATGTCTGTTTTTTTATTTAAAACAGCGTTCATTCCCACTCGCACCTGAATTACATCAGGTAATTAACTTTTGTTTAAGTGCATATGGACGCAAATTACAGGTCACTTTTAGGTCATAGTTTAGCTAACTGAGTAAACTGAGTAAAGTACAAATTCATTTTTCCAACAGCATTTTTCCTCCACACTTCCATCATCTCTGTAAAATCAGTACCAGACAAACATGTGAACAAAAGAACTGTTCACGATTATGCAATGCTGTTTTCAGCTTTTTTTTTTTACCAATGTTGGGAAAAACCTTAAAGCAAACTTGTCATATATATGGAGGCTGTCATTGCTAAGCTTTTTCTGAAAATGTTACTTGTTGTGTTGTGATGTTTACCCACTTGCTTCAACACTTTAAATCACTGACCTAGAATAAGTATGCAAATAAGATTTTCCAACTTTTCTGATTTTTTTTATTTTATTTTCCCAGATCTGCATTCCTGTTCTGGGTCAGTACTTTGTTATTGGATGAGCACGACTAACAGTCAAGCAGCATTTTCAGAAGAAGTAATCAGTGGCAGTCCCTGTATTTTTCTCATGACAGCTATACTTTAACCTGAAGAGGCTTTACATGTTTAATGTTTGTTTTTTTTTTGCTGGCTGCCAGTTAAGCTTTCTTGCTGGCTAGTTTGAAAGTGTGCTGGGGAACTTTTCGTATTGTTTTGAATATTGACTTGTCAATGTGCCCCTTTCTCTCTGCTAGTTTCAAATTTAAAATGGCAGTCCTTAAAGAAGAATTACGGGATGAGTGAAGTACACTCATCCCAATACTTAGTGTTTTCCCTCTCCCCCCTCCATTCCCCCAGCGCTGACTGGAGGGACAGATAGAGGAGGGGCGGACACAGTCGGCTCTGGTTCTAGAGAGGCAGAGTCAGCAGTCAATCAGGCAGCAGAGTGCATCCCGACAATATTGTCAGGATCCATCTCGGCTACAACACAGTCACAGGAGGACATGCCCTCCTGTGACCCCAAAGGTCAATAACTAACATCTGACACACAGATCCACTGTCAGAAAACATCACATAAAATTGTGGCTAAAACACATTGGATATTATTCATAAATCATCCACCTAGCCATATGCTGGTCAAATGCTGTTCACATGGCAATCTCACTATGGAGCTGAAGAGCATAAGAAATGTATATGTTCCTCGGCTTCATCTAGTTGCGAGAATGCCGGGTGAATGGCATTCGGCCAGTGTATCGCTGGTCAGATTTATAAATAATCTCCATAACATTCAATATAATTGAACAACTGTATAACATTAAACATTTCTGAATTTGTGAACCAGTAAAGAATAGTACTTATCCACCTACTTTGCCTCTCTGGTTCTCAATCAGTGATATTTATCAAATGGAAGACATGACCTCCTCCCTTCATTATACAGAGAGATGTTTCAGATCTAAGTGGGAGCTGTGGTTCTACTTTCTGAATAAAACCTCCTACTCCCAAACCTTCTCAGATACTTGTGCTTCCTACCTCCTGGCTTTGGTTTCTATTCCAAGAAAAGTCATGTTGATACGTTTCACCTCGGGGGCTCTGTGCCTGGTCCCTCAGGGGTGGTTCACCCCTTCTGTTTACCCCTCCTCCATTTTTCTGGCTTCTATTTCTCTCTTGCTTTTCCCCTTTCCTACCTTATTATAATTTTCTGGTTCATTGTCTGCTTTTGTTGTACCCTGCTCCTTTTCGGGGGCATTAATGTTTCTACAATTATACCACATGATGATCTCTCTCTGTTTGATACTAAACCATACAATCTCTCTCTGTGATAGCAAATTACTGTAATTGGCATCATTCCCATCTAATTACCATGCTCAAGACGTGATAGTATGAACTGTTCTGGCTATTTACCTAATTTTTGTTTTGGAACTGAAATCTATATGTACTGTTTGATATGTTCTCTCTTTATTACATACAATAAAGATTTATTTGCATTAAAAAAAGGCATTCGTAGTTAGTAGAGATAAGCAGTTTGATTTTATTAAGAATGCGTTTGCTGCAAAATTAACGATTTCACCTAAAATTAATCCAAAGCATTTTCATTTAGTGTTGGCAAAATGAAAATGCAATATGCCCATCTCTATCAGCAAAACGGATGCGTGTTTTTTTTTTACTTATACTGAGATGAAATGCATTGGAGTCATTTAGAGGTCTTTTTTGTGGAAATTATTCTGAGGTGGTATCAGAAATTTTACTCCAAGCTCAGTTTTGTCAAAATGACTCCACTTTTCCCTAATTAGTTACCACTTCTGTAGGATGGAGCTGATGCTTTTATGGTTTGGACTACACATTCCACAAATCAGTGCCTCACATATCACCGGGGATGAACAGGTGGCCATATGTTGCTTGTGTACTGCCTGGTAATCCATAGAAACTAATCAGAAATAAGGTTTTAGCAGGTTAAAGTAACTACAGTAAATGTAAAAAGCTAATTTCTGGCTTGTAACTGTGGATTATTGCACATCTATGCTCCCTTTTTAAGAAGCTCACCTATGCGTGACAGTCTCTGTATCCCTGTTACCACATCATAGATTATGTTCACTTGTTCTAGGATGTGCCCAAGCTTTAGAATCAGATGACAGAGTTATATGTATAGTCCAAACAGATGTTCGTCAAGTTGTCATAACCGGCTAAAGTTCTCATTTATTTTAGCGAAACTTTCAATAATCATGACTGCATTAAAAATGTGTCACAAACCACAGGATTAAAGTACTTTCCACAGACAATTCCAATAATAACAATAATGTAAGGAATTTATCCCACAAATATAGTTTTGCACTTAGTGGCTTTTCTCCAACCTATGCCACGTGAATAGCTGCTGTGAAGCAGCTGTTTGTGATTAGAAATGAATGGACATCTATGGAAGAGTTAGGTGTAAAGACGATTGATATGAATTATCCTACTGTGCTTGGAACATGCACCTGATAAATTAGTTCCGACCGTTCTCCAACAACAGAGTTTAATACTAGACTCTGACGGTGAGCAATATAGACAGAAGGTGTGAGAAGAACTGATGTTATCACTACAGATAGTATAAATAATGTCTCGTTGAATCTGGAAAAACATTTATACAGATCAAAATATGTAACCTGTGCATAAAGCCCTATATTGTAAATGTTTAGCTGAAGAAATGGCTATTTCGATTTCTCGGAAATAACTTTGGCTTGGCTAAACTATTGCTACCAAATCAAATGAGGTAAATTGGTATTCATAGGTATACATTTAACGCACTTCTCTCACAGTCTGTGGGCAAATTATTTTTCTTGGTATTTCTATTTCAAATTTCAGCATTTCTGAATGAAGTCTTTCAATGCCCGCCTGATTTCATTATAAACGGGACAGTGCAAGTATATCTCAATTTTCACATATCCTCAAGTGCCAGGGGACCACTAAAAACAAATGGCACTATACATTTTTGGAATGTGCACCTTCCCTGAGGTAGCTATTTTTTCCATGGGCTTTGCAGCTTAATGACGGAGGGAGCATCAGATATCAAATAAATATATCTAGGGGCATGATTTAAAAAAAATCATAAATATACTTTAAGCCCAACTCCAGCGTTCGAGTTTTTGTATTGTATTTGCACCACTGCTCGCTGTGAAGCATTCAAATGCAGTCACAATGCCTTTAAAAATGGAGTTTCAAAGGCAGTCACATGGCCACCCATGCCTTTCGGCAATACTGCTGAGGGTCGGCTGGTAGGGAAAGTGAAAGGGAGGTCACACATGACTGCAGGAATATGAGCTTGCATTGTGCATCTTCAAATCTTACCTTGTTTCCTCTGTCACTGGCAGCATCAACAAGTTTTTATTATGGACATTACTAAGCGGCTACATTATTTTTTACCACTTGTAACATTTACAAATGAGGCAGCAGACACCATGCAGGGGAGGTGTCTACGACATACAAGAAATGATAGCGGACTTGTACGATGCTGGGTATCACGCAGACTAGAAATGTGCTGATTATGCTGCACTTCATAAAGATGTCTCAAGTCTGCATTTTTCAAACATGTATTGGATGAAGATGCAGAAGGCACACAGGTAATGCTGTAGCTGGGCTTTACCTTCCACTCAGCCTTCTTAATCAGCCCGATGAATTACTGTGAGTAAATGTGACCTGTCTTCATAATGTGACATGTCAGGATAACATGCAGTGACTATGCATAGTAAGTGGTGATCTGTAAACATTCCACCACAAATGAAGCCGTTAGAGCCAGGGGCTATGAGTATGAGTTTAATTTACTCTGTGTCTTTTTAAGATCTACAAAGGCTTGTAAAGATAATATGTTGGCCTTGCTGTGTAAAACCATAGATTTTCCAGAAATTTTTTATGCCAATATGTGCAGTAAACCTGCTGTACCACTGACAAATGCAGTAGAGTGAGGGGGGGCCTGGAGAGTTGGTACCATACAACACTGGAAGCTTGGATTACAGAGCAGAGAAGCAGGGTACCTCTAGGTATGTTTACCAGTGGTAATCTCGGAGATCAGCTCGCCGCTGATTGGGGCACTAAACAACCTACCTATTCATCTCAATGGTGCATTAAAAGGAAAATGTAAGGACATGCTTGGTGCAATCAGCAACAATATATAAACCAAAAAATGCTATGATCAACTCAATGCATATAATACTATCAGAATATATTTATCTTCACCTGTGTATTTGCTAACATTTTTACCGATAAGAATTTGTAAATCAAAATTCAAAAACTGAAACATTTTTAGTTTAGATGACTTAATTTATGTCATAGCTTACCTGTTGGCTGTTCTGACAATTCTTCAGTGGCCAAGGTTTACACTCTGTTTTCTCTTGGAACTAGCCATGGCAAGAATTCAGCTGCAGTTTTACCAGCTATTATTTTTGGCTGTTCTGTTGAGGCTCCAATAATGGGCTCCTTATGGAAGGTGTTCATTTTTCTGATACAGGGGCATACCTTTTATTGTTAATGCCACCAAAAGATTTGTTATTTATATGTGAAAAATAAACCTTGAAATACTCTAAACTGCTTTCAAGTACCACCAATAAATACATGGTATATTAAATAAGTTTGACTAAATTAATTACATTCAGATTGACAACAAGGGAAATGAAGCAAAGCAATGTACCAGAATCTAACTTTCCATTTACTCTAATTAGTTTTAAGCAATTTCTTCATACAAGCAGAGGAGGAAGAGGAAAACACAGCATGGGAGGATACATTTTGAAAACCCAAGTTGGCTATTGTTTCAACCCTTTTTGTATTTATTAAAGGGTACATTTGTTTTCAAATAAAGTATACATACACTTTCTCCTCCCTCCCTGACCTATAGTACCCCCTTCCCCCCGGTCCCCCTCTCCATATGCATAGTTGCTTCCTTTTGGCAGCTGTTGTAGATCCCTTATGTTTGGATCCTTTGCTGGCCATGGCTGTTCAGTAGATCTCTGTAAATTTCTTATTGGGGCCATCTTTTTAAAGCCTGTTCATGTATGAGTTTTTAGCTGATGTTTTGAGAGGGGCCAATTCTTCTGTGCCTCCTCTTGAAGTATGTGTGTAATAGGACATATGGGATGGTATTATAAAAAGGTGTCCATGGGATAATCGAGTATATGAGACTGGTATCCTTTAGCAAAATAGTTAGAGGGCTGCTATTGATATATATATTATTAATATAAACTTGAAAACATTGGCTAATCAACAAATGCCAATATGATTAAATAGATCATGTAGAATCAACTAGGTGAATTGCAGGGGGAGAACATTTAATTAAGTAAATTTATCCTTATTTGTAGATATGTACTATCCATGAATTGGCCCAATTTGAGTGAGATCTTGGTTTCTGCAGTGAAGGTTTATTTAACCCTATCCATTACTAAAAAAAAAAAAAATCAAATTTTATAACATGTTAAGCATGAAGTGCTTTTCAACTTAAGGAGGATGAAGTGTAAAATATTGACGTGACATAACTATTCAGCTTGAAAATGAGTCCCGCTGGCTGAGCAGAACAATAATTAACAAGTAGCCATCCATTATTAAGGAGATAAAATGATTCCTGCTGTTCTGTGTTTGTTCTTTAAATAGGTTTGCGTAAAAATTAAAATAGTAAGAATCATGCTTTTTAATATATACAGTAATTAGGCCATCCAAACAAAAATCCTTAGTTACCTTAATTCTGATACTTATGTAGCAGAATATTTATATACCATCAAGACTCCCAAAGACTCTTAAGCTGTTTTTATGTAATAAAGAACAGTACACACATAAACACTATAACTCTAAGTGCATTCTCTAGGAAAATGTTTTCAGTCTGCTAAGCACAACAACATTCAGGAATGATAAACGCTTAGATTTTATATTTATAGCTTTAATTTATTTGCCTACACTAAACTAAGAAGTATGTTGGATGGTTGATCTATGCACAGCTTTTTCCAAAGTGACACTAAACTTAGGAGTTAATCTTATAAATACATTTGCGTACCCTAACTATTAAGGGAGAGCTATGGGATGGGGAAGAGTAAAATACTCAACCCCATAGTTGGAGCCAATGTGTGGCAACTTCAGTGGCTCTATTGATTGATCCCAAACCGCTGATCACTCAGTTCACGATCTTCTCCCTGCAGAGAGTGGTCAGTCACCGCTCCCCACAAGAATTCCCCCTCACCACTCTGGA
>NW_017306475.1:407546-469643 GCF_000935625.1 Nanorana parkeri
CAGACAGAAATACTTATTTCCTATCCTCCTTTAGCTCTATCTAGAGGCCATAAACAATATTACATGAAAACATTTGAAAAGTAATTGCATTTGTTAAGAAAATTACTAAAGAATGTTTGTTTTGGCATATATTCGCACAGAGCGAAGAGCCCTGCACATTGTTTATACATGGACCCCGTAATCCTCTCATACATTTAACTTATCTGACGCTAGATCCCCAATTTTTAGAAATAAGTTAGATACTTATCCAGTACTAATTGATAAATCATGTTAAGGATCACAAAACTAGAGTGAGAATCCAGGCCCACAAATCCCTATTTATTCACAAACACTCAGCTGATAATAAAAAAAACTATTTATCATCTTGGTAGTCCCCCAGAGGACATAAATAAGAAGGTTAGGCCACACACCCATCTGTCAGCCAGGTAACAAACCATAAATAGCAAAAACTTGCCCAAAACACTAAAAGGACTTCAACAACACACAATATAAAATCATTTCTAAAAATCATACTCTGTGAAGAGTCATAAGTCAGCAAATTCTTCAACTCACAAAAAAAGGGTGAACTATTGGCTGACCAGGCAATATGAAAAACCTGTTCAGTCATAAACTATTTTCATGGCAGCCTATTGGATATACTTATTCTTTGTTCAGACAAGTGGCAGGCTCCACCACCCCTCTGAAAAGGATTCTGCAGTGAATTGCTTCTCAGAGGCCACTGGAGCAGTGACTGCCCGGCATTCAGAAGGCAATACTGCCACTTCCTGAATGCCATTTTTTTTCTTAACCCAATGAGTGATTTTCAATTACAATATTGCACCATAACCGTGTGTCAATTGATTGCAATAATTGCAGAAACGTCACCAGCACACCAAATCCTTATAGGATCAAAGTTCGTAGATTTTATTGCAAACTCATGTCAGTTACACAAGCGCTTTCGGGGCCACACAGGGTCCCTTCATCAGGCATAGCAATGGCATCATGCCTGATGAAGGGACCCTGTGTGGCCCCGAAAGCGCTTGTGTAACTGACATGAGTTTGCAATAAAATCTACGAACTTTGATCCTATAAGGATTTGGTGTGCTGGTGACGTTTCTGCAATTATCTGTATTTGGCGGCGCCATCCGCAGTCATTCCGAGCACCCCTCCCCGATCACAGGGTCATACCGGTAAGGAGTGCAACTAGCCTTTTCTTTTTTCTTGGAATTGATTGCAATAGTCACGTTTGGCAAGCTGCACCATCTGCCAAACGTATCATTCTGTTAAACATTTGCTGCAGCTGTGACACAAAGCATTGCAGCCATGGCATGTATACAAGCCTGAGAGGCCACTTTTTTTATAATGTAGATGGTAGATTGGGGGAAGAAAAAACTTGGATCAACTGCTAGTTTTTAGCACCCCTCTGCCGCCCATCTGAACGAGGCCTTAAAGTGACATTCGGTGGACATTCGCTGCACATTTACTCAATAGCACATTATTCATATGATACATTTGCTGCCCACATCTTTATTAAATTGTAACATTTGCTTCTGTTTGCCACACAATGGAAAATATAGTTTTTTTTTTTTTTTTGGCTGTATATGACAAATCTTACTACTACAAGATCCAGTCCTTTCATGTTGTGTATTGCTTAGAGAGGGCACATCCATAGTTATCAAAGATTTGCCTACTGCTTTCTGTGGAGAATCTCTTTTGCCCCTACTTATCCCCAAAATCCCACCTCCCACATATGCTCACAATACCTTACATATGCTGCTAATACAGATTTTAAACTTGAAATCAATTGCATTTGTTGGGATTTGCCTCCTGGTGCTGTCATAGATTTGTTTTAAAAATGACAAATACAGGTGTATCTTATCAGGACAAACATTTCTAGTAACCTGAATGTTACAAAAATGCATCACACTCTTTCCTATCTATCCTGCTGAGGTCCCAAGGTCTTAATCGTTACTGTAAGACAAAATGACAATTTCAACATAGATGCTGCTGGCTTAAAGCCTGACTTCAGACTGAGCTACATTCTACAAGGTGGGGGCCCAGTTGTAAAAAAATAAAAATGATCAATCGCTGTTTGTTGCAACCCAGAGAAGCGGGAGATAAAAACACAGTATTTACATAACTACAGCTAATTCCCTATAAAAAAAATACATGGTTTGGAGTGCTTATGGTAATGGAGATCAACTTACAAGATACAGAGGTCCTAAGGTGCAGCCCGGATAGCACCAGTGTAAGTCCATACATACTATAGGAGACAGTAAGAGACTAGGAACATGTTATGTGAGACTGGTAGAGATTACTGCCTTTACATCCCCTTTACAAATCAGTACATTCACATTTTGTGCTCGTTGGCAACCCACGTAACGTTTAATATTCCCTACAGCACGGTACTTCATAAAAAATCAAACAAAATATTTTTTTTAAGAGAAAAGAGACTGGAAAGCAGAGTCAATGTGAGAGTGTGTGAATGAACTAAACCAAACTTTTTAACTAACATGTGTAACTATAATGAATATCTTAACTGTACTGTGGTTCTGGCAGTTCAGGTAAAGTATGTCAGTTCTGGTAATGTGGGTACTGTAGTGCCAAGCAGCAATTCTTGCATTGCTCAGATTCCATGCAGACTGAAGGTAGCTTTCTTAGAATTTTTCTAGATCACATGACCACAGTCACATGGGACATTCAGGTTCAGGAACACTTTATCTCAGCCTTGCTGTGGCACACTGGTGTGTCTCCTGGCTTCCTCAGGGGTGCCACAAAATATTGTGGTAGTAGGACTGTTATGTGAAGGGGGAATGAAGACTGATGTGAAGGGGGCTCTTGATATAAAAGGGGAACTCAGATGTGAAGTGGGGGCATCTGATGTAAAAGTGGAGTTTCTTATCAGGTCTGCCCACGCATCCAACAGGCAGAGAATGAACTTGCTGCTGGGCCTGAGGGCAGCCCAATAAGTACCAGGAGGTCCCAGGTTGGGCACCAGGGACTTGGAATATACAGCTTTTACACACCGGTTGAGTGAACTTGATTTGTGGAACTGAAAAACTGGTGGATGATGGCAACAAGAAAAAGGGAATTTCATGCTTCCGATAAGTTTTGTCTGGAGTTCCTATGGCCTAAGCTAAGTTTCTGCCTATGTTTAACACATTGCAATAGCTCCAGCACAGCAATATTATACACACACACAAAGACACACAATCTAAAGATGTTACTATGATGCAAACATTATATTGTTCATTTCAGGACGACCTAGGTTTCGATATTCAGTTGAATTGCATTTATGTTGCAAATTGTATGTATATGTTTAAACTAGTAGTGACAGCCATCAAAACTGAAGCAAAAAATACATATAGACATTATACAAAGGATAATGGATAGATGTTACATAAGGCAGAGGAAAACATAACATAAGTAATTGGTACCAGTTGCACTGGATATACACCAGTTACGAATGTTACTTGTCACAATGTGGTATATAAATTTACACTGTGATTCTAAAGAACAAAATACAGAACCTGGTGGTAGCAAAATGTTTAAAAAGCCCCCAGTGGGACATTCTTACAGCACTAGGAGAGGTTCCAGGCTTTGCAGAAGCCCTGTCAGAAAACCAACATGTGCATGGTTTGATTCCTTCCCTAAAGACACGTCCAGCTACCAA
This sequence comes from Nanorana parkeri, assembly GCF_000935625.1. Classification (NCBI taxonomy): domain Eukaryota; kingdom Metazoa; phylum Chordata; class Amphibia; order Anura; family Dicroglossidae; genus Nanorana; species Nanorana parkeri. The sequence continues at coordinate 411,199 of NW_017306475.1, forward strand.
CCAGGAGTAAAAAAAAAAGCTCCTTGTTTGTCCACAGAACAGACTAGGTGATTTTTACACATGAGCATGAACAAGTTTTGACATGGGGATCCCAAATGCATTTTATCAAAATATCCTAATCTCATAAATCTACAAATCAAAAGGTGTTGTATACTTGGCTAGTAAAGAAAGGAAGAAAAAAGCCAGACTAAAATGCCCTTTACCTAGCTGGATATTTTCTAGACCTGGCCATGTTTTTGTATGGAAACTATGCAATGTATTTCTGCATCACAATAGACATAATGACTATGCACAGATAGCATCATTGTAAGACCACATTTACTATTCTGCCCATTGAGAGAGATTATTGTTATTATTATACAGGATTTATATAGCGCCAACAGTTTGCACAACACTTTACAACAAAGGGAGACATTACAATCACAATACAATTCAAGACAAGATGGTAAGGAGGGCCCTGCCCCTGAGGGATTACAATCTAAAAGGGAGGGAGAAGTGATACATGAGGAGGTAGCTGTGTGGGGATGATAGTTATTATACCCATGATTACGTCCTGTAGATATTAATTAGGCGTTACTTTTATAATTAAGTCAATTATCATCAGATAAGGTCTGAGCTGCCTATTATGCAGTTAAAAATGCTCATGTTTGGTCATACTTAATCTGCGTATTTTGTGTGGCCAACAAAAACATTCACAGATCATTAAATAATAGAAAAAACATGGTGCACAGTCATGATCCTTTCAGCATATGTTCTAAAATTACATTGTCTGAAAAAATACAAAGCTTTAGATTTGGAAAGAGCTATATTTCCTTATTTTAAAAAAAGGCACCGTGCTGTGCTTATTTGTGTATTTTTATATGGATGTAAACATATGATGAGCGGTTATGGCTCCCATAAGAGTTGTGCTCACTTTAAAACACTCAATTTTTGTTTGCTGTAAAACAATTCGAAAAAGGCAATTTTTCACACCATCCTTGGGTGTACTGATGTTTAATTGTATGTTACTGAGGAAAAGACAGCAAACAGTAAAAGCAGAAAGATAGTCATTTACAGGGCTGTCTTTAAGGTATTTGCCGCCTAAAGTGATGTTATTCTGGGGTGTGCCATCAGGGAATGGTCATTGGGGGTGGTGGCGTTCACAACTGATTTGTCATTTGAAGGGAGGTAGTGGCTCTGTCAGGCGTCCCACTCAGCTCACTGACGTCAGTGAGCTGGGTAGGAAGCTGCACTGTATAGGGCGTCACAGGTTGCTAAGAGTTCTTCGCAAACTGGGATGCTAAGGCTACCTCCCTGCAGCCCCACAACTGGCTTCTCCCTAATTAGATGCAGCCTGAGGCAATTGCCTCAGGCTGATTCATTATAGGGACAGTCCTGGTTGTTTAGGAACCTCAATTACAGCTAAAGTCCTAGCATGCACCTAGCATGTCAGGCAGTGTCTTTCCAACTTGTATGTTTGCTTTATTTTGCTACAAACAAAAAGTACATGAAGTATGCAGAGTACTAGCAACAATCCTTAATTTGCTAATCTATCTTATTTACTACTATGAAATAAAATTTGATTGTTTACGATATGTTAAGCTACATGTGCATGAGCTATTATGTGTCACTGCGGATTCCAGCGGCAAGAACCTGAACGCGGCTGCCTGCGTGTAATCGTATATGAAACAATTACCTATGGATTGGCAAAGATGCTTGTCCCCGGATGCAGACAGATTGCATGCAGAGACAAGCCTCTATCTCTCGATCCACAGGTAATCATTCCATGAACGATTACTTGTGGTCATATGGATGGATGACCACAGGCAAATGCAGCCACTGGCAGCTACCTAGCTCTCTCCCCCATCCACTATTTGCTAGGATTGCCATTTCACCACCAGTCTAGGATGGACAACAAACTGGTAGGACATATTCTTACAGCAGCCCGCTGTCTCATATCGCTTCAGTGGAAAAGACAGCTTCCCCCGTCTAAAATTGAGCTCTACACTCGAATCAAAGATGTTCAGACTATGGAGTACCTGACGGCAAGGCTCAATAATACTCTCACAGCCCATGAGGAGGTATGGGGGGGCTTGGAATACTAAGGAGGCACGTATAGGGTGTACATAATCACTGATCATGAACCTGCAATAGGGTAAAGGGCTAGACAAACTTGTGATGATACGGACAGTTGCTTTCTGGTAGAGAACCTACTGCCTTGATTAATAACAAGCTGCAGCCCTGGAAGGTGGTTCTATACCACTTCGCATCTGTTTTTTCTAGCTCTGTATTTCACCTCTTTTCTTCTCTCTATTCTTAAAGTTAAGACATACTGGGAATGACAGAATTCTTGACAGCTATGGAACCACGTAGATGGTGAACGGCTAGACAAGGTGTAATATTATATACTAGGTATGAGTGTTGAAATGTATTGTTGCACTATACAACGATGTACTGGAATGCCTATGTATATATTAATACTGATTGTCCACCAACGGTGGAACCTTTTATCCTTTCGAGAACTGTCATCAGCAATATCTATCAATGTAGATGTCTATTTTCTTTGTATGAAACCTCAATAAAAAATTGTTAATTCATAAAAAAGGTGGTCATTTAGAGCAATAATTGAATATTGTGGTGAATTATATACTGCAGGGCTCAAAATTTCAGGTCATGAGCCACTAGCCAGGCCTGAAAAGTTACTCGCCACTAGTTGCCCTGCATAACGCAAACACACACAAACAGGGCACAACACACACCAGCACAACGCACGGGGCACAGTACATTACACATACAGCCACAAAACAACGCACAGGACATTACGCATACAGCCACAGCACAAATAACACAGGACATTACACATGCAGCCACAGCACAACGCACAGGACATTACGCATACAGCACAAAGAACACAGGAGATTGCACATGCAGTCACAGCACAACGCACAGGACATTACGCATACAGCCACAGCACAAAGAACACAGGACATTACACATGCAGCCACAGCACAACGCACAGGACATTACGCATGCACATTCACCCACAACACACACATGGCACCCCAACACATCTCTATGTCCCCTTCAATTACCTGCTGGCAGGTGCCTGACACTTGGGACTAACTCTGGTCCCATGCATAGTTATTGCAGCTCAGGCTGCATGAAGGGGACCTGTGGCACAGTAAGCTGTTGGAGCCCCTCCTGTGGTCTGCCAGTTCACCCCAGGGCTTCCCCTGTATTGTGACATCCATGAATTTAGTGGTCTATCATTCCACCTTCATCCTAATATAGCTTACCCCTTTCTGCCTCCCCTAGCAGAGGCCCTTGAGTGCCCAGATCGGTACAGAGTGTGGATAATGTGGACGAGCAGCATCTCTCACCAGCTCTATCACTGCTTCCTGTTCTCAGCACTGCTCCAGCACATGACAGACCAGGGTCCCCTAAAGAGGCAGTGCCCACCCACACACACACACAGACAGACAGACACTGAACCGCAGCAATAAAACCTAACCCAATACCCCCTACGTGACACACTCACCCACTGCTGTCACGGTGGTGCTGTAAAAGTGAAACTACAGCTCCCAAAATCCTCGGTGCACAAGCAGGGTATAGATGGCTGCCCTCATGCAGCCATCTTTAATATGGGAAGATGCACGTCTGTGGGCAGAAGCATAGGAGCAAGTCATCAGGCATCAGGCACTCGGTCCATGACTGAGTGTCTGACTCAATGGCTTCATTTCCACTCGCCCCCTCGCAATTTTCACTCGCAAATTGCGAGGGGGCGAGTGGAAATTTTGAGCCCTGATATACTGTATATGGTTTATGCCACCCATTTTCAAGAAAATTGCCTATTTTTCATGTATCCCCTTTAATGTACTGGTTGTTTTTATTTTCTTTGGCTCAGTAGAAGAAACTATGCATGGATGGAGTGAGCAACAATTGCTATTGCAATTAAATCATACACCAAGTAATAATTTGTTACTTGTCAAGTTGCTCAGGTATACTTTTTTATTTCCCAAATGAAAGCCTATTTCTGGAATCTGCTGTTCTTACAAGCAGCAGAGTAAAATAGACTATGTTCATGTGGCAAGAATCTAACAACTGAGTATACCCCCCCATAGTGCTGTTGGTATGATGTACTGCCAAAACACATGCCTTTAGCAGCTGTACATCAACAAAATGTGTTTCCCTAAGAAATGCACTTCACTGTATAATAGCAATGTTTATATATAACAAATGTCTGTTAGTTCAATAATGCAGGTGGCTTGTAGATTAACCTTTTGCCCCATACGGTTACCATATTGGTCACTGGATCATAGACAAATCAAACATCTGTTGGAACTTTAAGTATAGTGACTTAGGTAGCATTTTCCACCAAAATATTTTTGCCAAATAGTGAAGATTTCTCTAGTTATATAGTTATAGAATGGTTTGTAACTTTCTTCTTTTACAAAGTCATAGGCCTAATACCCTTATGGATATATTGCATTTGTGTGTATATTTTCTCATCTACAAATTATCCAGTACTTTACAGGTTACATGGATGATTGCCATTCGTTATAGCCTTAAAAGTACCCATAATCTTATACATACACACTAAGGCCAATTAACCTATTAGTGTATGTATTAATGTTACGTACCTTGGTATGAGCCTGAAGTGACGAGGAAGGTCTTCCCTTGCTGCTCTTGTCTGAGCTCCACTGGAGATGGAACAGTAGTTGTACAGACAGAGAGGGGCACGAGTGCCTGTGGCTGGTATGACTGCTGGACACAATGGATGTGCTGATGCTGACAACAGGACGCCAGAGACAGCTGGTGGAAGATGGCAGATCAGACGACACTTGCGCGAGACACTGAAGCGTAGTCAGGCACAAGCCAGATCGGTAATGTGCGGTCAGCGTGGTACAAAAGCAGGTGACAGAGGCAGAGTCAGGAGCAGGCCGGGTCATACACTAGCGAGCAGAATGGTACTGGATCAGGAGGCAGAAGAATGGTCAGGGACAAGCCGAGGTCACAAGGCAGGCAGCAAGCAGGCAGAGTCAAGAATCAAGCTGGGTCAAACAGGTATCAGGAGCAGAAACACGGATGCAGGTTACAGCTGAAGATCTCTCAGCAAAGTGCAGATGCAGGGGCCATCTTAAAATAGGCCATCTGGCGCCAAGTACATGCGTGTGCACGTTACTTGCATGTGCACGTTGTTGCACGCGTACGTGTTCGCGCATGCGCATTACGGCGAATATACGCATACGCATAGCGTGCAGCGATCCGTGCAGAAGATGCACTATGGTCGCTGAGTGATGCACCCTGACAATTAAATTGTGGAAGGAAACCTATGCAAACACATACAGGGTCCTTGCTGGGAGTCAAACCCAAGATTCAGGATTGTTATTAAGCCTGCTGATCGCAAAGCCACAGTGGTAACATAATGACAGAAGCACCAAGGGTTGCATCTGTTTAAATGTATCCATCATTGAAGAATGTTGAATAAATGTTGCATGTAAATGGCTCTCAGCGAGCTAAGCACATTGGGTGAGTGAAGGTTTCAGACCTGCTCAACTAAAGTGATATGACTCATTACTTAAAACAGAACTTTGGGCCAAAATATAAAAAAAAAGATAGCCCATTAAAAGATAAAATTAAAAAAAAACAGCTTTTGCTGCAACACTGCCTTCAATGCAAAGTTGCCCCATGCACAGGGCCGTCTTTACCGCAGGGCCCCATAATTTACAGGAGCCCACAGCAGCTGTCCCTTTCACCCCGAGCAGCAGACAGAAAATGAGCAGCAACACTGCCAGTGGGGAGACCAGCCATCCATTCTCCTCTAGTATCGGTTTCCAGCATGTCACCCTCATAGGCTGGAAACTGTCAGTGTCTGTGTGCCTCCTCCTGCTGTGATGTCCTCCCCCGATGCCTGTCGCATAGATCCGGCAGGCACGGAGGAGAAGGAGGTGGAGGCCAGAGCACAAGGCGGGTAAAATCTGAAAATGTATTTAATAAATGCACACATGTTGGGATCTGGGCAGCAAATGAGCTGCTGGAGCTTCGGCTCAGCCGGTCCAGATGTCGAACTTCTTCTGCACTTCGGCTCAGCTGAAATCAGCAGTACTGAGCCGTAGTGAATAGCCGAACGTTGTTCAGCTCACTTCACTTTGGCTCGGTTATTCACTCGGCTGCCTTCGGCAGCTTTGTGAATAGCCACCTATGTGTTAAAAGGTAAATCTACTTAAAGCAGAGTGACAGAGAGATGAGAAGCATGAACTCCTCAATCTATTGCTTCTCATTTCACTATCCACTTACAAACTGGAGGAGGGACAGGTAAGTGTAACCTAATTGCAGCAGAGAAAAAAAGGGGTCTTCTGTCCTGCCAGGAAGCAGCGTGCTGTGTGGCAAAGCTGTGTCATTCTCAGAACTGGATGGACAGAAATAAAAAGGTAGAACAGATCCTTATGTTTTTAAACTATGTATTTAGTTTAAGTTTCTGCCTGGGGTTCAGCCTTGAGAGGAATATCATTGTTGTGCAATGTTGCACATGTTCACAGATGTCACTGCCCTTCATACACAATGGCTTCACACTTTCTAGAAGCTCTTCCCAGTGGTTGCACCAAGTTCCCAAATGTTGAAGTTATGTATCTAAATTCAAAAAAAAGAATCTTGCTTTACAGCCCTAACAAGTCTGCATTATAAGGAAAGTCCTGTTTGATTTATGATGGCTTTCAGCAATTTCCAGTAGCACCAAATATTACGAGTGTCAGATGTATTCATTTGACACTTTGGGGTTCCTAATTTAAACGAAGACTGAATGTTTTTGATTTGTCCCAAGACACTTTAGACGCCACAGAAAAATAATATTTAACCCCCTCACTACTGAACAATTTATTACATTTCTCTGAGTTTTGCTGCAGGCAAAATATCACTGACAGGTTTTCACAACAAAGATTTGGGCTCATTACACTTTCTGTCTTTCCCAGGATCTTTTGTTTTTAACCATATGCAATTACCATCTTCATTCATTTTCCAACAAGCCGCTGCATACATTTCATTTTTTTTTAAAAAGAAAGGTGTGATCCTTTAGACCAATGAAACGATTATCAATGCAAAGCAGCTAACCCTTTCTTCCACAGCACATTCTATTAAGGTCAGTCTTGCCTCTAATCTCCCAGTGAAAGAGAACAATAAAAGGATTGTTGGAGCTGGAATGCTGTCAGTTCCATGGAGATTTGAACTTTATCATTTTCCTTCACTCTAAATAATCATTTATTTTTCTACCCACGTACCTCTCCTACAAGCACTATTAAATCAGAATATGGCATGCAATGGGTATATAACAATACAGGATTTAAAAGGGCTACTTTCTTTTTTAGCAGTTTATTTTAAAACTGAGATCATGTCTCAATTATATTTGCATCAAAATGATAATAGAGGCAGTAAGTATAAATACTGAAAAATTTTGGCAAACACATCATTTTACTAAAATATGCTTACTAATTGCGTATTCTTAATGAAAGCACATGGCCTGTCATATTCTATTTACTCTTCCATACTATCTAATGTGATTTCTCTATATAGATGGGGCAGTCTTAAAGACTTAACAATGTGCACAAAAAAGGAACTCTAATAAGGAATCAGTGTAGCTTAATGACTATATGTGTGGTCTTTTCCATCATTAGGTGCAATAAACATCACTAAGGAGAATTGAGAAGATATTCCTAACTCATTCCCTGAAACTTAGTTGAGGAGCTCTGCAATAAAGAGGATGCTCCAATGCAAACAGTTGCTAAACCATTTGCTTTGTTTGCACTGCATTTTATTAAAATGAATATGCATTTGTGACAACATCTGTGGATGCTGATGCTATAGTTTCTGTTCACTCAATCTCTGGGGTGACCATATGAATGTAGTATGGGTGATTTATGTCTGCTTATTAGCACCTAGTGCCCAAATGTAAATAGTTACCAGTAGCCTTTTAATCAACACTGAAGAGTTAAAATGGAATGCATATGCTGTGTAGATGTAATATTGGGAATACTCTTCCTTACGTGTAACTTTATAGCATAGTGGTTGGAGCTTCTGCCTTGCAGCACTGGGTTCCCTGGTTCAAATCCTGGCCAGATCACTATCTGCAAGGAGTTTGCATGTTCTCCTTGTGCTTGCGTGGATTTCCTCCCACACTCCAAAGACATGTTGGTAGGTTAATTTAATCCACTCTAACTTGGCCCTCTATTTATGCATGTGAAATAGGGACCTTAGACTGAAAGCTCCTTAAGGGATGGGACTGATTGCCGTGAATTTGCAACTATGTAAAGTGCTGCGTAAATTGTTGGCGCTATGTGAATACCTATAATACATATATGTATTTAATTTTGTCTGAATCATGTTCACATGTATATTTGAAAGGAGTATTTTCAAGAAGGTACAAATGACTTTCCAAATTTTAAAGTGAACCTGTTAACAGACTATGGAAATTCAAGCATATACATATTCTTGATCGGCTATAAATGAGCCTTAATGTCCTCAATGACTGTTGTAGCAACAGGCAATATGGAACATCTCATCCTTAAAGTGACACTAAACTCAGGAGTTACATCTTAAAAATGGAAATACCTTAACTATGAACAAAAATGTCCCGTATTTCTGCATCATTCAACTGTAGATCCTCAAATCATCTCTAAATTGGTGCTGACACTGTCCTTCCTTCTGGAGGGTGGCTGTTTGTTCCCCATGATGTCTGGGTGTGTTGTAAAGTAGCCACCGCTCCAAGCTCGCTCCTGTGATGGACTGCAATCTCAATACAAATTAGTAAACTAAATGTGCGATTGTAGTCCATCATGGGAGCAAGCTTGGAGTGGTGGCTACTTTACAACACATAAGGACCATGGGGATCATGGTTAATTATAGAAGATCTTTAGCAGGTTAATCACCCACTGGCTTGCTTCTGGGGCAAAGAGATATCCTCAAGCTGTAAAACAGGGGTGCCCATTAGTTTGATCGCGATCTACCAGTCGATCACAAAGCTAACACTGGTAGATCATCTCTGCAAGTTGGCTCACTGTCCCAAGTTCCCTCCCATGGTGCTAGTGTGACCGAATATGTCAGATGCTGCAGGCGGGAAGGAGAGGGGAGGGACGCCCCACCCCACCTGCAGCGTCTGACACATTCAGCCACTCTAGCACTAAGGGAGGACAGGACAGCACACATGAACAATCGGGAAGCTAGGCCCCATACTTCTCCTTTCATGCCCAGCCCTCCATCCAAATGCTGCTGCTCTCATGTGTCAGACGTTGCAGACAAGGAGGGGTAAAACAGTGACCGATAGCTGGTAATGGCCTTGATCATCCCAGAAGCTGTGGGTGGCACCTTTATTCCATTTTAGTATATTTATTTAGCTGTGCACACATTACCTATTAGCCTGATTCTGCTGTGCAAAACTCTGCCACCTTTGTGGTGTATACTGGTTGTCACCTTGCATTACATTAAAGAAAATGTGTTTACACAGCCTGTTGCAGTGCACTATTTGCATTTATACAGCAAGGTGAGCCAGGAGAGAGAGTGTGAGAAGAGACAGCCAGGAGAGAGAGTGTGAGGAGAGGCAGCATAAGAGAGAGTGTGGGGATAGACAGCCAGGAGAGAGGGTGGGGGTGGGGAGAGTCAGCCAGGAGAGAGGGTGGGGAGAGACAGCCAGGAGAGAGGGTGGGGAGAGACAGCCAGGAGAGAGAGTGTGAGGAGAGGCAGCCAGAAGAGAGGGTGTGGGGAGAGACAGCAAGGAGAGACAATGGGGGTGGGGAGAGACAGCCAGGAGAGAGGGTGGAGTGAGACAGCCAGGAGAGAGGGAGGAGGTGGGGAGAGACAGCCAGGAGAGAGGGAGGAGGTGGGGAGAGACAGCCAGGAGAGAGTGAGGGAAGTGTGTGTGGTTTTTTGTTTTTTTCATTGGTAGGTCTCATTGAGTTCATCATTTGAAAAGTAAATCTTAACACACAAAATTGTGGGCATACCTGCTGTAAAATGATCTAATCTGCCACTAAATGCCAGTGTATGGGCTAAAGCTATTAGATTAGCCCCTGGTAGCCATTAGACATGTGCATTCAGATTCGGACGAACCGGCAAATCAATGAAAATCAGTTGATTCACGCGGTTGGTCCAAATCCAAAATAACGAATTTAATATATGCCCGAATATACTAAAACAATATTTCAGAACCGCAGGTGGCCATATTGGCCGCCAGTGTGTTCTTGGAGGCGGAGCATGTGACGCTACATGACGGTGACATCACATGCTCAACAAGCGGTGGTCACATCGGCCGCCAGCACGTTCTGCGCATGATCACGCCATTTTGGAGTAGATTTTGTTATACACCAAGATGGTGGTGCTCAAACATGAGGGCACCACCATCTTGGTGTGTACCAAGATCTAATCCAAAATGGCGGCAGGTATGCGTAGAATTCCCCAGTGGCCGATATGACTGCTGATCGTTCTGCGGTTTTAGTGTGCGGTTTCTGATTTGGAGGCTCATTGCCCCCCTAACTCACAACCCCCTCCTGCCTTGGGAGCTGGCCCCTTCTCCCCAACAACCCTACTTGACTGTCTCCTTAACCCACAGCACCACCCCTGTCTAGCCATCCTTACCCACAGTGCAGGCACTCCTTTTCCCAGCACCCCTACTTCACTGCCTTGTTGCCCCACCACACCCCTCCTGTCTGGCCATTCTTTCCCGCAGTGCTACCCCTCTTCCCCACAACCCTGCTTGTACTTGACCAACCTCACCAACCAATCGGACCAGCGCCCCCATTCTGGCCCAAAACTGAACTGCATATTCCAGATGAGGTCTTACTAATGCTTTGTACAGAGGCAGGATGATGTCTCTCTCTCTGGAGTCTATACCCCTTTTAATAAAAACTGCGGCTTGACAGTGCATGCTATTATTCAGTCTATGATCTACCAGAACACCCAGATCTTTCTCCATCATTGACTCCCCCAAACATACTCCCCCTAGAGTGTATAACGCATGCATGTTTTTAGACCCCAAGTGCAGAACTTTACATTTACACCTCATTTGCCAAATAACCATCCATCTTCATTAAAAAGAGGATACACAAATTCAAAAGTATTAACTTAATCACAATTTGTTGCCATGCATCACAGATCTGTTACAAAAAATCTATTCTAATTGTTGAATCATCAGAAGGGATTAAATATGATTGAAACCTACTATCACATGGCTATTGCATCAAATAACCATCCACTGTAGTAGTTAGTGCACCTGTGCCCAGACTTTGGGCATCACAATATTTATACATTAACAAGCATCAGAAGAGCTTTAAACAAGCCGTGCATGAGCCGTGCATAACTGCTTTAAATGTGAAATTATTAATTCTCAAAGATTACAGCAAAGTATCCTGTAGTTGGTCTGTTTCCACAAGCTTAGCAACACCTGTTGGTTGTTTACATTAGAAGGCTGGCTTGCTGCCAAGATTGTGTTCTCCTAGAAAACTACACTGCCTGTGTTTGTGAATTTTAAAAACTAGGAATGTTCAGATACCAAGTAACGTACTCGTTACAAGTACAAGTACAGATACTTTTCCAGCTCCAAGACTAGACTAGAGAAAAATTCTAAAGTTAGGAGGCAGCTGTCATTTGTAAGGAGCACACGGAGCTCCTGGGATCTCTGTTTTAATGTATGATTTTGTTTTTATAAATATATATTTGGGATACACCAATACCATTTTTTCAAGTACAAGTACTGATACTTGTCCAAGTCCTCACGGATACAAGTAGTGATACATTTTTGTTTAGTGTCATGTGACAATTTTTCTAAAACAATACAGACTAATGATTTCAGGACAGTGGTGGAGCGCAAGAGCCAGGTCCCAGCTGCAATTGCTGCAACCCTGGTAGTTCCCATGAAAATGCCATGTATCGGCACTGGTATCTGAACTGGTATCTGAACATCCCTATTAAAAATTAATTGCTTAACAATGCTTATGGATACAGAGATAAATAATGGCTTGTTTAAGTATTTTTTTTTTTAAACAAACTTTTATTCTGTTTTTGCGACTAACCCCCCAACAGGGCTAGCCGTATCTTACCATGACATATAATACAAATAATACGAGGTATTATCACAGCAGCCTCGACAATTGCACCAGAAAGAACAACAATACTAGCCTCCTTGAAGGCCGCTACCGTTTTCCTTTTATGTGCGGACTTATATGACATGATTCTGCCCCGGAGGTAAGCTTTACCCGCTTCCCAGAACAGCGTGGGGGAGTCTAAATGTTGACTATTGACTTCTGCGTAATCCCGCCAAGAAGTGCGGAGGAAGTGGCAAAAATCTTCATTAGATTTGAGGTACCCTGGGAAGCGCCACAAGATATTATTGGCTACCTTTGGAGCTACTGATAGCTCCAGTGATATGGGGGCATGGTCAGATATAACTATAGCATGCAGGTCTGACGAGCGAACCATTTGTAGCAAAGGGTTCGTGCAGAGCAGATAATCTAAGCGAGCTAAGCACCCATGTACGCTAGAGATATGAGTGAAATCGGACTCCAGAGGGTGCAAGAGCCTCCACATGTCCTGTAGACCCATAGCCGAGGTCACCTCCGCCAGGGGGGATTGTGCTATTGAACAGTTGGGCTGCCGGGTGCCTTGAGAGGTGGGCGATCTTTTCCTATCCTCTATATTATTCATGGTGCAATTAAAGTCTCCCCCCACCAGGTGGTGTAAGTTAGTAGTTTTTGCTAACCAGGACGACAATTGCATGAAATGCGATTTGGTCGGTGAGTTGTGCATGTAGATGTTTGAAATCGCCAACTCCACATCAAAATATTTGAGATAAATCGTTAGCATTCGTCCTTCGTCGTCATGTTCGATCCTGTCCACCTGGCAGGGGAGTCTCCTATGCAACAGAATCGCCACTCCCGCCCGCCTTCCCTCTGACGGAGAGCCAAACACTTCCCCCACCCATAGTTTTTTGAGTCTGTGCATATCCTCCTCTCGGAGGTGCCTCTCCTGTAAGAGCGCTATGTCCGAAATTCATTCGTTTGAGATGCCTCAATACCATATGTCGTTTGTGCGTAGAACGCAACCCCTTAACATTCCACGACACTACTTTAATGAATTCTTACGCTTCAGATGACATGGACAAGCGGGCATGCTTTTACCTTTGGCATCTGCCATGGGCAATGCCCCCCGGGGTAATGCACTCACCTGGTAAATCCGCAGCTGTAGACCGAGGATCCGTTGATAGGGAGGAATATTGATCTGCAGGGCACGGCCGGGCACCACCTCACTCTGGGCATCGCAACACCAAAGTCCTATGGGGCGACCAGCAAAATGGGAAAAATTAAAGTTAACTGCAATAACCATAACAATCAACATAGTTACATAGTATTTGAGGTTGAATAAAGACATTAGTCCATCAAGTCCAACCTATTAGGATCTCATTCTAGGAGTACCTGTACCCCTGTATATTACGGTCCCTTAAGAAATCGTCCAAAAGTTTCTTGAACAATTCCACATTCTTTGCTGAAATCACTGTCTGTGGCAGTGAGTTCCACACCCTAACTGATCTTACTGTGAAGAACCCCCTTCGCCCCTTGTGCTGGAATTTTTTTTCCACCAATTTTAGGTGGTGGCCTCTAGTTTTTGTAATGGAGTTAATTTTAAACAGTTTATCGCTAATGTTGCTGCCACCATTGAACATTTTGTACATGGAGATCATATCCCCCCTTAATCTCCTCACCTCCAATGTGAACATGTTTACATTTAGTAGCATTGTCTCGTAGCTCTGGTCCTCCATACCCCTAATTAGTTTGGTTGCCCTCCGCTGGACTTTTTCCAACTCAAGGACATCTTTTCTTAGTACTGGTGACCAGAACTGGACCGCGTACTCCAGATGAGGTCGAACCAATGATCTATAAAGTGGCAAAATTATAGACTTGTCCCTGCAATACATCCCCTTTTTAATACAGGACAAGACCCTGCTAGCTTTGTTTACAGCAGCCTGGCACTGCAAACTACCTTTCAGTTTGTGGTCTACAATGACCCCCAAATCCTTCTCCATTTCTGACTTCCCTAGCGGCATACCCATAATTGTATAACCCATTTGTTTATTTTTAATTCCAAAGTGCATTACTTTGCATTTATCGACATTAAACCTCATCTGCCACATTAATGCCCACTCCCCTATTTTATCCAGGTCCTCCTGTAATGTTATAATGTCTAAGTCCGTGTCTATTACCCTCCCAATTTTGGTGTCATCCGCAAACACGGAAATATCGCTGTTACCACCCTCCCCGATGTCATTAATAAATAAGTTGAACAATATGGGACCCAGCACAGAACCCTGAGGCACACCGCTCATTACACTAGCCCAGTCTGAAAAGGTGCCATTTACAGATACCCTCTGGACACGTTCCCGTAGCCAGTTCTCTGTCCACGTACACACCACCTCATCTATGCCCATAGCCCTCAGCTTGTGTAGCAAGCGTTTGTGTGGAACTCGCAAACTCTATAAAACAAAAAACATCTTAGTAATGACTCCACTTTTTTACAATGTGGGTAAGATGAGCTTCACGCTACCACCATCCTGTGCCACATAAGAAATAGGTCTAACAAAACCAAAACTTCCCGCCCTTGGTCAGTCCCAAAACTCCGTTGTTAGCTATATGAAATCATAGTGTCCCTTTGTTGTCTTCAACGGTATCGATATTTTCGTGGTGTGCCTCTATTGCGTTTAGAGGATCTAGCTGTTTTGCGTGGGGATCTGATGGGTTCGGCTGCTTTGGAGGGAGATCCAGTTTCTAGATTCATTGAGTTGAGAAAAGATTCTGCTTCCGCTGGGTCCAAATAGGAGCATTTTCTGCCCGCCGGGGTTTCTACATGTAGAGTGGCCGGGTACGCCAATGTGAATCGTATGCGCTTTTGATATAACATAGAACATATCTTGTTGAAGGCCTTCCGCTTCCTTGTGACTTCCGCCGAGTAATCTGCGAAGACCAGAAGCTTGTGGCCGTCTATCTCGAGGGAACGAGAGGCTCGGTACTTCTGCATGACAAGAAATTTGTCTGCATAGTTAAGATAGCGAACGATAACCGGCCTGGGATTCGTTCTGTCCGGCTGCATTTTCCCCAGTCTGTGTGCTCGCTCCACTACACACATAGTGTCGAGGCCTAGGGCCTCAGGGAGGGCGGTAGAACACAATTCGGACAGTACTTGCGGTTTGTAGGTTTCTGGAAGCCCAATAATCCTCAGATTATTTCTTCTGGACCGGTTCTCTAGATCGTCGATTTTTTCCAGAATACCCTGAGAGAAGTCATCAAATGCTGCCATTTTAGTACTGGCCTCCAGCACCTCTTCTTCCAGGATGGAAATTCGTTGTTCCGCCTCTTTAAGAGATCTGGCTTGCTGGGACACCTCAGCCTGTATGTTTGAGAGGCCCTGCTGTATGGCTGCTTCCACCACAGAGGTGATGGTGGGCTTGAGCAGATTAGCCACAGCCAGGGCTATGCGCTCATATGCTGCCTCATCTAGTGCCAGCTCCTGGGTGAGGGAGGGTGAAGAGGCCCGTTGCTCATCCGCGCTGCCAGCCGGCGCCATCTTAGATCCCCTGGCTGTTTGTGTGTCACAGCTCCCTCGGGGCACCGATTGCGATCGTGACTTTCCCCCCGCCAGGAAACGGTCCATTACTAGTCGGGCTGCTCTCCGGTTCAGGGGGTGAGTAGGGCGGGCGTTTTCGCCGGTTTTTAAATCAATATGTGGCCGCTGGTGCCGGAGCGCCGTCTCTTTGTTGCCTCTCACATGGGCGCCGGAACCGGAAGTCTATGTTTAAGTATTTTAACTGCTTGTTCGAAATATGTAAATACTTTAAAGTGAACGTGTGCCCATATTATGCACACTCAAGTGTATGTAATGCTTTTGGATACAATGTGGAAGCTCTGTCAGATTTTATATTTTTTTGGCATTAATTAGTTTTTATTAAATACCATTACAACTTGAGAACAAAAAGGGGCAGAGCAATACATCAGCACTGGTGCTACATACACGATGGTTCAAATATAAATGCAAACTGCAATGTCTGCTGTTAAGGAGTAGGTATAAGGAGTGGGATAAAAGGGGAGGTAAAGCAATAGCAGACAAAGCATCCCAGAAATATTTGCACTTGTAGGATTTATCTCCATCTCTCCAGAGATCAGCCTCCCCCTTCACCAGTAGGTGTCATGTACAGTATATCATTGGAGATGTGATGAAGTGTGACTGCGGTGCAATACCACCCAGAGCATATCTTGTAGTTAGTTTCTTGGATGTTGCTATTAAAGTAACCCTTAAGCATAATAGTATTTTTATTTTCCAACTCTTCCTGTGAACACTGATTGCCCCAGGTCAGACTCTCACACCCATGGAGAGAGAAGGTCTGTAGGGGAGACTGGAAATGGGAATTAGTAAATTGTGGAAATGACATGTGACAGTGGTTGTTTCGAAAAGCAGAGTCTTGAATGAAGTAAGAGGATGGGTGAAGTGGCATTTGTGGCCAGGCGAGGTCAAAAATTGGCAAATTTGGAAAGAACACAGTTTTTGTTCCAATTCAGTTGTATTAAGGTCATTGGGGTCTCAAAACCACGCAGTATGTTTGGGGTCTTTTCACCAACTGCATAATAATGCTTTCCACTGTCCTGATCGGAAGCCTGGGTTCATCCTTAAAGCGGACCTTTACACCGCAGTATGGAACATCTTAAAAAAAAAACATTCCCATAAGCATTAAACAATAAACAAATTAAACGCATATAAACACTTTATCCTCCTTTTATACATACCTTTTTATGTTTAAATTTCAACCCAGCGGTCAGCCATGTTTGAAGAGGGAAAAGCTGCTCTTTCTGTGCCTTCTTGCGTCAGCAAGGTAAATCATTAATTATTTACCACGGCCACACCTCCTTCTGACGACGTGCTGCTATTCTTGTGCATATGATAAAATTAAACTATTAAACTATTGAAACGCATATAAAGGTATCACAATCACTGGTTTACCTGTATCTAACTTGTAATTGATCAGCTTTGCTATATTCTCTGCTGCAATTTTTGTAAAGTTAAACCGGATCATTTTTTATTTTTTTTTATTTACAAAGGCAGTTGGATGCAATTATTATAACTGATGCTTTGCTTGCATTAATATTTCATAGTGCATCAATATTTTGCACATTCTAATGTAAAGTTTTCTTTCTCTTATCTGTAACATGTACTCCCAATTTTATATGATTTTATCTCCCACATCTACCACAATTTGTTTCTACTGAACATGTCTGTGTAGTTTCAATGTAGTCACCAGGCCCGGATTTCCCACAAGGCCACCGAGGCCCGGCCTCGGGGTGGCAGAGCGCCGAGTGGCGGCAGCGGTGACCTTGTGGGGAAGTTGCGACGGGGAATCCGGCCCTGGTAGTCACGTGTCTATGTAGCAGTGAATGCCATGTTTCTTTCAAGCATTTTCTCTTGCTTCACCCATTAATTTTAATTTGAAGGTGACCAACCTAATGGGGTCTCACGCTCTTAATGGTATTGTTTAGGGTAAACTTAGGATCTTAACTCCTCCTGCATTTTGGAGCAGTTTGTATTAAACCTCTCTAAGCACCCACCACACGTATGATAAACTGTACTGGTCCAGTACACCTGGGAGGTTGGTGCACCATCCTAAATGTTGTATGCAGTGTTTGCTTTGCACCTTTCTTACCGACCTATATTGCTTCCGTTGCCAACCCCTCTTTCCCTTCTAGGAGAGCAGTATGAGCACAGACAGAAAACCACCCTCACAAAGACCAGAAATTTGACACTCATCTGCATCCAGCAGCTATGTGAATCTGGTGTTACTGTTCTATAACTCTTTGTTGTTAACAAATCCTATCAACTATAATTATAATCTCTTTAGTGTGGTTTTTCCGTCACCAACCCAGGTTACAGTAACATCACACTCCAAATTTAGAGGATAATATATTTTTTCAATTGCAAATTACGCTAAATTTTTCTAAGGTTTTCCTGCTTGGTTGTTGAGATTCAGGTACATAAGTTTTGATTATTATTCTTTTTTTTTAAACTTTTAAACTATATACTTGTAGGTAATTTGTGTTTCTTGCTTGCTTTGTTTGCTTGTCTGATAGCGATCTACGTATGCCTTTCTATCTATGCATTCTTGGCGAACTCCTTAGTCAAAAATTGGCTAATTTGGTTTTTGCTTTTTCAAAGACCAATATTTCCCTCTTCTATTCATTTTCGCTTTTCTATTAGGATTATATTTTGTCTTATGATGATTGTTGACTGGCTTTGGTTATTTAATCAACTACCACTCTGATGACCATATCTCCCCCAAATATCAGCTGTTAATCTGCTCAATAATTAGGGTTGGCCCGAATGTGAATTCGACTCAACATCGCTAGTTCACACATGAACTATCAGGGCGTTCGGCGGGCTGTTCGCCCCGGCTGAATGCCCCACAAGGCAATGCACCTTGTGAAGCCATAATTGGCTAAATGTTTGCATCTGACCACAGATCAGGTGCAAGACTTTGCCCGATCAGGGCACAGAGAACTGTGAGAGCCATGATTGGGCAAAGTCATGATGATTAAAGAATAAAGGAATTAATTAATAAATTATTCTATCTATTTTCTATTGTTTTAATTTGTATTTTGTTTAGTCGTCGTCGTGGACAATGCTGGACGTCCTGATTGACCCTGGATTACTTTGATGGATCAATTTTTTTTATAATAAAGGACTTTATTCAAAAATCTTTTGTTGTGGTTTTTTTTTCAAATAAAGGATTTTTGATTAGTCTGGTGATTAGTCTGGTGTCTTACTCATTCACAAGGGAGGGCTGCATCTGGGTGCCCCTTTATTAAAGGGGTATCCTGATGTGAATAAGCCCCCTGCCTGCACCCTCACAACCAACGCCCCAGGGCCTGTGGGAAGAAGCCCTTGTCCCCATTGGCATGGGGACAAGGTGCTTTTCCAGGGGCGACCCTGGAAAAGCACCCTCCTAGTGCAGAGGGCATGTGACCAGTGCCCTTCCAGGCCTGTGCTCAGATCAAGGGTGTGGTATGGAATTTTGGGGGGACCCCATGTTTCCCCCCCCATTTATGGGGGTGGAGTTCCTCCTTAAAATTCCTAGCAGACCTTAAGGTCCTGGTATGACTTTTAGGGGGAACCCCACACACTTTTGTATTTGTTTTGATTTTTTTACATGGGGTCCCTCCTAAAATTCCTTAAAGTTCTGGTATTGTTTGGGAGAGGGAAATGCATGCTTTTAAAAAATAAAACCCCACACACTTTTTTTTTGTTTATTTTTTCACTGGGGCCCTCCTCGATATTCCAACCAGACCTTAAGGGTCTGGGATGACTTTTAGGGGGACACTTTTTTATTTTATTTGGTCCCTCCTAACATTCCTAACAGACTTAAGGGGTCTGATATTGTTTGGGAGGGGAAACTGCGCGCTTTAAGAATATATAAAAAATAATGTTTTTCTTTAGAAATGTCAGTTTTGCTGCAGCAGGTTCTATATATCGTACAGATTTGCCACTTTACAGGCAGTTTAAAGGGACCCCCCAGGCACAATATTTAAAGGAATTTTTCATTTTAATTGTTACTTTAAGTGATGTTAAAATCATTGCTCCTTTAAAAGGTGTATTTAAAAAAAAAGTTTTTTAAAATTGATTCATGTCCCCCTAGGGCAGTACCCGAATCGCCATACAACGTTTTAAGGCCAATAAATTGCATATAAGGCTTCAGAATAGGGACAATTGATCTTCAAAATTCTAAACCCATATACTTGCAAAGTTCGAACTTTTCCCATATTCGAAAGTTCGAATTCGAACCAAACACGGGGGTGTTCGGCTCATCACTACTCATAATAAAGAGTGCACAAATGCAGTGGAAAATGGTATGACTAGCTGTCACTCCGTTCTAATTGAGTTCCTTGTTACACCATGTGGGCTGTAAACTGACTAACAGAGTTCAGGAAAATGTGAGAACCTGAAAACACAAAAAGGGGGAAACAAGAAAACTAACGGAGCTTATTTATTTAATATATTGTTCAAGCAACTCACTTTGCCTAGGTGATATTCCAGTACAGTCTGTGTTTGAGGAATCAATGTGCTCCAAACTACTACGGTTCACAGAAACATTCCAACGTGGGAATCATCACACTTATCCATCAATGAATGTTTGCTTTTCAGGTTTCTCATGAATGGAATACGTGTCAAGATGATCTGGCAAAAACATCTGTATCAAATGTAAAGAAAACGAAATAAAGATTTACAGCTTTCTTACATTTGATGCAAACATTACCTGGTGTAATAAGAATTTTTGATGCGCTTTAAGGCACACATTTCCTGAGTTTGAAACATAGTCTCTATTGTGCTTTCTGGGAAAATCTATAACTGCTCTGCATTCTATAATCTCTACTTTAAGACAGAAACCATTCATCACACCAAAACTTTAGTCCTTGACTGAAACCACAGAAGCTGTAAATGGTTGTATCCTCCTGACAATTCCCTTTCCATATATTAAGGAAGGTATATTTTCTTCCTAAAGTTCATTTTTGAAAAGAAAATCTGAATTTCTTTGCATAGTTTTTCATTCAGTTTTAGCAACATTTTTTGCAGTCTCACAATACATTAAATTCATTAATATATACAGTATATTAATGCCCTTACCTGTTTTCTGTAGATATGTACTTCTACATGTCCAAGAATGGAAGTACTCAAATGACATTGCTCTGTTTAAAATTTGAAAACCTTTTTTTTTAATGGAGCAAATATTTTAGTTAGGTGTTTATTAGGCTATTGGTTAATGTAAGTTCAATTTCTACCAGAAAACTAGGCTATGCATGTCCTGCTTTTTTCCACAAAGTGACCGTTTATCTTTAGGACCCACTAGAAGACTTAGGTGGGTTGAATCATGCCTCTCTGCAGGATTCTTTAATGCAGTTTTCTGTTCTACATGTCCTGATCTTAGTCATGCTACAGCCATTCTACTTTATCTGTGGT
The DNA here is from genome assembly GCF_000935625.1 of Nanorana parkeri. Taxonomy (NCBI): domain Eukaryota; kingdom Metazoa; phylum Chordata; class Amphibia; order Anura; family Dicroglossidae; genus Nanorana; species Nanorana parkeri. The sequence goes on from NW_017306475.1 coordinate 432,202, forward strand.
TATTTATTAGAGATGAGTGCACTGATTTCACTACAAATTTACTGATTTTTGCCTTTGCCAATTACCACTGACATTTGCTTAGGCAAAATTTTTTGAAAAAAGAAAATCATGTGACTTTGTTCTTTTGCTACAAGGTAGGTTACTACTGCAGAGTTGTTTCTTTAGATAACACACAGAGCCCAGGAAACACATCAACAAAGTCAAAGTATCGCAGCGCTGAATACTGAAAAATGGCCTGGCCAGGAAGGGGGTCTAAACACCTGGTCTTGAAGTGGTTAAAGCTCTGGTGAGACCCCCCTATGTGCGTTATAATTCATTGAAATTAGTCATTTAATCGATTAAAAAAAATATGATTAATCGAACAGGAAAATTTTAATCATTACCAGCCCTACATATACACACTCACTGGCCACTTTATTAGGTACACCTTGCTAGTACTGGGTTGGACCCCTTTTGTCTTCAGAACTGCTTTAATTCTTTGTGGCATTGATTCAACAAGGTGATGGAAACATTCCTTAGAGAGTTTGGTCCATACTGGCATGATGGCATCACACAGTTGCTGCAGATTTGTCGGCTGCACATCCCTGATGCGAAGCTCCACCAGCCTAGACCGTTGATGAATTTTGGTGAACCTTTGCAAACTGTAGCCTCCGTTTCCTGTTCTTAGCTGACCGAAGTGGCACTTGGTGTGGTCTTCTGTTGCTGTAGCCCATCTATTTCAAGGTTTAAAGTGTTGTGTGTTCAGAGATGCTCTTCTGCATACCACGGATGTAACTAGTGGTTTTTGAGTTACTGTTGCCTTTTTTTCAGCTTGAACCAGTCTGCCCAGTCTCCTCTTACCTCTGGCATCAACAAGGTATTATTGCCCAGAGAGCTGCCACTCACTGGATATTTTCTTTTTCAGACCATTCTCTGTACCCGAGAGATGGTTGTGTATGAAAATCCCAGTAGATCAGCAGCTGCTGAAATACTCAAACCAGCCTGCCTGGCACCAACAACCATGCCATGTTCAAAGTCACTTAAATCACCTTTCTTCCCCATTCTGATGCTCGGTTTGAACTTCAGCAGACCATCTTGACCTTGTCTACATGCCTAAATGTATTGAGTTACTGCCATACCATGTGATTGGCTGATTAGATACTTGTGTTAACGAGCAGGTGTACCTAATAAAGCGGCCAGTGAGTGTTTGTATGTATGTGTGTGTGTGTATGTGTGTGTGTGTGTATGTATGGGTTTAAAAATATTAAACCTACAAAATACTGTAACATGGATTGCAAACCATTATAGCTTACTTTTACGATGTCTTAGACATGAGATGCATGTTGCAAGATCTAGGTGATGAATGACTTTTCATCAGACTAATACATGCATCAACAAATGTGCTTATATGTGCATTGTGCAGACACCCCCAGAACCAGCCTCATCTCAACAGGAGAAAAACATTGTATGACAAATTAAAACCTGAAGGCTGAGCAAATAAAAAGCTATCTACACAGGTTTGGAAGAGTACAAAGAAAGGAGATCTTCTCCTAATCTAACTGTAATCTGCAGAATGGGGCTAAAATAACTCATGTCTATGGGCCTGTTTAGTGCAGGCAAAGATAATTATGGGATGAAATGTTACAGAAGGAAAACTAGGAGGAAATTGAGTTTTTCATGCAAAATTATATAATTTGTACAAAGGAATTGCTTAGTAGACATTAATAGCTTTGAGCAGTATATGCAAAAGACACTATACAAACACTGAATCCCATTATGACAGATGTGTGAGTCTGATAGCTCCCTCCATGGGTCACAGATCTTTTCACAAGTGCAAATGGGTTAATTTGTTGCACCTGGTCTGTAAATTTTGTTGAACTGGAATTTAATGCATAGAGAATGTCACACACGTGTGCATTAGCAAAATAGATTTAAGAAAAAGGAGAAACTCTCAACTACCTGACACTTGGATTAAACAAAACATGTTCTGCCTTTATTACTCCGCATAGTGATTTAGGAAACTTATCATTATTTATAAAAGTCCTTGTGATGCTTTTTGGTATAATAAGTGTAAGTATAGGCAGATATAAAATAATCCCTATGAATCCAATTATGTACTAATTAAATCTAATAATAATTCAACATCTGTTTAAGAAACTCTTTGAGATTTATACTAGGAGGGTTATTCACTAAAGAGTCAAAGGGGGCCGAAGTGAGCCATGGATCAGCCGAAGCTTCTGCTGGATTCTTCAGCTCATTAGAGAATAACCCCCTTAGAGGGTTATTCTCTAATGAGCCGAAGGATCCAGCAGTAAGCTTTGGCTCGCTACGGCCGCTGGAATCCTTTCGATTCAGCCGAACCGAAGGGCTGCTGTACGGGGCTATTCGCAATAGCCTATACAGCAGCCGAAGGCGGCCGAGCAGAACGCATATGTTTCGGCTCAGTTGAGCTGTAGTCACAGCCAAAACCGACCATTCTCCCCACAGAAGACAGCTGGGCAGAGCCAGCCGTGATGTCATGGCTGGCTCTGCCCAGTTGTACTGTAATGAGGGATCAGCGTCGCCAAATGACCTGGGGGAGCTGATCTGTCATTCAACAACTGGGCGGTGCCCGCTGTGATGTCACGGCCGGCTCTGCCCAGTTTTCATTTGCCCAGGACCTGCTGGATAACTCTGGCAAGTGCCTGCCAAATGTAAACAGCTAGGCGCAGCTAGCGGTGATGTCATATTTTGCTAGCATTTGTCAGATTCTTCGGTCTGCGGTGGGAGTTCGTTGCGGGCATGGTTTAAAAAAAAAAATTATTTTTATTTCGCGGAGTCGTAGTCAACATAGACAACACTGGACGTCATGATTGACCTTAGGATTATGTTGGTGGATCCATTTTTTTGGGGGGGAGGGTTCTTTTTATCAAAGGACTTGTCAAAAAAATGTTGTTGTGTTTTTATTTCAATTAATGTCACTTTGATTAAAGTGACATTAAAGTCTAAAAATTTGTTCCCTCCCCCCCCATGTTAATGTTAGCACTTACCTTAACCACTTGAAGTCCGCGGTGTTAAACCCCCTTCCCATCCAGGCCATTTTTCAGTATTCAACGCTGCGGTACTTTGACTGACATTTATTCCATCATGCAACGCTGTACTGAAATCAATTTTATACCATTTTTTAGGGACAGATTGAGCTTTCTTTAGGTGGTATTTAATCACCACTGCAGGTTTATTTTTGACTATATTAAGGAAAAATTACCGAAACAAATTTTTTTTAAAACTGTTTCCCCTATATTAAATGATAAAACATTTGTTATTACCCAATTTTTTGGTAAAATATAAAAGACAGGGTCACGTCGGGTAAAAAGACAACAAACATGTCAAGCCTTAAAATTGCATACGCGAAACCTCAAAAAACGTGTAGCGCGCGAAAACGGCAATTGCGCTACACGAACGTTACAGTGAGAGCAATCATTTTAGGGCCATCAATCACTGATAACACTGATAATCACTGATGATCGGTAAAAGCTTTTAAAGTGTCGCCTATGGCCAATTTTGGGTATTATCGTTTTTTGAGGTTTCGCACACGCAATTTTAATACCCAAAATTGGCCATAGGCGACGCTTTAAAAGCTTTTACCGCTCATCAGTGATTATCAGTGTTATCAGTGATTGATGGCCCTAAAATGATTGCTCTCACTGTGACGTTTGTGGCGATATGTAACGCGTGTAGCGCAATTGTCGCTTTCACCGACAATTTCACCGGGTGCGTATTTACGTTTATATGTGCGCAAACGTGGGGGTGGGGGACTTAAACATTTTGGGTTTTTTTTAAACTTTTTTTTATATGTGACTTTTATTCTTTTTACTTTTTTTTATTTATGTATATATATTTTTTTACACTTATTGTTATTGCTATTACATAGGGGATAACAATCCCCCTATATAATAGCACAGGTACACTGATAGGTCCTCTTTATGGAGACATTAGGGGTCTCCAGGACCCCTAATGTCACCTGGGGACCCAAAAAGAAGCTGATGAAGCAGAGATCTGCTTCATCAGCTTCTTCTCTCTGGCTATAGCAGCCAGATGACTGACAGGTAAATGCGGAAGTGATGTAATAGTCATCACTTCTGCATTCACAGCCCGGAGGGAGATCATCAAGGAGCTGATCTCCCTCCCTCTTCCTCCTGACGCCCTCCCAAGCCGGTCCCGGGCCGCAGATGGGCTAGCGGATCCCGGGATTGAAGGTGAGAGGTTCGGAGGGGGGGGGCGGCAGCAGCAGACGAGGGGGGGGCACACATCAGCACATATACACGATGGGCTGGCTATAGAGCCGCCAATCGGGTATATGTTAAACAGCCGGTAGCGGCTCTATGCAGTGCACAGAGGGGCGCACACGAGCACAAACAAAATGCCGCCTGGAGACGGCAACCTGCTAATGCAGCAGTGCCGTCCGTCCGTTTTTTTTCAACGGGCGGACGGCATGTGGTTAAATGATGTTTCTTAATCCGATCTTCTTCTTCTTTCCTGATGTTTTCATCTGTCCCTCCAGCAGGTGCGGCAGCTCTCCGATCCAGCGATGACTCCCCTCTCCTTGCAGGCACTTCAGATCTAGCGGTGTCTGCATGCGGGTGCGACTTACTTTGCGTCTCTGCTCGTCTCCCGGCCAAGAATCCGAACTGCGCATGTGCCCGCCCCAAAATGCTTTGCGGCCGCGGTTTAAAAAAAAAAACTTTTTGCATATATCTACTGCTTGGGGTTTAGAACCCCTTTAATGTCTGGCCTATTTTTCAATTCTATTTTCTATTTTAACCCCATAGTGAATGGGTAGAGGTACAAGTTTAAAGGGGTACCCCCAGGGCTTGTGGGAAAGAGTCCGAAAGAGGGCGACCCTGGAAAAGCACCCTCCCAGTGCTGAGTGCATGTGGCCTTGTATGGCAGGGAGAGGGGTGCTCCCTCGTCCCCCCCCCCTTTCCTGCCCTGCCAGGTCTGTGCTCAGATCAAGGGTTTGGTTGGGAATTTTTTTCCCAATTTTGGGGGATTGGGGTTCCTCCTTAAAATTCCTACCAGACCTTAAGGGCCTGGTAGGACTTTGGGGGGAGCTCCACACACTTTTATTTTTAAATTGAGGTCCCTCCCAACAGTCCTACTTTTTTTTTCTATTCTGCTTCCTACGGCGGAGGTAGTGAGCAGAATAGCCGAGCTGAATGCCGGGGCTAACTGAGAATAGGGGCTAACTGTAGCGAGAGAACTGATGGAACTTTGGCTCAGCTGATCCAGATATTGGATTGGCTTCTTCAATTCGGCTCAGCAGAGCATGTTCACCTGACTGAAATCAGCCATACTGAGCTGAAGTGAATAGCCAAATGACCGGCTCAATTCACTCGGCTGCCTTCGACAGCTTTGTGAATAACCCCCTAGGTCTTACAATGTTGCATTTCTTAAAAATATAGCAGGCCACCTAGGTCACCCAGTTGTTTAATTTTTTTTTACCATCACCATGTTAGTCACTAGATCTTAACCAAACCGAATACAGTGAATATGGGGACTACTGAAATAATGCCTTGCACAGAATTCCCTACCTCCGACAACAAGCAAGACTCCTCTTGCAATGTTTTATGTTCTGTTGTTGATTTACCATGTGGACTTTTTTTTTATTTTGTATTGATTTTTATAGATCCCACACATTTTGTAGCACTTTATGGAGTGGATTGGCAATTCATTGTACTCCTTTCTCAAGGGGGCTGACAGTTTAACATCCCTACCATAGTCATGCATTTTTATGTTTTTAAGAGGTGAGTCTGTGGCCTCACATTATTAAGGCTTCCACAGCTTTTTCTTTGCTGCTTAGTGAAGGCATTGAGAGTAGGATTGTGCAGTCTCTCAGAACAGTGCTGATGGGAGAAGCAAGGTGGACAAAATAACTTGTTAATGGACCTAGAATTTTACATGAGTCCATCATCCTAGGAAGGTGCCACATGAAGCCTATGGCTTGAGTCCCAAAATGCTTCATGCAAGAACATATTTCTATGTGTAACTCTAGACACCCTAATTTTATTTTATTTATTTTTGTAAAACATTTTGGTTTAGTTTTTTGGGATAAAGTGGAAAATGGCTAAAACCCCATGTGAGGTCCTTTTTGTTGCATGTATCCCATTGTGGAAACACAACAGTAAGTGAGATCTCCCACCTGTAGCAAAAATCCAAAGTATGTTCTTGTGCTCAACTTGAGGTTTATTGTCTAAAAGCTATACACGGGCAAAAAGATATCACCAGAGGAACTTTGATTCATTTTGCATAAGGTGCTCATTCTTATGGCCCTTTTGAATAAGCGCTTTATGAGAGAATGTTTCACCTTTAGCAAAAATCCAATGTAATAAATTCACATAGTTTTCTTGCTCAGCCATAGATTTAACGTATAAAAGTTATACGCAGGCAAACAGACATCACCAGAGGAGCCTTGACACCTTTTGCTTATTCACATGGTCTTTATAAAAAAGCACTCCGTTTTCTTGTTTCGTCCTTTTATAAAATAAACCTACGGTTGAGCAATATAACTTTGCAGACTTGTTGCATTAGGTTTTTGCTATGCATGTTGGGACCAGGCAAAATCTAAAAAGCTGCAGTCCATTGTGCATTAGGGTATGAAGAGCCAGCTCCCTTGCAGCAGCAATTATTTTGCTATTAGGATATCACACCTTTTAACTAGTGTCACCATGACAGATGTCCTCATTGAATGCTTTTTCCTCTGTCTGTTCTAGTGACAGCAGTAAAGTTTTGGATTTCCAATCAGTTTTTGTCCTGGTGACAAATGATAACTTGGTGATCATTATCAAATGATTGTCATTATCAGTTGTGAGTCCTGAACTGTTATGTTTTGCATTTTTTTCCCAGTAGGACACAGATGGCAATACAAACCTGAGAGTGGTTTTAAAACTTTCCCACATCCCCCTCCTCCCTCATTGTCTCCACCACTCCAACCCATCTATTACATCCTATCACATGAGGATCATCCTCAATGACAAAACATGCAACATGGGGATACCTTCCACTTGTAAACATTCCTTCCCGACTCCTCCGAACCTGGGTTAACTTGTCAATATTATTTCAATTATTTCAATTAGTGATCTGATAATATAAGATCACCCGTTTTTAGAATATGTGCACATTTGCTTTCAATGTTTGATTTGAATTGTAGTATAAGATGTTATATTATTACAAAGATGGAAATAATCAGTGAGCCGGCTGGCAACCTATCTGTATACGTATGTGCTTAATCTATTTCATCTAACAGTTGCATTTTGTATGGTATTTTGTAAAAACCAATAAAGATCTACATGCTTAAAAAAAAAAAAACTTTCCCACTCCATCCATTACGAACAAAAGTGTTGACTTTATTGCATTCACTTAAAGTGTATACAAAGTTAAATTATTATTTTTATACAGGATTATATAGCTCCAACAGTTTGCGCAGCGCTTTACAATATAAGGAAGACATTACAACCACAATACAATTCAAGACAAGATGGTAAGGAGAGCCCTGCTCGTGAGGGCTTACAATCTAAAAGGGAGGGGCAAGTGATACATGAGGAGGTAGCTGTGTGGGGATGAATTGTTTGAGAAAGTAATAGTTTAGTGGTAAGGTTGAGGTGGGATAGGCATCCCTGAAGAGATGAGTCTTAAGGGATCGCCTAAAGGCAGTCAGAGTGGGAGATAGTCGGACAGGTTGGGGTAAAGAGTTTCATAGAATGGGAGAGACCCTAGTGAAGTCCTGGAGGTGAGCATGGGAGGAGTTGACGAGGGAGCTGGAAAGGAGAAGGTCTTTTGAAGAGTGGAGGGGACGGTTAATGTGATACTTTGAGACCAGGTTTGAGATATAGGTGGGGCAGAGTTGTGGATGGCTTTGTAAGTGATTGTTCATATTTTGAATTTTATCCTTTGGGCTATTGGAAGCCGGTGTAGGGATTGACAGAGGGGGGTTGCACTGAGCGGTTGGTTAGGTGAATGAGTCTAGCAGCTGCATTCATGATAGACTGAAGGGGGGATAGCCTGTGTAGAGGTACGCCAATGAGGAGGGAGTTGCAATAGTCAAGACGAGAGATGTCGAGTTGATGAGTAATTTTGCGGTTTCATTGGTGAGCAAGGGGCGTATTTTGGAGATGTTACAAAGTTGAAGGCAGCAGGATTTGGATAGTGATTGGATGTGGGGAAGAAGGGTGAGGTCTGAGTCAAGGATGACACCTAGGACCTTGGCATGGGGTGGGAGGGTTGGATAGTTGTGTTATCAATCTCAAGGGAAAAGTTGGGGGAAGGTGCAGGGTCGGGAGCAAATATCATGAGCTCAGTTTTTAAAAGGTTGAATTTTAAGAAGTGTTGCGACATCCAGACTGATATGTCAGTTAGTAGATTAGTGACACGCAATGACACTGAGGGGGAGAGTTGTGGAGTAGAAAGATAGATTTAAGTGTCATCGGCATAGAGATGGTATTGGAAGCCATGTGAGGTTATTAACTGACCAAGGGAGGAGGTGTAGATAGAGTAGAGAAGGGGTCCAAGGACAGAGCCTTATGGAACCCCTACAGAAAGAGGAGGAGGGGAGGAGTTAGATTTGTAGGTGACAATAAAGGAGGGCTTAGATAGGTAGGAGGAGAACCATGAGAGAGCAGAGTCTTGTAGGCCAAGCGAGTGGAGTTTTTTTGAGGAGGAGCAGGTGGTCAATGGTGTCAAAAGCAGCAGAAAGGTCTATTAGCAAGAGTAAGGAGTAGTGGCCATTGTTTTTAGCTGTTAGTAAGTCATTAGTGAGTTTTAGGAGGGCGGTTTCAGTGGATCGAGAAGGTTGTTATCAGCACGGTGGCTCAGGCGGTTGTAGATAAAGCATTCAATGAGTTTTGAGGTGAATGGGAGTAAGAAAATTGGTCTGAGATTGTTGAGGTTGGTAGGGTCCATTGAGGGTTTTTTGGTATTGGGGTAACCAGGGCATGCTTTAGAGGGGAGGGATAGATGCCAGTAGAGAGTGAGAGATTGAAAATGTGAGTAAGAGAGTGTAGGATAGTGTAACACACCAGGTCCCCTCTGGCCCGTTTCCCGTACGGATCTCAGTTACAGATATGTAGTGGAGGAGCAATTCAGGTGTAAGCTGTGCAGCAGTCCTTCTGGGAGGTTGAGGCAATCAACTCCCATTCAATGTGGAAGCAGGGAATGCAGTCACTATGGCAGATGCTTTACTTGATACAGATAGGAGTTGCTCAGCAGTAGACATGTGCGATTCGTTTCGTTCCGAATCGAAATTCGGACGAATTTTCGGAAATTCTGACATTCGGATGTATCCGAATTCCAAATTACAGACATAACGAATGCAAACGAATCCGAATTTCCATTTCCGAAATTCGGTAGCGGTAGTGCGAACGTTCTTTTCGTTCGTTCGTTGGAGCAAAGTGACATTAGAGAAGGAGAAAAATATTTTTCCCCCTCAAATGTCACTTTGCTGTCAACGAACGAACGCAACGAATAAGAAATGAATAAGAAACGAATAAGAACAGAAAACGAAACGAACGTTCGAACCACCGCTACCGAATTTCGACAGAATCCGAATTCCGAATCCGAATTGACTTTCACACCCGAATCCCGAAAAACGAAATAACACAAATCTGAATTTAAAATGAAACGAAACTAAACAAATTTTTTGGCAGTGCACATGTCTACTCAGCAGTGAAACCCAGTGGAGTCAAGTATGAGGCAGTATGTAGTCACACCAAGTATGGGGGGAGTGAAGTCAGATGGCTTGCCTCGCTCAAAGTAAGGGGCACTCCCCAATAGAGGACAGCTCTTAAGCAGGAGGATATGTCGGCTGGCAGGGATGGATGGGTAAGTCTGTTACAGATAGAGTAAGAGGGTGACCGAAGTAGTGGTGAGGGAACAGGGTTCAGGGGGCAAGTGGTGAGGTGGGTGTCAGAGAGAAGCCTTGTAACCTCCTCTGTGGTGACAGGGTCAAAAGAGGAAAGTAACAAGTGTGATGGAGGGTCTGGTACATGAATAGGGGAAGGTGACCGCACAGTGGCGATCTGATCCCGAATTGTATCTATTTTGTTTTTGAAATGAATGGCAATGTCCTGGACAGTGAATGAGTTAGTGGGTGATGGCGGTGGGGGACATAGTAGAAAGTTAAAAGTAGAGTTGACGAGGTTTGGATGAGAGTGTGTTAATGAGAGTGACAAAATATGTCTGTTTGGCAGCACGGAGGAAAGAATTATATTTTAGGAGGGCAACTTTTTTACAGGGTGAAGTCTTGCAGAAGCCTAGTTTTTCGCCACAGTCGTTCAAGAGTGCAGCTATGTCTTTTTAGATGTCTGGTTTCTTTTGTTTCCCATGGTTGTAGTGGACGTGGTCTAAGTCTGCGTGTAGTGAGGGGAGCCAAAGTGTCTAGAGAGGATGAAAGTGAGCTGTTGTAGACAGAAATAGCCAGGTCAGGGCAGGACAGGGGTGATATTTTGTCATAGAGGTAGTCAGTAGCAAAGTAGAGAAGAGAAGGGCTGAGGTGGCGATGGTTTCTCCGGGTGACAGTGTGCCGCATAGGGGGATTCAGGGTTACATTGAGTACTTTAATATATTGCTTATGGTAAAATCACCTTTGTCAAGACTAATGATTAAAGATAAAGCGCTGTGCAAACTTTTGGCGCTATATATAAATATCTTATTATTATTATATTATTTAATACATTTGCATTATACAATTAAATGTGATTTCAGCTATATCTGTAGGAGATCAATCCACCTGATTGTGCCTGCCACTGTGCCATGTGCTGGAACACTCCATGTCACAGAGCCCGACACACTCTAACCTTCTGCATACAACAGCTCCCTTATTGTGGCTAGTAATAAGAAATCTCTGCATACAGGGCCTTCTCATTGCCGGCGACTGATCTACAGCTGTAGTTTGGGGACTAATGCATATAAATAAAGTGGAGTAATGTTGTATGGAATTGAATAACCCAAAATTGTATTACAATTATTTTACAAATTTTTTTACATGAAATATATTTCCAATTGTATTTTATTGCTCATTCACACCAGATGCTTTGCAAATTAATGATTTTTGTTTTTTAAAAATCTTCAAGCTGCATTTTTGGCATGTTAACCAGCATTTATCCATTGTCAAATGGTGCAGTTCATTGAAACCACATGTCAAAGCGTGTCAACACAATGTTCTGGTGTGAACACATTTATATACAGTACATACAAACAGGATAATGTTTTATTTTGCATTACCGTTGTCACAAACTAAATGCATTAATAAACCTAAAAAAACCCTGCAAAAACCTAGATAATGTGCCTTCACTCAAGGCCTTTTAGCTAACATATTTATATCAAAGTATTTTCTTATATGCCTAAAGTAAACCATAATTCTCTACAGTTATGGTAACATCTGGAGGTCATTGAACCATTTGAATGTTTCTTACCAAAACAATGCCCAGAGTTCTTTCTCTGACTCTCTCTATGGTGTTTCTACATTTATGCTAACTCAAACCAAGCCAGCTGAGTCTGTTTCACTTTTTTCATACTTCTATCATTAAACTCAGATGCTTTTAATTATTTGTTTCATAGCTGCCTGTTAAATTGCAGTGCAAAGACCAAAGCCACACTGGCCTTAGGGCCCACTCGGAAGCATAACAAACAAATCATTGTGTGCCCTATGGATTTAAGCTGTTGGTGCTATGAATGTTGCCTGAGGAGCAATTTGGTCTGTAGTGTGAAATACAGTATTTACATTTATTATACTCAGCATGTTTAAATGATTGTTTTCCGTTCCTTTCTTTTCACTCAGCTTGACATAGCACATAATTCATCCTAGCTTTAAAAATAAGGCTTTTCTTCAAGTTTAATGGACGTTTGACCATATAATATTAATTCGTAGATTACAGTCACAGCTTTACATGTAGGTAATGCACTTCCAAATTAGTGATATGTTTTTTACACTCATGACATTAATGTTATAATTTAATTTCCCTATTCTAGCAATAATTGTCATATTTGTGGATTTGTTACCAACCAAGTAAAAGGATCAACGTTGGGAGAGACTTCAATAAAATTGGGGCTGTCATTTAAAGTGACATTAAAGTGACAGTCACAAGTGACATTAAAGTGACAGTCACAAACTTTAAGGACTTAACTTAAATGATGCCTCTTGACATAATTTTCTCCTTCCACTTGTATTCAGCAATCCCTTCAGCTCTGGTGCCGGTCTCTGATCTAGCGCAGACTCCTCGTGTCCCAAGGTGTCTGTCCAACGTGCATGCTCATGGCTGTATGCACCCAGATAGCAAGGATAACTTGCCACAAACTTGTGGCAGGGGTAAATTGTAATTCTTGTTAACTTGCTGCACACATTCCTGGCAAGTTGTAGACTTGCAGAACACTTGCAGCACAAGTTCTAGTTGACACTTTTTGAATTTGTAGCAAATTTGCTTGGCAAGTCTACAGCAAGAGACCTGCAGGTCTTAGCAAAAGCTCTGCAAGTGTACAGCACTTTTGCAAAGCATGTTGATCTGTAGACTTGCAATGCAGACTTGCTCTAATAGTGCAGCAAAATTGTGAAGCTTGGCAAGTTTGCAAAAGTTTTGCAAGTCATTTTCAAACTTGCAGCTCAATTGCTTGCTATCTGGGCATTCACCTCCACTGTCTCTCCTCTTCTCTCCATCGATGATCTCTACTATGCATGCACCCGTTCTCATCCTCCTGCATGGCTGCTCAAGAAGCTTCAAATCTACAGCCGGGATTGAGTGGTTGAGAGAGAGAGGTAATTTTTAAATTTTTGGTTGACCTTTACCTTTTAGTTTATTAAATGTTATTTTTTATGTTTTTGGATATAGCTAATGCTTGTTAGGAGATCCTAATTTCACTTGAAGCACAATTAAATACATATTAGTGCAGCTATGCATTCAGTCAGTGCATCTTCATGCATGACTTGTGCTGCATGAAATTTGACCAGTGTGAATAGGCCCTTAATGTATCCTTCATACATATGTAAAACAGAATCACCTAATTCTCTTTAATCTGGGAAAGAAAGAGAGAAAGAGAGAGCTCTTTATGGGGAGCCCCCGAGTCATGATATATTTTCTGAAAGCCAAGACCCTATAGAATAAAATGGTGGCAGTTGGAAATTTTTATGTTGCACCACATTAGCGCAACCTGTCAAACCCAAAAATTTAGTGAAAATGCACTTAAGTTAAATTTAACAATATGCATCGCTCCCGGTCCCATAGTACGAGGAGGAAATTGGTGAATGGACGTTCACGATCTCCTCCCCAGCTTCCCGCCGACACCCAGCAAGCCGATCCTGGGTCCATAGGAGGAGCAGCAGAGCCCAGGAAACAAGGCGGGGTATCGGGTGGGGGACGGCCCAGTTACCGGACCGTAGAAGCGATCTGGCGCCAACTGAGATGCCAGAATCCCTTCTACTGTAAAGCCGGCCGCCGGCTCTACAAAGCTGAACACACTGTTTAACCCATTCAGACTTTATGATGGGATTATCCCGTCATGGGCAATGAAGGGGTTAAAGGAATTTTACATGTTTATTGTTTCGCTTTAGGCAATGTTAAAATCACTGCTTTTTTAAAAACTGTATTTTTTTAAAAGTGTTTTTATTATTTATACATGTACCCCAGGACAGTACCCGAATCACCATACCCTCTTTATGGCCAATTACTTGCATATAAGCCTTCAAAATGGGAACATTTGTTTTTACGAGTTCTGGTCCCATAGACTTCTGGTCCCATAGATAGCGCTTGCTCGCCCCCCCCCTTTCCTACCCTGCCAGGCCTGTGCTCAGATCAAGGGTCTGATTGGGAATTTTAGGGGGACCACACGTCTTTTTTTCCTCCATTTTTGGGAGTGTGGTTCCTCCTTAAAATCCCTACCTGACCTTAAGAGCCTGGTATGACTTTGAGGGTGACCCCACGCTTTTCTTTTCTTTTTTTTATTTGAGTCCCTCCTAACTTTCCTATCAGACCTAGGGTGTGGTATTGTTTGGGCGGGGGACCCCACACTGTTTTTTAAGGAAAGTAAAAAAAAAATATCATTATTTTGTTGACTTTTCAAAAAATGTTCTCTTACATTTTTTAATTTATCTTTTTAAAAATAATTTTTAAACAATTTTTTTTTAATTTGTTTACATTTTTTTCGATTCTGCGCGCTACCTCGGAGGTAGCAAGCCGAATGCTGCTCAGCAGCATTGGGCTATTCACTCACTGCTGTTCGGCCCTTATGAGAATAGTGGCAAATGGCAGCTAGTGAGCTGTCGGAGCTTCAGCGCAGCCAATCCACATGTTGAGTCGAACCCATTCTGCACTTCGGCTCAGCCGAACATGCAGAGCATGTTCAGCTGACCGAAGGCAGCTGATGTACAGCTGATTTTAGCCGATGTACAGCTGATTTTAGCCGATGTACAGCTGAAATTATCCGTACTGAGCTGAAGTGAATAGCCGAACAACGTTCGGCTCTGTTCACTTCGGCCCGGTTATTCACTCGGCTGCCTTTGGCAGCTTTGTGAATAACCCCCTAATTGTATACCAAATGTAGATGTTAACAAAAATGACCAAGTGTTAATCTGTACCTACCCACGTTTAATATTAGCATATAATAATGTGGTCAATGTTCCTGCCAAAATTAGCTTCACCCTAAATAAAAATTTACATCTGTAGACCCTCTTAAATTTTGTAGCAATTGACTTGGATCAGGATTTTATTAAATGACCTGTAACTTACACTACATTTATTGCATACATTGCAAAGGTTATTAACAGAAAATGCTATTTTAAAAGAAAAAAAAAGGAACTTTTTACAGGAATCCAGGATCGAAACACCTGTCGTGCCAGATTTGAAAGCAGTGTTTTAAAGTAGTCATAATATCAACTGTTCAGATATGTTCTTGAGCTATTAATCCACAGCAAGTATTTTGTGCTAGAATTACTAACAATAAATATTTAATATCTTTGAGTTAAGTACATTTCTTGCAGGCTAAGAGCATAGTAAAATATTATGGATGCTTCGATGAACTTAACCAATATATTATTTGGCAAACAAAGCACAAATATGCATGTGCAATATATTCAGTTACAAGGTCATTTCTAATGAGGCATTTTCTTCTATGAAGTCTTGACTTTTTAATTTTTCATAAACCTAAACTAATAAGAGTAAATTTTTTCTTTTTTCTTTTTACCTGTGAACACTTAAAGTAAAACATACCCATGTGGAATTAAACCAAATTTCCAGCCATCAGCCCCTACCTCACTGTCCTCCCAATAGACTCACTAAGT
The DNA here is from genome assembly GCF_000935625.1 of Nanorana parkeri. NCBI lineage: Eukaryota > Metazoa > Chordata > Amphibia > Anura > Dicroglossidae > Nanorana > Nanorana parkeri. The sequence goes on from NW_017306475.1 coordinate 447,479, forward strand.
CTATTATTTGTGTATCACTCAGCTTTAGAACCTCAAATCATCTCTGAATTCATGCTGACACTGTCCTTCCTTCTGAAGGGTTGCTACGTTTGTTCACCAAGGTCCCTGTGTGTGTTGTAAAGTAGCCACAGCTCCAAGCTTGCTCCCGTGATTAACTACAATCTCATGTTCAGTTTACTAATATGTATTGAGGTTGTAGCCCATCACGGGAGTGAGCTTGGAGCGGTGGATAAATTACAACACACACAGGGACCATGGGGAGCAAAGGTAGCCACCCTCCAGAAGGAGGGACGGTGTCAGCATTAGGGATATTTAGATACCAGTGCCGATACTTGGCATTTTCACAAGAATTACCAGGGTCACAGTGGTTGCAGCCGGGACTGGGTCTCCACCACTGTCCTGAAATCATTGGTCTTTATTGTTTTAGAGAAACTGTCACATGACACTAAATAAAAATTTGTATCAATAATTGGTATCTGTGAGTATTTGGACAAGTATAAGTACATGTACTTGATCTGGAAAAATTGTATCAGTGCATCCCTAATTATATATATATATATTATATATATATATTATTTGTGTACCACTCAGCTGTAGAACCTCACATCATCTCTGAATTCATGCTGACACTGTCCTTCCTTCTGGAGGGTGGCTACTTTTGTTCACCAAGGTCCCTGTGTGTTGTAAAGTAGCCACAGTTACAAGCTCACTCCCGTGATTAACTACAATCTCATGTTCAGTTTACTAATATGTATTGAGGTTGTAGCCCATCACGGGAGTGAGCTTGGAGCGGTGGATACATTACAACACACACAGGGACCATGGGGAGCAAAGGTATATACATATATACTGTATATAAAACAAATCATACATTAAAACAGGGATGCACAAATCTCAGGAGCCTCATAGCCAATGCTCCTTAAAAATGACAGCTGCCTCCTAACTTTTGAGTCTTTCTCTAGTCCAGTCTTGGAGCTGGAAAAGTATTCGTACTTGTACCAAATATGGCACTTGGTATCTGAACATCCCTAGTCTGCATAATTTCAGAGATGATTTGAGGATCTACAGCTGAGAGATACACAAATAAGATCCATTTTTGTTAATAGTTGGGGTACTTGAATGCATTTTTAACGCCTGAGTTTAGTGTCACTTTAAAAAATCTAACAGGGGATGTATTATCAAATTTATAAGCATGCAGTTCCATCCAAGAATAATGTGCAGAACATTAGCCAGGATCTTAAAGACTACTGCCCTGCCAAAGAGGCGAGTGGGTAGTTCAACTCACTGGTCCTCACCCAAAACTGAGATCAGGGTTTAGAGGATTTTTGATTCTTTGAATTTGAAAATGCAGATTCTTTTAGCTTGGATTACATTTCTGAGGATTAAAGTATTTATTTTGTAATTGAGCTTAAAAGATATGTGCATTTTCAAGCTTTGCAACCTGCATTTAAATTACGTTTTTTATAATATTAAGCTTACTCCTCTGGCAAAATAAACACATTCACTAATAAAGGTATCTCATTGCATATCATTGATCAGTACATATTATTGGCTAATGATGCCAAGTTAAGTCTTTAAAGTAAATGTTCCAATCTGCTTCAGGCAGTCAGCTGCATTTCCATGACTAGGTTTTAGACAATAGTACGCATCATTTGCTTTAGTAAAAACTGTACTAACACACATTAGTTCCTTCTGACATATAATATATTTCGGTTTTCAAAACAAAGTGATACGTCTGGTAAGAAAAATTCAGGTATCAATCACATCTGGGCTGGCTCTGGTTCTTGTAATGAAGTGCTGTTTTGAAAGCTGTCAAGCCTCGGAAAAAATACTATTTGGGTTAGCTAAGGATAATGTAATTTTGTGTATGTTAATCATCAGGTTTCTACCAGAGACATAAATAATTACTTTAGTAATATCGACAGTGAAAAAGCTGATGTACAGCCTTGTATACATTCTCAATACTAAGACTCATTTGGTCCATATTGTCTTACAAAATACAAAAGTGGGTGGAAGCCTGTTACAAAATATTTGTTTTTATGAATGTGTGATGATGGGAAAGTTTAGAAAACACCTAAATATACCATATATGAAATATCATCTTCCCAGGCATTAAGACATGGACGCTTGCAAAATGAAACACACATTATAAATGTAGATTATTTGGAAATAATAGCAGCTCGTTGCAGCAGATATTGTGTTTTTAAGTTATGTGAGACCACACATTGCTGTCCCATGTTGACCAGTAAAAAGAATGCAGCTAGTCTTGAAATAACAACAGTAGCAGTAGATTCAGGGGTTTCTTTTTGTGAAGTAATAAAAATTGACAATCCCTCTGGTACTCAACATAAGTTTCTTACCCATGGTATTCTGGGTATACACAAAAATACTAATGAAAACTTGGACTGTATACAGTTATGTCAGGTGAGTGGAAAAAAAGACTGATTTATCATTCTAGCGTTGTGACCCAGCAGCACGTATATTAGTAAATATAACGTGTTAAAAGGTGTTCAAAAGTAATATTCAATAAGATGAACTTAAAGAAGTTCCCCAGGAAAACTTTTTCTTAACCCTTACAGTTTGTTTCTAGGTTCAAAAATAACAAAGTTATACTAACCCCCATCCTCATCTCTATAAACTGTGTATAGACATGATGAATTACCAGACCTTAGACCACTGCAGAAGACAGGGGAAAGGCTGGAAGGACCGGTCTAACAACAAGCCAGCTCAGAGCATTGGGTGAAGATAACTTTTTTTTGAACCTAGACAAAAACGAGCATTTGAAATGTAGGGGTAGCCCCACTGCAAGGGTTAGTAAAAATGTTATCTGGCGTTCCTCTTTAAGTAAAAACTAATATTATGGTTTTCATTACTACACTGTGAGATCTTTATCATCAGTCATGTGATGAATAGTTAGATGACTGTTTGATATGGCTCTTTAAAAATGCCAAGCTAAACATATTGCCACCCAGTGTGGAGCTACAGATATATCTATTTGTCTAATTGCCCTTCACTTATTTATAAAGTGCAGTTTAATCATAATATTTAATGTGTTGTCCATCTAAAATAAAACCATAACAGTTTAAACAGAACCAGTTACCAATGGGCATTGTATCAGAACCTAAACTCCTATTATAATAACAAGTTTAGCCTTTTACTTTTAGGATTTATTTTGACAATTAAAGCAGAACTTCAGCCAAAACAAGATAAGTATTAAAAGTCTATCAAAAGTAAGTAATAAAAAGCAGCTGTTGCTGCAATATTCACTTTTATTCCAGAGCTCTCCTCTGCATTACTTCTTTTCCCCACATGATACCTTCATTCTGATGACTAGCATCATTACTAGCATCCAGTGATGAATCCCCATCTGCCAATTCCATTGTCACAGGAGATGTCCTGACTGACAGCTAAATGTAAACAAACGTGTGAGGACGCTGGTGGCATAATTGATTAAATATGGCCATGGCCATATTTGGTCAAATGACATCATCAGCAACCCCGCACCTTTGTTCACATCCCAGCTGCTGGTCTGCAGAGATATCAGTTGCAGTGATTGGGTGCAGACCTATAAGTGTGTTTTTTGTGTCAGAGAGTCAGCAGGCATTGTTCATTGTGGTTGACCAGGATCTGTATCATTGGACGATGTCACTGATGTAGGATATGCAGCATGAGACATTTTTGGGAAGTTGATGTTGTGTAGAGGCCCGTGTCTTCATCAACATGGGGAGAAGGTGCTTTGCCAAGGAGGGACCCCCTGGTAAGTTACCTTTTCCATGTTGAGGGCATGTGGCCTGGTATGGTTCAGGAGGAAAAGGGTTCCTTAGCTGCTCCCCTTTTTCTGGCCAGCCTTGCTGCATGCTCCGATAAGGTCCTGGCATGGATTTGTTTTGCTGTTGTTTTTTTTAATGGGGTCTATAGTATTTATGAATAGAATCTTATCCATTCTTAAATGTCTAGTATAGATTAATGGAGCCCCGATCACTTTGTAAACTAGCTTGGAAATGTATTTCACTGGCACTTTAATTTTATCTTTGTAAGCCTTATTTTAAGCATTATTTAAAAAAAAAAAAAAAAAAAAAAGGCTGCTTCCTGCCAAACGACATTGAGGATTTTTTTTTTTTGCATTGGTACATGTCCTGAAGACCAATGATGCAAGACAAATCAAACTTGTTCTTGATTTCTGCATTTCCTGAAATGCCTTTGTGATTACTTCAGTGTGAGAGAATGACAAGGGATGTAAAAATAAAATGTCCTCATGAAACAGTGTTGTAACTTCATGGTTTCTTAAAGAAAAGAAACCTAATACTAGAGCAGGCATTTCCAAGTCACTGGAAAATAGATTTACAAAGCAAATCTGCTAAGAAAACCAGTCGCCATCTGAAACCTAATTTTTCAAAAAGGAAAACCTGTGAAATTTCAACCCCTAATAAAATCTGACCCAAAGCAGAAGTAGCTGTTTTGTTTTACATGAGTTATTTCCACTTGACCGTGGAGGAAAGAGTAAACACTGGGATGATTTTAATGCAAAATGTGTTGAATGCATTTTCTGAATGTATTAACACTTTCACAACCAAGCTAACATGTCTTAAAATGGAACCCCAGGTATATACTGTATATATAAAAATAAAAAACATTTTAACCACCTGCTGTCTTCCTTTGTAATTAAACAGTGGGAGATCGGTTTCTTGGATTCAGGTGGGTGTTTTTTAAACGTCCTTTCCCACCCTGCTCGTGCCGCGTGCTGGGCGGCATGCACAAGTGGGAAATCTGCTTGAAATGTGAACAGCCAGTGATGGCTGTTTACATACAAGCATTCCAGCAGCTGTAGAGATGCCTGATCGCTTGTAATATGCGCGTGGGTGTGCGTCACAGCAGCCGCTGGTTATCCCAAGCTCTGTTCTGCCCTGTGCAGGCCCGAGACTGGCACTGCAGCTCTGTGACTGGGGATCGAAGGAAGATCAGTACACATTCTCCCTCTGATCTCTTTCCCGTTGTCTGAATGCAGGAAGTGATGTGTATTACATCACTTCAGCATTCATCTGTCACTCTCTGGCTACAGAAGCCAGAGAGAAGCTGGTGAAGCAGGTCTCTGCTTCATCAGCTTCTCTGGGGGTCTCTAGGTGACATTAGGGGTCTTAAAGACCCCTGATGTCTCCATAAAAGGACCTGTCACTGTAAATTGGCTATCACATGTTAAGTAAAAAAAAAAGTAAAAACTAAATTAAAGTTGCAAAAATAAAAACAAACAAAAAACAATGTTTAAAGTCCTCCACTCCACATACACATGCAAACATACGTTGGGTGCGCCTACGTGTGAAAATGACGATTGCGCCGTACATGTTACATATCACCACAAATGTCATAGTGCAAAACAGTAATTCTAGGACCATCAATTACTGTTAACACTAAACTGAATGTCAAAGTACTGCAGTGCTGTACACACATTTGTTGGATTATGTGTAGTGAAGGGCAATTGTGTAGTGGGATAGCCATCTGCTACTTCATTGGTCAATGTAACCTTGTTTTGTGATCTCTCAGGGCACTGTAAGGTGAAAGTTGTTAACATAGATTTCATGTTTATTTTATAATTGTAGTCTTACAGGGACTCTGTGATTTCATCAACCTTTTTGTCTGGGTATAGTGCTATGTTCATCCAAAATATGTTTAAATTGATTACTATTTTTGACTCACTGGCGTTGATTTACTAAAGGCAAATAGGCTGTTCACTTTGCAGGGGAATTTTCTCTTAACTTAGTGAATGGGGTAAAGCTTTGCTGGCTTCCATCAACCAATCATATGCAAGCTTTTTGGTTTTATATTAATTCCACTTACAAATGGGCACTGGGTATGCTTTGGCAAGTTACATTTCACCACATTCATTAGGCTAAGGGAAACGTCTGTTGCAAAGTGCAAATTTCCTTGAAAATGAACATCCTCGTTCCTTTCTAAGGTTAGTTTTGCTAGTTTAAGGAAAGTTTAAATTTAACCTCAGGAGGTATTATCTTACCAAAAGAGTAGTGGATGCTTGGCTACTGGTGTGTTTTTTCCTTTGCTGTTCTTGTCTGTACATTCTTCCTGCACCTTGTTTACCCATTCATTGCCTAGCTCCTTTTGCTGTCTTCTGTGTAGGTAACACAGAAGCTCCTTGTTGTTATCCTAGTTCATGGTTCCTTTTTATGACTTCCATGTACCCAACTGCTCCAGATATCTAACCTGCTGGATTTCCCAATCCCAATCCTTTCTGTGATTCAAGACTACAACTTTTCCTCCTACTATGATTTTGAAGCTATTGCTACCTCTGCAAACAAGGTATTTCCTTCACTTTGTCAAAAGCCCATTTTCATCCTGCTGATGGCTCTAAATATATCCCACCATGTTTGCTTAATCAGCATAGATTCTAACCCTCTTCTAGGATCCTGACAATATTATTCTTTTTTAAAGGATTTATCTTTATACACATCAGAAAACTACTCTAGGGATGCATTCTACATTTCTTTATTGCACCTGTTTCAGTGTTCTAAATGAATTAAAAATGTTTGACCCTGTTTAGACTGCCTCAGTTTTTCTTAATAAATAAAAATAACTGCACAAAGATTGCTTACTGTTTATGTTAGAAAAGTTAAATGGAAACAGTTATACAAATCTCCTTTTAATTCTGTATTTGTTTAAACATAGGTCATTAGACACAGGATGCCCAACTTAGGTGTATCCAAAGAAAACTGTACGTTAATAGCATGCCTGTCAGTTTTGAATATATTAGTCGATTTCATAGAAGTGTAGCAGTGGTCCAAGTTAAACCTTTATTTCCAACACGTAGCCTAAACCCTGTATTCTTGCTGCCATAGAGACAACAGTAAATATAGTGTATGTGAAATGGAGTGTGTTTATGTTTTTGCTGGCACTTCTCTTGCTTTCCATATTTTGACTTCTTCCCCAGGTTTTACATGGGACACACATTTCATTATATTGCCCTGAGCAGCCTGTAAAATAAATACCATAATCAGGGAGGTACAGTTTGATTTTATATTATAATGCAATTAAAATAACAATTTAATGACATGTCTTTGTCATCTTTAGACATTTTCATTTCCTTGTATTCTGGGAGCAATTACCTAGTGTAAACTGAATGTAATAGGCCTTGAATGTCAAAAGTAAAAGTCTGTTTTATAGAAGGCATTTCTGCTTGTATAATATGTTGCTTGTGTCCAAATGGCATGTACTTTACATGTGGCATGTCGGTGGCAAGGTTAATATAGGAGACCCTTCTATGGTTATTGTGTTTGATTATAATGTGCAATACAAGAGCTCTGAAAAAATAATTTAAAAAAATTGTGATATTTTGCATCAGGATGAACAATTGAAGGAACTTTTACACTCGATAAGAAAACAAAATCTTGGAGAGATATAGTGGCCAATAATGTGGATGTGTAATTTTGCGGTTTAATTGGTGAGGAAGGAGCAGGATTTGGATAGTGATTGGATGTGGGGAAGAAAGGTGAGGTCCGAGACAAGGATGACACCTAGGACCTTGGCATGGGGGGAGGGTTGGATAGTTGTGTTAACAATCTCAAGGGAAAAGTTGGGGGAAGGTGCACGGGCAGGAGGAAATATCATGAGCTCAGTTTTTGAAAGATTGAATTTTAAGAAGTGCTGTGACATCCAGACCGATATGTCAGTTAGTAGATTAGTGACACGCAAGGACACAGAGGGGGTGAGTTGTGGAGTAGAAAGATAGATTTGAGTTTGATTATAATGTGCAATACAAGAGCTCTGAAAAAATAATTTAAAAAATTGTGATATTTTGCATCAGGATGAACAATTGAAGGAACTTTTACCCTCCATAAGAAAACAAAATCTTTGAGAGATATTGTGGCCAATAATGTAATTGACCCCACTGATAACAAAAACAAAAGTACTTTCCTGGACCTTGTTGTTTATTATGCATGCTGGTGGTGTTATACATGTCGACATGTGTACAATAAAGTTAAAAAGAGGAAGAATTTTACAACTAGGACGTATAATAAAAAAAGTCGATATTAGGAATTTCCTGCGACACCAAATAAGTTATATATGCTATGGAATGTCTGTGTGGCCTACAATACATAGAACGCACAACAAGGAAATTAGGAATAAGAATAAAAGAGCACATTTACAATATTAAATAGGGGTTTTAAGGATCATTTTGTTTTGAAATATTTTTTTACATTATCATAATAGGGACAACTCCAATTTTGGGGAATTGTGAAAATCCACAAACATTGGAGAGGGGGGAATTGGAAACAAAAACTTGCACCTTAAGACCGAGAGGATTAAATGTAGTCTTTGATCTGAATTGTTTTATTAGTAACTTTTAAACCTGATCATAGCTTGGTATTCATTTTAAGCTTATTTATATGAAACTTGGTCATGGATTAATGTTATTATTGAATACATTTTAGTTGTTATTTGCATGCATTTATATCTATTTCTCAAAGGGATATGATTGATTATTCCCCTACGGGTGGCAGTGTATGTTAATGGTTCTGGGCCGTGTATGTTAATGGTTCTGTTAATAATGTTAATGATTGTGTTAATAATGTTATTATTGCATGTTTATTGATCTTATGGGTTTTATTTTGGGTTTTATTATAGTATGGTATGTACTGTTTTCATTTACGCATTGCACTGTTCTAGTAGCACTGCTGTTATTCTGAGTGTGACTGCGGGTGGTTTTTATATTATGATGATTGCTGTGGGTAGGGATGCACCGATACTTTTCAGATACCAGTGCATTTTCACGAGAACTACCAGGGTTGCAGAGGTTGCAGCTGGGACCTGGCTCTGGCGCTCCACCACTGTCCTGAAATCATTAGTCTGTATTTTTTAAAAACTGTCACATAACAATAAACCAAAATGTATCAGTACTTGTATCTGTGAGTACTTGGACAAGTATTAGTACTTGTACTTGTAAAAATGGTATCGGCGCATCCCTTTATTTATATTTATAAAACCGAAATCATACATTAAAACAGAGATGCACAAATCCCTGGAGCTCTGTGTGCTCCTTACAAATGACAGATGCCTCCTAACTTTTGAATTTTTCTCTAGTCTAGTCTTGGAGCTCAAAAAGTATCTGTACATGTACCTGTACCGAGTATGGTACTTGGTATCAGTGCATCCCTAGCTGTGGGCATCTATTCATGATTACCGCAGTAATCTGCCTGAGATGGCATTGCTCATTGCTATAGTAACGATGACTCTGATCTACTGATCTTGACATCAGCAGCTCTATGCCCCTGACGAAGTCACGATTGACGTAACGTACGTAGGGTGGAGCGTACCTCACAGAGGGCGGAGCCAGAGTCACAGGAGGAAGTGTCAGTTTCTACACTATTGCTGGACTCCTCAAACATTTTTATGGGATTGTCTCTTGTGAGTGAGGTTTTCTCATATTAAACATTTACTAGTTTTACGATCTACACTATGGTATGTGAGTTTTTTTCTTCATGCTATCTGAACGTGGGGACCTTTTAATATTATTGGAAGATTTGAGAGTGAGAATCATTACATCAGAATTGGGTGTCCTGCCCAGATGGGACCTGGCTCTGGCGCTCCACCACTGTCCTGAAATCATTAGTCTGTATTTTTTAAAAACTGTCACATAACAATAAACCAAAATGTATCAGTACTTGTATCTGTGAGTACTTGGACAAGTATTAGTACTTGTACTTGTAAAAATGGTATCGGCGCATCCCTTTATTTATATTTATAAAACCGAAATCATACATTAAAACAGAGATGCACAAATCCCTGGAGCTCTGTGTGCTCCTTACAAATGACAGATGCCTCCTAACTTTTGAATTTTTCTCTAGTCTAGTCTTGGAGCTCAAAAAGTATCTGTACATGTACCTGTACCGAGTATGGTACTTGGTATCAGTGCATCCCTAGCTGTGGGCATCTATTCATGATTACCGCAGTAATCTGCCTGAGATGGCATTGCTCATTGCTATAGTAACGATGACTCTGATCTACTGATCTTGACATCAGCAGCTCTATGCCCCTGACGAAGTCACGATTGACGTAACGTACGTAGGGTGGAGCGTACCTCACAGAGGGCGGAGCCAGAGTCACAGGAGGAAGTGTCAGTTTCTACACTATTGCTGGACTCCTCAAACATTTTTATGGGATTGTCTCTTGTGAGTGAGGTTTTCTCATATTAAACATTTACTAGTTTTACGATCTACACTATGGTATGTGAGTTTTTTTCTTCATGCTATCTGAACGTGGGGACCTTTTAATATTATTGGAAGATTTGAGAGTGAGAATCATTACATCAGAATTGGGTGTCCTGCCCAGTAACTTTGCACTAGCAGTAGCTCTGCACTGAGAGACCTGAATTGAAGGTCTCTGTCTAAGGTGAGCAAATTTCCGTTGTTGTGTGGACACCATCACACAGGATCAGGTGGAGGATTAAAGTATTGAATTGGTCACAGACGTTTTTACAATCATCACTGTATTTACAGAAAGTGTGGTGGAGTTTTTTGGACTATAATTGATTTTTTTAACTATTGTATTTTTGTGTATATGCACAGTATAAATTTGCAAATGTGTTTGATTTATTTTGAGACTTAACACTTTGTCTTCACATGTTTGTTGGTCACTGCTCACTTACTGATTTATACTAATTTGTATTCAGTGTTTTTTGTTCTTTATGTATTTCATATGAAGCACATTCAGGTATTATATGGTTATTTAAGTACACTTTTTTCTTTGAGTGAACTATTAGTGCTTTGCAGCTACTTTTTGTTTTGTGGGAGATGTATTAGAACTACAATTTTTAAAAAAAAAACAGCTTTAGTTCCTTGTGCCATGGTTTTGAAACCATGGAAGTACTAGAAGATAATTTTATGAAAGAGTAAGATGTGGCAGGTAAATATGACACAACCTTAGAACATCACTGGAAGTAACACCAAACTCTTTTTTAATCCATCCTTCTCATAACATATAAAAATTAAATTGTGGCAAGTGGCACATACATGTAACTCTAGCCAAAACGTTGAAACTCTTTTGTGCGGTTGATGTCTTATTTCAATTGTTAAGCAGAAAGTGGAGTGGATAGTATTTGATAATCTAACATACCTCTAGTGATGTTAAAAAAAATAATATTGTACAAAACAAGACAAGAGCAACCACGTACAATTATTTATATTTTTACATTATAATTGGGTGACAGAAAACCACACTTGATAAAACCAGGCTGCTCAGCTGGTCCAGCTTTTGCTCAGCATACATAGAATGATTGTTCCTCAATGGCTCAACATAGAAATAGAATGTTCTAATCAAGGAAGGCCAATGTAAGCACTCCTTTGGCCTGTATCTAAGTTTAGATCTTTAACTCAGAGTCCCTCCTTATCACATTCTTTGGTTGAATACTAAACACAACTCACATTCACCATTAGCCTTCTAATTTGGCAACCAATTTTTTCTGCCAGTGCTCATAATCCAGCCCTTTCAATGGTTTATTAATAGAGTCCTTCAAAGAATAAGAGAATAAGAGATTTTATTTCCTTCAAATTCACTGGATTTCCATAAAACTAGACATTGTTTACCCCCATCAAAGTATTTTGTTTTAACCAAATTCACTCTTTTATACATTGCTATTTCCCAAAACATAAACCCAATTCAGGATACACTTCATTTAATTTTTTAAATAAAACTACATGAGTAAAGGTAACATCACTATATAAACATATAATACATCTGAATCCCTTGAAATTGCCATTTATGAACCAATGCAAAATTGATCCTAACACACAAGTTGAGATCTAAGACTGACAAGACAGAGCTGCAACTGCTTAAAAAATTGCTATAAATACCTAACTAGTAGAATGAAGCTTGTACTTATGCTTCGCTTATATCTAGTAATTTTTCTAGATTTTTCTAAGGGAACTGGTAGGCCTTTCGCATATTATTATTATTATACAGGATTTATATAGCGCCAACAGTTTGCGCCGCACTTTACAATATAAGGAAGACATTACAATCACAATACAATTCAATACAATATGGTAAGGAGGGCCCTGCCCATGAGGGCTTACAATCTAAAAAGGAGGGGGAAGTGATACATGAGGAGGATGCTGTGTGGGGATGAATTGTTAGAGAACGTGATGGTTGAGTGGTTGGGTTGAGGTGGCATAGGCTTCCCTGAAGAGATGAGTCTTTAGAGAATGCCTAAAGGCAATCAAGGTGGGAGAAAGATGGACAGGTTGGGGTAAAGAGTTCCATAGGATGGGAGAGACTCTAGTGAAGTCCTGGAGGCAAGCATGGGAGGAGTTGATGAGGAAGCTCGAAAGCAGAAGGTCTTTTGAAGAGCGGAGTGGACAGTTAGGGTGATACATTGAGACCAGGTTTGAGATATATCCAGGGGCAGAGTTGTGGATGGCTTTGTAAGTGGTTGTTAATATATTGAATGTTATCCTTTGGGCTATTGGAAGCCAGTGTAGGGATTGACAGAGGGGGGTTGCAGACACTGAGTGGTTGGTTAGGTGAATGAGTCTAGCAGCTGCATTCATGTAAGACTGAAAAGGAGATAGCCTGTGTAGAGGTAGGCCAATGAGGAGGGGGTTGCAATAGTTAGGACGAGATATAACAAGTGAGTGGATGTGTAAATTTGCGGTTTAATTAGTGAGGAAGGGGCATATTTTGGAGATGTTACGAAGGTGAAGGTGGCTGGATTTGGATAGTGATTGGATGTGGGGAAGAAAGGTGAGGTCCGAGACAAGGATGACACCTAGGACCTTGGCATGGGGGAGGGTTGGATAGTTGTGTTAACAATCTCAAGGGAAAAGTTGGGGGAAGGTGCACGGGCAGGAGGAAATATCATGAGCTCAATTTTTGAAAGATTGAGTTTTAAGAAGTGCTGTGACATCCAGACCGATATGTCAGTTAGTAGATTAGTGACACGCAAGGACACAGAGGGGGTGAGTTGTGGAGTAGAAAGATAGATTTGAGTGTCATCGCATACATTTTTTTTAGTAGCTAGACATGCAATTGATCGCTGCTGGTGGAATTCTACAGTCCCTCTGGATCACATTAAACATAAGCTTAACTGGAGCATGATGAACAATAAATAAACAAGTATCCTACATCAATTCGAACAAATTTGGCAACCCTTGATAAAATATAAATATATACTTAGACACTGATAGCAAAAATCTTCCATTGTTCTCTGTTCTTCTTTCCCCACCTATTTTTCACCTCTTCTCTTTTATTTTATGTTGAGTAATAGTTTATGTTGTCAATGACCTGGCTTGACTTGGGCAAACTGGGTTGATATGACTATCTATGGTGTGATAAGATCCAACCATATGACTTTCATGTTTCAATAAGGAAAACAAATTGTAAGGGAGTAAAATGTCCTCCTAATCATTGGAGATGTTTAAGTTTTTACCTAGAGTATGGCTAATAGGACATAATACTTGCTATAGTAATAGCACTCCATCTTTATCTGTATATGTACGGTATATTTATGTGCGTTATTTGTAAGACTAAGGGGGTTATTCACAAAGCTAGCCGAAGGATCAGTCGGGGCTGTGGCTGATCCTTTGGCTAGCTTTGGCCGCCGGAGCCCTTCGGCTCAGCCAAGCTGAAGGGCTGCTGTACGGGCTATTCACCATATAGCCCGTACAGCTCCCGAAGCTGGCCGAGCGGTTTAGCCGAGCCAAAGGCATATGCTTCGGCTCAACTGAGCCAAAGAGAAACCCAAAGCAGGCCAATTGACCCAAAGCCTCCCAACTGACAGCTGGGCGGAGCCAGCCGTGCTCTCACGGCTGGCTCGACCCAGTTGCAATGACAGATCAGCATCCCCAGGTTACCTGGGGACGCTGAACTGTCATTAAACAATGACAACTTGGCAGAGCCGGCCGTGACGTCATGGCCGGCTCCACCCAGTTGTTATTCATTGGCCAGGACCTCTTAGAAGACTCTAGCAGGTCCCGGTCAATAGGAAACAGTTGGGCGGAGCTAGCTGTCACTGCTAGCTCCGCCCAATTGTTTCTTCTTTTTAATTATTTTTTTATTATCTTTATTGTTTTACTTTTTTATTTAATGATCTTTATTTTCTTACTTTTGTTTAAATCTGCATTTTTTAAGATTTATAATTTATTTACCTTTTTAAAAATAGTTTTGCTTCTTTTATTTCTACTTTTTGCACTGTTTTTCTATTCTGCTTGGAACCACAGAGGTACCGAGCAGAATGGCCGAGCCGAATGCCGTTCGGCCCCTATGAGAATAGGCCGGACGGCAGCGAGCAGCCTGCCAGAGGTTTAGAGTAGCTTAAAATCTGCACAAAGTCCCTCCCCAAAGAAACACTTAAAAGGTAAGAAGTATATTTTTAAAAATGATTTTTGGTACGTTGTGTGAATGGGAACATATAAACATATAGTGGGGGGTTTTCAAATTTGACTGCAAAAGTGGAACTACGCTTTAAACCTCTCTGTTTTTCTGCCATCTGTGTCTTATTGGGGAGATATCTCTTCGCTTCCTATCATGTACGCACAACAAAAAGTAGGAGGCAATCTCTCTAAAGTAAGGGAAATACTCTCTTAGACAGTTGCCCTTGCAACAAGTGTCCCTATTGGAAGACTTGCCTATTCTGGTTCTTGTGATAACTTAACATTTTAGATTTTCCCTTACTTTAAATCCTGGTGACAATATTTACAAGAACAGGTAGGGAGAGTATTTTCAGAGTTGACACAAACAGCAAAACATTTTAGTTGGGTTGCCCCTTTATCGAAACCAAAAAAAAATTTGATTTTAAATGTATTTTAAGTCATTTGTATGTGTAGTTAAAATAAAATCAAGCATATAATGAATATCTAATCATGGGTGACAACTAGACTTCATCGACTTCAGTAGCAATTAATAGAAGTTACTGGATTTTTTTTAGGTTATCAGGTTGCTTAAGTGAGGGCAGTATTCTGTAACTAGTATTAATAGTTACTGCTCTTCATAAGATCTTAATGCAATAACTAATGGCTTTACACTGGCCTTGACAGCTTCTAAAAGGAAAAACTATCAAATGACAGCACATCACTAGAGGACTAAACTCAGGTTTACAAAGAAGTTCAAAGTTCAATTACATAAAATTCAGTAGTCATCTGGTGACCAATGGAAAATAAACAACTTGCTTGATCTGTCCTTCTGGCTTTCTTTAGAAAAGGGCCCATGATCTTAATTGTGGAGGACATTTCAGTTTGCAGCTGCATATGCCAAATACAATACGCCTTTCTCTTTTGCTTGCTACCTAGAGTTTTATCTCTGGACTTTATAAATGTTGTATACAACTTGTACATGTCTCTAGGCACTACTTTTTACAGCTTCTTTCTACAGCTAAGATTTTTGTTCAAATCAATTTTTGAATGTTTTGTTAAATTTAGTTAAATTAGCTAGGTTAAGGGTTGCTTGGTAATGTTTATCTTATTTTTCCATTCAGAGACTTATGTTCAGTTTTATTTTCATCATCAATCTCACCAGAGACAAGAGTCTTTGGAAAGCCATGTCTCAAAATCAGGCTGTTTTTCCTAGAGCTGTATCACATGTCCACTAAGAGTTGACATCACCAAGCACAAATCATCAATGAGAAACAGATACCCAGGCAATATGGCAACCATGTGGAATTCTTCCGTGTCAGCTTCCTAACTAAATTATCATTAATGTTGACAGGAAAGGCCTGTTTGAAAAAAATTGAGCTAAAACATTTATTTTTAACTTAGTATGTTGACCAAAGCAGGCAGGAGTAAATGGAAATGAGCTGAGCAGGAAAACTCAATGATACGTGATCACAAAACCCTCCTGTATACAAGGAAAATGACATCCATTGAGGAATAGAAGATATATAGTCAAAGGGAGTTACTGTTTAGATTAGGTGCTTAAGGCATTACTACAAGATAGTAGGGTTATGTGCAAAGCACAAGGCACAAGTGATACATGAGGTTTACTACTTTGTTCTTTTGTTCTTTCTAGATTTGAACAGATGACACCACTTGACCTTAAAGTAAATGTAAACATCTTGAGATTGTTAGGACTACTGCAAACACGCCACCTCTTTTTATGAATTTATGGTACATGCTATACATCTTTTAACACATGGTAAAAACAGCTTAAACGTTTTGGTTTTAATCTATATCATTTGACTTCCAATTCAGATCTATTTTTATTTACATGTAAAGTATAACTAAATAACGCATGTTGGTATTCGATTTACTGCCAGCAAAAAAGAAGGTGATGTGGGCCTTACATAAGTATTATATACTGTAAGTGCAATTGATTTTTTTTCTCCCTGAAGTTATTTGCTTTGTATATTCATTCATAAGCCACAATGAACGTTTGTACAAGTGAAAAAGACAAATTTCAGACAGCTCCTTATAGTTTGTATTTGTATTAGGCTGTATAAGGCTAGGGGTACACTCGTGATTAAATCTATTTCCTACTGAGATATTTAAAGCGACTGCATCACTAGCCAAAAAAAGGAAAATAAGCAGCACCCTGCAAAGAAAGAATATTTATACTCATCTATCCCACAACCTGTTTGTGAAACCGTTTTCTCTCTCTTGCAGTGCTATGGGCTCCAACAACATTTTCAGCATCTGGCACTACCACGAGTGTCCGTCCGATACTTATGTTCCACGCTGCATGTCATGCCCCCTTAAGTACTTGTTGGCAGTCATCTCAGTAGTTGCACATTGATTTCAGTAGCAAAAGTACTTAATCACTTGTGTAGCCCCAGCCTTATAATACATGTGTCTGAAGACTGTCATTCAGCATTGATTGATTCACTTACTGACAATAACTGAGATGACCAGGTATTAATCTATCAATTGACACAAATATCCTGACAGACAGACCAACACAGCACTTAAAGCAAAACTCATTTTATTAACCCTTGCAGTGGGTCCACCCCCCCACGGCAAGGGTTAACTGCTCTCACTAGTTACTCACTAGATTCCTGGAGTAGGCCAGCTCTTAGACTGGTCCCTCCTGCCTCGCTCCCCCTCTGCTGCAGCAGTCTAAGGTCCCTAAGTCATCATGTTCTATACACAGTGGGTAGGATGTGAGGGCGCCGAGGGACATGCCATTGCTGCAGCATAAGAGCAGCCAGGCTTCAGGGAGTGCCAGTGACAACCAGCCTGCTCAGAGGATCGGTGAGTATAACTTTTTTTAACCTAGACAAAAATGAGCAGTAAACTTTTGCAGTGCAATGGTAGCCACACTGTAAGAGTTAATAAACTGTGTGTCCGAAATTCTGCTTTAAAAAAGTACATAGACCATGGACCCCCATAGTAATGTAGTGATGTGATGTAGTAATGACCACATCCCTTAGTAATGTAGAATATACCATTTTTTTTTACTAGTAGAGGGCACAGTCAGGATTTCCTGGCCCTGTGACATTAGTACCCTGATAAGGAAGTGCTACACTTCTGTACTATAACCTGGATAAAACTGTAATTGGCATTTTAACTCAACAGGACCCTTTATCAACCCCCCCTTCCAAAAAAACATATTGATAAAACAGTAAGTCTGACATTTACCAAACATTCTCTACAGGCGAACCTTCCTGAGGGACATGTTTTTTGATAATGATTGGTTTACCACCAGCAGTAGTTTGGTGAAAGTCACATTTACTGCTTTATAAAAATCACTTAAACTTAATGCAACCCTTATATTAACTCTTAACACTGTGGCCCCATTGACACTTGCGAATGAGACCAGATCGCTCATTCTCACGAATTCCTCCTAGAGACTGTGATCAGCTAAAAGCAGGAGGCAATGTATAACACAACAGCTGCTACCGCCTGCAACTGTTCGCAGGCCGCTTGAATATAATCACACATGCTATGATTACCTTCAGACAACCAGCGCCTTCAGCCTACAACTGATCGCATGAGTCTCATAGAGAAATTTGTTTGAGACTCAGCGATCCAGGTCTATTCGTAAGTGTGAATGGTGGTTTAATCTCTCCAGCAACCTGGTAATTAAAGTTAATAATTAATGCTTAACCTAAAGCCTTTTCTTTAACACTTTCTCTCTAAAATCTAGTCTTAAAAATTACTCTTTACCCATGAAAATGAACTAAAATGAACACCTAATATTTAACCTGGACCTAAATGTAATGCTTACTATAACACTTAACTCTAACCTCTAATCCTAACGATAACATAGCCCCAGGCATCATCTAAAACCTAAAGTTATCCTAAACCCTAACTGCCATCTCCTTCAAATACTTACCTTGCCATCTCTGAAAGTACTGGCTTACTCCTAGATCAATGCTAAAAGCTACCAACCCTGGATACAAGCAGCACCTGGATTCCAGGACAAAAAAACAGGTTAATTACAAAAAGTCATATGTTAAAAGGAGAATTATGGGGAGAGTGAAACACACTCATCCCCATAATTAGAGCCGACTTGTGATACTGAAACTGTCTCATGTCGGCTCTATTAATCGGGAACTGAGTGATAACATACTGTCAATCGCTCACTTCCCGATCATCTCCCGGCAGAGAGCAGTGACTGTCAGTCAACGCTCCCCACAGAGATTCCTCCCCTCTCCAATCCTCCAGCGCTGACTGGGGGGAATGGATGGGGGAGGGCACAGCTGGCTCTGCCTCTAGAGAGGCAGAGCCAGATGTCAATTAGGTGACAGGGTGGATCCTGACAATATTGTTTTGTATTGTAGTATGTGTCCTCCTATGACCCTATGAGAACTATGGCCAAAAAGGCTCTCTTTAAAAAGCTGATTTACTAAAGGAGTTGAGAATCTTCACACAATAAATTGTGTGAATATTCAAATAATAAATCATGTGAAAAACAATGTCTTGTTTACTTATTTTATCTGCACAATTAGATTATTCATTGTGTAAAGATTCTTAACTCCTTTCAATCAAACCAATGGAATAGCAGGTAAAAGATTAAGTCACCTTAAAGATTACATTAAACTAAAAAATACAATAATTATTATGTAGCACATGATTGGACTATAGTTTCCCCTTAAGAACCATTGAGTACTGAACATTTAATGGTATTTTATTTTACATTTATGGCTGAACCATTTCTTTTTTAATTGTATTTGTTTAGCTCTAACAATACCTAGATTTTATTTCTTCATTCTCATTATGCATGCACGATTAAGCTCCGTTGTAAATGTAGCAATGTCTTCCTGTAATTGTATGCAAGGAAACACTGGCCTCTTGGCAGTTCTCAAATGTCATGCAACTTCCTACAGTATTTCCTTCATTCATTTTGTTTTGTGTTTTATACCAAAAAATGAGCCCAACAGGAAAAGAAAGTTGTTTCTACATGACAGGGAACCCAGACTGTGGCCTTGTAGCAGTGCCAGAACATACATGCGACATGTTGCTCTCTCTGTAGCGGTCGTACACTTTGATAACAATCTCTGCTATGAGCATTCTGAGCATTCTATTTAAATATTTCCATCTATTTTAATATAATATACCATGTTTTGTTGTTACTGAAAGTCTTTCCTCTGTAGAATTTAATGTAATGTCCAGTTACTAAAACATAACAGTTTGTTGTGCTATCTGTGTTACTTTGCCTGAGACACAAAAGTGGTTTATGTTAAAATGAAACTGATAATAATTTGCATTAGGGTTAAGGTGTGGGCTTAAGTCAAGCAAGTTCAAAGCGACCTCAACCTGTTCACCGTTCATGGAAAGTGATAACTACTGCGGCCCTTTGCCACAATAACAACCAACCAATAATGCACTTTCTTGCCTTTTTGGTCAGATGGTTCATAATGGCCTATAAGGGGGTATGTATATAAGCTAGCCCCCTCACTAAAATCAATAGCTGATGATTTGGGATGAGGTTTGCATTCACCGTCAAGTTTGGTTCATGGTACACTTGACATGTTCACCCAAGCAGCAAATTGTTGTGCACATTTGCCCAGGCGCCAAAAGTGAACTCCATAATTCTTTACCTGACCTGTAAAATCTGGTAAGATGGAAACCTATGACCAAATGGGGCTTTGAAAATTTCAGCCTCTTCCTTTTGAAAGTCAGCTCTCCCAGCTCTCCTTTTATATGTGTCTGTTGGAGTTAGTGAGGGATTGTTAAAGGGTTTCTGAGGGAGACAGTTTGTGCTACTTATACACTGCTAGTTTTGTACACACTGCTTTATTCAGTGCTGCATATTGCCACTGCTACATTACAGTGCAATGCAGTGTGGTAGGCTGCAGATAAAAAAAATCTAAAAAAAGTTACAAAAAAGGGTTTGGGGTTCAATTATTTTAGGGTTGGGGTTGATGTTTCAGGTTTAGGGTTTAATTGTTTTTGGGGAGGTATCATTTTTATCATTTTATATTATTTTGATAGGGTCTTTTTAAAATTGTTTTTGTTTTAGTGTTAGCAGCTGCCATTTGTTAGCAGCACATTATTGCACACTAAGGCAGCCCAGTTTATTGCATATAAGCACTACAGTTCCAAGTGAAGCAATGCAGCACACCCTCAATCCTCCTGTGGTCATAGCTGCTAATAAAATTAGGTAATCCCCTATTATAATCATGCCTGGGAAGCATAAAGGGAAAGGAATATATTCATCATGTGCAGCTAATAGTGGCAGTCATCCATTAACATCTCCTGCCACCATTCCCATCTCCTGCCACTGCTTCTAGCCTGCCATCCATTACCATCTCCTTTCATTGCAATTTGTATTTCCAGCCAAAACTTGCCTCATGTTTCACTTCTTAAATGTGTCCTACTAAAAAGGCGTGCATTTGCCTGTGTAATATGTATGCCTTTTGTCTCTGACATAATACATTGCAATTTTCTTTATTTCTATTTAAAGTGCCTGGTCTCTCACTCCTCAAATGTTGCCTAATAAAAAGGAATACATGTGTCTGTCTGTGAAATGTTTCTGCTTGGTGTCTCTGACATAATCTATTGTCATTTTTGCTTCTGGTTAAAAAAGGACTGGTTGCTCCCTCTTCTAGTGCAGCCTACTAAAAAGACCCAAATGATGTGTAGCATGTCTCTGTAACATTTGTGCTTTGTGCCTTTGACCTAATCTGCTCTAATCAGCTACTCTCTGGTCATCATGCTGTATGTCTGACTATTGTCCCTGAAATAGGACTCTGATGTCAGACTACTGTCTCTGAAATAGAACTCTGTAATATTTATTTTTTTATAACAACTTCTCATTTCTGGAATGTAGGGTTGTGGTTTTGAAGTGTTTGTGTGCTCTCTGTATTGACATTTTATTAATCTTTGTAAACAATACAGTACTTTGTACAACAATACAGTACAGTACTACACTAAAATTAATTTACAAGTTAAGCTATAGCTGTATACATGTAAAAATCATTTTAAAGGCCAATAACTGTCAGCAACAACTGATTGATAGCTAGCTTTCACTTGTCAACACATTAACTACTTTGTTTGTATTAACCGTGTGTGCATTGTGGGAAGGGGTAGGATGGGAACAGTTACCCTATCATTGTTCCAAGCGTCATTACATGTTACAAAGTACTTACTTTCTGTGTGTGTGTGTGTGTGTGTATGTATGTATGTATGTGTATATATATATATATAAACTATGAGGATGAGTGAAAAGCACTCACCTCATAGTTCTCCTTTAAAGAATCATAAAAAAAAAATAATCATAAAAAAATTAAAAAGAAAACATTTCCAAGCCCACACATACACACGCAGATATGCGCCGGGTGTGCCTATGTGCGAAAACGACGATTGCGCCTATTGTGCCGTACATGTTACATATCGCTGCAAACGTCGGAGTGAGAGCAATAATTTTAGAGCCATTAATCACTGATAACACGAAACTAATGAGCAGTAAAAGCGTTTTAATCGTCGCCTATGGGCATTTTTGCAATTTTGTGGGCGCACGCAATTTTAAGGCTTGACATGTTTGGTGTCTATTTACCCGACGCAACCCCGACTTTTATGTTTTACTAAAAATATGGGTAAGAATAAATATTTTATAACATAACATAGGGAAACGTTGGGTTTTTTTACATTTAGGGTACTTTATTCATTATATAGTAAAAAAAAATAACACCCTCCCCTTCCCCCGATTATATACCTCCAAAAGAAAGCTCTATCTGTCCCCAAAAAATGTTAACATAAATTGCAAGGCTATAGTCCGGTCATGCCCCCCC
>NW_017306475.1:470238-522566 GCF_000935625.1 Nanorana parkeri
GAAGCGGCCGCTGTCACCTCTGCCATTGCAAGTGACAAGAAGAAGCTTCACAAACATTGATGCTTGCCCCTCCCTCCCCCCACCACCACCCGGAGAGGAAGAAGAGGGCATGAGGACAGAGCACATCACCACTGTAAGTCTCTTTTCTATCTTACACCGGTGACCTCCTCACTGCGTCACATTACTGACCTCCGCACTGTGTCACATTACCGACCTCCGCAGAGGCTGCACTGTAGTCAGGCAAATTAGGCGGCTGTCTCGGCCCACGCTGGGGCTTTGCAGCTGCCTAATTTGTGTGAGTACCGACCACCCAAGGCTGGCAGCAGCGGAAATATCCCAGAAGGAGAGGCCAGGTGAGTGCGTTGTACCCCGGGGAAGAGGGGGATAGTCGGGTTGCAGTGGACACATAGGCAGTAAGAGAGAGGAAAGGGGTGGCACAGTAGCAGTGGAAGAGCCAGATGGGGGGGCTTATTTTCTGGCAGTGCCCCCCCCCCGAGACTAGACTCTGGATCCGCCCCTGATATATATATATATATTACCATTTATCAAAATTATCTAATGAAGATATTACACAAGAAAAATGTTATATGGTAACACTCTACGCTATAGGAGTACACTAACACTTGGAGGGTTGTTCACTAAAGGGTAAAGCGTTTAGGTAAGTGAAAAATCTAGGACAACATAGCTAAACTGGAAAGTGAGTTGAATTGGAGAATTTTTCCAAATCAGCTATTTTGGCCTAGATTGGTCATTTCTCCTGTCTTCTCCAAACTCTTCACCCTTCAGTGAATAACCCGTTTATGGTGAAAAAGAAAGTATTTGGTGTTTTTCCATGAGAGTGCTCAAGACTAGTCATGTGCTAAGCAATGCAGCATGTGAGGGCAGGGGGAGTGTGAACGTGAACATGTGCCTCATACCTGGAAGTACCAAGGTTTTCAGTGGGGCTGCAATACGGATTGGGATTGAGCATAGAAGCAGTGACTGTAAGTTAAAACATTTTAGGGTACCAATTGCACACAGTGTAGGGGTGAGTGTTTAATAGTAGAAAGGAAAGAAAATCTGTATATTTAATGAATTTGTTTTCTTACTGAAGTTAAAAAATTCAGCCCTTCAGAGGGTTTCATAGCTATATTAAACTTTCCAAAATGTAAGAGGCCAATTACATACAGTATATAAAGTATAATCATAAGTATTAATGCATTCATTGTAGAAATTCAATGTTGTATGTTTGAATATTCAGTTATTACTTACTTTTCTGTCAGATATAATATGTTGACAGTTCAGATGAAAATCAGCACAAAGCTGTTCAACAAATATCTATTTGCAATGGGAAAAAAATCCTTTTTCACAATATAATGTATGTGACGTCTGTTCTAAATAATAGGTCCTTGTTGGTTCCATGTCACCCTTCATACCCTGTAAATCTGGTTTTATTACACATAATTAGGTGTAGTGATGGAGAGCAAATATGTATTATCACATATAACTAGTTAATACCAGCACACATTCCTTTCGATTTTAATGTAGAATTAGATGCTTGGGTGAATTCACTTTTTGGACGACTGCAAATCAAATTTACAGCTTTGGATGTGGCTTCCTAAATCTGCATTACCAAAGTATATGTTCACATAGAATGGAACCAATTCGTCATTTTTGGTTGAACTGGTCCCAATATACTTTCACAGGTTTTGAATGTGTCTATGGCTACCTTAGCTGAAGAATGTTTTAGATGTGAGATTTAGTCAGCAAGAATATATATTTGATACATTATATTGTAGGAGCTTACGGGATTTCTGGCAGATTTTGAGAGATTTACTAAATGTGTTTTTTTTTATTTTGCCCAAACATTCACCCCCTCACTCCCTTGTGGCAAATGTCTGCTACTGTTAACTACTGTATCTTTGAATTGAACAAACAACCAAACAGAACACAACAGTGTAAGACCTCTTCACATGGGGGGCTACAGTTCTAATCAAGAGGAGATCTGTGCACAGATCCCCTGCTGATTAGAGCTGTTTAAAATGAATGTCACCATTGTAACAGTTTATGTCCAACCAGTTTTTTCCTCCATTTTTTGATGAAGGAAAAAAAAAATTACCGGACCCTATGTTCGTCTATGGGGAGTTTGATGTAAACGAACATGTGTCCATTTACATTTTTAAAAAATTACCGGACCCTATGTTCGTCTATGGGGAGTTTGATGTAAACGAACATGTGTCCATTTAAATTTTGTAAAAATTACCGGACCCTATGTTCGTCTATGTGGAGTTTGATGTAAACGAACATGTGTCCATTTACATTAGATTACCCCCAATCCATTATGATCAGGTCTGCCAAAATTAAAGTTCTGTTCCATTTGTTTGGGTTTTTTTTGGACCATTTGGACCTGGCTGGAGTGGGGATAATCAGATGTAAACAGACACACTTCTGTTTAGATTCGGCTGCCCATAGACTAACATCGGCCTAAAAAACAGACAGAACTGATCCAAATGCCCATGTGAAGTGAGTTTAGCAGCACCACTTTTGTTCATTTATTGATTTCTCTAGAATCTGAGTTTTAGTTTGCAGTCATCCTGTTGGTCAATTTTGTCTTGAAAACGAGTCGAAACTGGTGAAAATTGCTACATGTGTGGCCAGAATTAGGGTGTTTGCAGTCCTGTGTATGCTCAATGTAGAGGTCATCTGGCCTTTTTTTTTACCAGTTTAGCTTTTAGGGGACATATATGTACGCACCTGACAATCCTCCTGATCCTAGTTCATCCTTTGTTCAGTGGAACTATTTTGCTTACCATTGATTGCTGCACTACTGTATATCCATATCACTATAGATGAACTGAGCAGCTTGAACAGCTTCTCACAACTCAAAAGAAAACAAAGCTATGGACCAGATGATGATGTGCTGGCAAGTGGTCATAAAACCTTCTAATAATACATAGGCAAGGTTTTAATGTTTTAAATATTTAAAGCAAAACATTCAGGTTATTTATTTGTTAAAGCCTTTGTTTACACTCCACATATTGCATCCTGTATTTTTTTTCTTATTTGAGTAAAACAAGAATCTAAATTGACAGTCTTCATTTACGTATTTGCATTCTGTTTTGTTATATGTTGTTTATTTTTGTGTCATAATCTTTTAGCACATCCTTCGATACTGTTAGCCATCATAAGATACATGCATTTTTTAGTGCTTTAAAATTAAATATTGTATATTGTATTGCTGCCTATGTCCTCACTTGAGGGATTTATGCCCTAGACTACATGAGCACAGTGAGAGGATACTCCCTAAACGGGTCACACAGGCAAACAAAAAAGGTTTTGGCTTGCATACTGATTTATTATGTATATTAGATGTGGCAACAATAATTACCGAAGTCATTGTAATAATAATAGTAATATTCTTTTCTTCTTTTTTTTTGCTGAAAGCTTGAACTGTGTGTCTATGTCAGTATTCTTTATGCAGAGTCTAACAGAGTCCCCTCATTAAGTATCAGCAGGTCTTGTAACATGCTCGAGGTGCTGAGACAAAGGAGATTAAAATGTGAAACGGATATAAATTCCTGAGAATGAGCATGTGAAAAACCATGAAGAGCACCACAGGATCCCCTATACACTTCACAGGAAGTATTTGTATGGAATGCTATCCAGTACAATTACAGCAGAAATTCATTTACAAAGCCAATTAGACCGTCAGATTTCACATATGCTAGTACCCTGGTAAGAAATATGTTATGAATTAAAGGAAATCTGTGCCGAGGGAACATCAAGGATGCCACTGCAGATTTGCCCTTCTAAAAATGCCAGCTGCCTCACATCCATGTTGATCCGATGGTTTTATGTATCACTAGCACTTGTCTAAAGCAGTGCATCTATTAATATTTGTCATCTGACCTATGTAGAGGGGGAACTTCGCCACAGGCAACAAATGTACAAGGACACTTCACTAACCACCATAATAAGGTGGCCCCTAATCACTGATTATCAATGTAAGGAGGTGCTTACATTAATGTAACTAATACTAACAATAATTGTAAGAGAGCACTTAATCACTGACCACCACATTAGGGAGCACTACATTGATCAACAATGTAAAATGCCACTACAATGGTCATCAACTTACCAGTGATCGCCAACTTAGGAGAAAAATTCTATACTAATCATCAATATAAGGGGGAAATTTTCCTCTAATCACCAATATAAAGGGACATTTCTCCACTGATCACCGATGTTAGAGGTCCCTTCCTCACTGAATATTGATGAAAGAGGCAATTCTACACTGACAACCAATACACTGTATATGGGTACATATCTCCACTGATTACCAATATAAGATGGCACTTTACCACTGACCAGCTAATTAAATGGACACTTTACCAACCACCAATGTAAGGGAGCACTACACTAAGAGGGACTACACTAAACACCAATGTAAAAGGGCACTACATTGAGGGCAATTCTTCATAGACCAATATGAGGAGGCATATGTTGACAACACATCACTGACCACAACTGTAAGAAAAAATCCTTCACTGATTTCCAATGTAAGGGATACTTCACTTACCACTCTACACAGTGCAGAGCCCAGACATATTCCTGACCTCACTCCTGACATGCACTCTGCAAGTTGTGCTGCACGTTACATACTCTTCGCAGCTGCACAGCATTTTTTCCGGCATATTTGTATATCTTTTTTTTTCACGATTATTGCCTTCATGATTATTGATGCCCAATACATGGTCCTTGGGCTGCATGTGGTTCACCAGTGCTCTATGTGCAGCCTGGTGCATCCTGGTGAATGGAGCTCTGTCACAGCCTTGCAAGTTGAGCAACAGTTTGACAAAGTAAAAAGAACGGCAGAGGCAGTCTGCAGTTATGTTAATTTTTTACCTCATAAACCTGACTTGATCAGGTACACTATTGCCTGATCGAGTAATTGTCAAAGTATCAGAGCGTTCAATAATGAAAAATGGCCTTGAAAGGAAGGGGGTGTAACACTCTGGTTGACCACCTCACGAACAGCATTTGTAATTAAACAGGAGGTCTGGGCACTTTTGCCTTTGAGAGGACATTTATAAATGTCATAGTTTCTACTGCACGTGCCATGCAAGCTCAAATGGCTGTGAAGGAAGTGAAGATTGCAGAAATCACAGTAGTAAACACTGGCTGTGATCAGCAGCCAGCCCTTAAACCTCTTCTCAAAACAGCTGTCTGCTGACTGCATCTACCTGAATGTTCCACTTTAACTACTAAGATTATGTTGCCTTATCTCTTATCACAGGCCACTCTTTTTTTTTTTTTAGATCAATATGTTAAAATACTTAAATGTACTACATGCTCCAACTTTCTTTTAAAATCAAAAATTTGATCCAGATCAAAAATGTATCAAAATCAAAATTGTAAATACATTGATGGGTAACATATTTATATGTTACCCATCAAAGTCTTACAGGGCTATTCACAAAAGGGTGAAGAGTTTGGAGAAGGCAAGAGAAGTGAACAATCTAGGATAACATAGAATTTTTCAATTTCAGCTATTTTGGCCTAGGTTGTACACTTCTGCCTTATCCAAACCCTTCACCCTTTTGTGAATAACCCTGTTAGTTTTAAAGTTTTTCTCAAGCACTTCCAGTCATCATGTTTCCACACAGCTAGCTCCAGAACAGCTAGCCCTAACTCAATTAGCTCAGCTTCCTTGAACATCCTGTCCAGTACAAGATCACAAGCAACAGAGCAGTCTGTAGCAGGGAGGTGGCTTGCCTTGCTGTTCCGATGTGTTTGTGGAAACACACACAGCTTACTAGCACACACAAGGGGATCTCCATAAGACCCTCTAAGGGAAAGGAGCCACCCTAAAACAGGAAATCTGGGTCAGTGCTCAGGGTACCAGCTGCAGGAAGCTAAAATGTTTAAACACTAAGAAGTAGTATTCATTTTAAGTGATTTAATCAGCATTTCAAATAGATTTAAACATTTTGACTTGAATGTCACTTTTATCCTACCTTTTGCAGGAGGCCCTAAGCAAAATACAACATGTTA
This sequence comes from Nanorana parkeri, assembly GCF_000935625.1. NCBI lineage: Eukaryota > Metazoa > Chordata > Amphibia > Anura > Dicroglossidae > Nanorana > Nanorana parkeri. The sequence goes on from NW_017306475.1 coordinate 476,272, forward strand.
CATATGCAGAATTCCTAAAACACATCCCCGGTAAAATCAAATATATATACTGTATATACATTTTCTTCAGTGTAATCTGCATGATTTCTCAATTATTTTCTAAAGGTTTGCACATGAACTGTCTACATTCCTATTGTAGTAACACAGCGATTTACTGTAGGTCACATCTGCAGTAGCTTATACTTCATGCATTATACAAAATTATATTAACATATCCATGTGCACTTTAAGCTGATGCAGGCTGGAGAACAGTAAAAATCCCACTGCTCTGTATAAAATACTTCACAGATCCATTACATGGCATAGTAGAGAAGAAACAACAATCACCTGTAAAAACAGAAACAAGACAGGTTGCAGCAATTAGGCATTCCTGTGGTTAGTAGAACAGAAAGTATTAGATGTCAATCCAACCAGATATTACTGAAATATGAAAATGGCTTTGTTACCAAAGTTTGTAGACTAATATGAGAAAAATGGCTTCCTCCAGTCTTCAATTCTGACAGTGAAATAAAAAGAAACCAATTTTTTAAAATGTGAAAAGGTCTGCCATTGCTGTCCATACACGTACAGATAATTGAACTGTTGATGCTTAATATGCGGGTGTCACTCAATCTAGCAGGAATGTATACATATATGGTGTATGCATTTTTTTTTTTTTAAATGCAAAGTGGAAGTGCACAGGGAGCAGGCAGCAGGCTTTTTTAAACACAGACAGAAACTTCGCCTTGAGGTTTAAACAATAGCCAAACCCGCTTAACACAGTTTTATGCCTATGTAGCAAGCACATCTAAAAATGCTAATAGTGCTTAGATTACAATTTTATTGTAGGCAAGCAATAGCTGAGATTATGACTGTTCCGATACTGAGCTTAAAATTTGCTTGTTCATGCGACATTGATGTGCAGTCATATACATAAACCTGTAAGTAAATTAGGCCCATTGTAAGTGCACCTCATAAGCACTGCATTCTTTCTCTAAAAGCACCAAAAACAATTTTCTCTTGGCTTTCTCTTAGCTGCACTTGATTAGCTTCTGAGCCTGATTCCCTTGTACCATGATTCGAGGCACCATAGGTCTCTCAGATCACATGGTCTGTGGCTAAAAATCAACATTGTGGTTTTTGCATATGAAATCTAAGAATATCTATTATTTTCAACCATAAAGACCTAGTAGTTTTGTCGTTTTCTACTTATATGGCATTTTGCCTACATTTTGAGTTATCGCTGGAGCACTATTTATGCATAGTGTCTCCTGTATGTCTGTTTTAAGACAATTACTTTTTAATTACGTGAACATTAAAGGCATTTCAACCACATCTTCTAGTGAAAGCCATATGACATGTCTGGGATAAGGCATTAATCAGAAACAAAAGATAATAGTTATGTATACCATGCAAGCTGTTGAAAAGTCTCAAACAGTTTAAAAACTGTTTTAATTACAGAGAATACCACCACAAAAAATGTAACGGTTCAATTGTAAACACATGACAATGTGAACCTTGGGCAGGTTTGAAAAAAAAAATTCTAAGGCAAATAAAAATTAAAGTAATAATTGTCTATTCTGGGCATTGCTAAACTCAAAGATAATGAAGAAGTTTACATGACAGTGATATATGTAATTCCCCTACTTTGTTGACTATTCCAAAAGGTCAGAAAAAGTCACTCATCTGCATCGATTTATTCTTTCAGTTCTTTTATGGTGATCCATTAGCGTATTAAAATATTCAATATTCTTTATAATTGCACATGTTTTGAGATGTATTTTTTTTAAAGTTGTCCAAAAATCTGCAAAAAATAATTTCTTTGGGGAAAATGTCTGGCTGTCTGAACTTGATGATTAGCCAGTAAACTTGGTTTTCATTTTTTATTTGGAGCAAAGCCCTTGTTTTCCAACAGAGACTAAGATAAACAAGCTTTTAAATCCAATGACAACATGACTGACTGCACAAAGTCTTTGTATGTTGAAATGCATATAACATTAGCAATGCACCTTTTCTTCATGGAAAAAAAGATCTTTTAGATTCATCAACAAGGGAATATGATATTAAACAAACTTAACCAGTTAAGCAAATATAAATTCTTCATTGAGTTCTAGAACATTGGTAATAAACACAGTGAACTCAGTGGTTCATACATAAAATATAGTATTTATTATGGCCTATGAATTCAGCCAAAAAATGCATAAATAATTGAGTAAAACTTAATTCTTGTAGAAACTAGTAATGAAAATTGGTCTGTCCAATAACTCTTTTTGGCATTCCATTGTTATAGAAAAAAATGTTCATACTTATTTCAATATTTGCTAGCAATAAATTCAACCATAGCAGTAAATAATTTATCAGTAAGAAACCCAGGTAAAATAGTATAATAAAGTGACTCATCAACTCATGTTTTTTGTTCATTTTCTAAAAATTGTAAACTCATTGCATGTGTTGTTATAAGTAAAGCAGACAAGCTTTCCTGGATATAGCAGGAGGAGGAAGATCCTCAAAAATCATGGAATTGAGACAGCAGAGGCGCCCGATTGTGACAAATGGAATATACATGTTTTCTCAAATCTACGTCTTTCGAGAAACCGTGTAGATTCCATTTTTTACAATCCAGTGCCTCTGCTGCCTCAATTTCAGATTTTTTTGAATCTTTCTCATCCTGCCAGACTGCATTGGGTCCCCCAAGCTGCCAAGCTTTGGATCATCTAAAATACACCCCGAAAAACATTGAGCGCGACCATCTGCACGGGGACAGAAATATCCTCTGCAAGCCTTCAATCATCTGGTTGCCCAATACCCCAAATGGGAGGTCCTGGAACCATATCCATGTGAGTACCAAGTATTACCAATATTACTTATTCTACCTTGATTTCTTTAAAACCAGTACACACAGTCAGATCTCTACTGGGACTTTGTCCTTTTTTTTCCTCTCCCGCTATTTTTCCAGGGTTCTCTGTCCTTCAAGTTTCCAAGATATAGCTACTAATATCTATTTAAGAAAAGTAATGCTAATGTATACAAGGCAGCCCTCACTTTAGTATCATGGATAGAAAGTTCCAGTATTGGTGCTTACAATAAGCCAGGTGAAAGGCAAGTCTCCTCACCTATGTCAAGCTATTCCATATACCTGAAAGTGGTCTTGGCATTGTAATTGCTTAATGAAAACTTGACCCTGACACAATGTTTACTAGACATTCCTCACTGTGGTGCCTCCCGCTGTCATGATGACCTGGAAATTGCTTAATTCTAAGGCAGAGAAGTAGGCGGTATTCTTCATGATGCTCTAACCATGCTCCTGTTTTTATGTACAAGTGGCATCAGGCAGTAAGCATCCTTTTATTAGCTGTTGTTCAAGCATTGAAACATGGTGAATGCTTCTACCATTTACTCTTGACAGCATTTGGACTGGAAGTGAAGGGGCTATTTACTGTCTGACCCTAGTTGCATATCCTGGATCATAACTTCTGATCATTGCAAAAGCAACTAAATTAATATGCGTCAGTCTATTGATCTATCCATCTGTGTAAGTACTCGGGCAGTAGTTGATTGGGGGATGGATGTCACTACCCTCAACACCTCAAGATCTTTTAGTCCCAGCTCTATCCTTGGATCAGCTCACCAGCAATCACAGCAGAGGCAGATAAACACAACTGCAGGAAAGCCCTCACAGGATTAGCTCTGCGCATCCCCTAGCAGAAAGCACCTCTAATTTTTATATATACTGTTGTTGCCTAGAAGATTTTTTACTCCAGTAAAACTCATAATTTGCATATAATCTTAATAAAATTTAAATTATGTTAAAACATATAAAAAAAGTAAGGGTTGTATTTTACTTTAGTCATCCCTTCTCATCCTATGGTTATATTAAGAGAAGAAACTTAGCTTCAGGTTGAAAATCATAATGCGTGTTCATAATTAACATATAGGATAATTACTAAGATACTTGGTAAGACATATGAAATGATTGCTTAGTTCAGCCACTTGCTGTTCAACTGTTGCAATGCAACAGAGAGACAGTGCACTCCCCAGGGTAGGACACCTGTTCTAAAAAAGTCTACTGCTCTTGTATGCCCCCTAGTGCCCTTGAGCACTTTACTATGATTGCACTACGATCGTTCATTGAACAGTGCAGATCACAAAGTGGCTTTGTACTATGTGATTACTGTGATATGTTTTATAACAGAAAGTAAGAAAAACAGGGTTTTTTTTATCTTTGGTCTTTTTTCCTTCGTACAATACAAATTTAAAAATCCAGTGGTTATTAAATACCAACAAACAGGGCCAGACTGGGACAAAAAAATAGGCCCGGGCATTTTACACTGAGCAACCCAATCACATGACCCTGATAGGCACCGCCCCTCATAATCCCGGGGCGGAGCCCAACACTGAAGCACAATTGTGGGGCAGAGCCAGCCACTAGTAAATACAGGAGGGCTACAGCCAACACACAATCCTTGCCACTATCAGCATATAAACCTTGCCACACTATGCAAACTTTGCAACAACCAACATACCAACCTTGCAACAATATAGAAAGCTTGCTACAGAGAAGTCTTGTGATATCCCCAGCCATCGTCTGCACCCTAAGTATGGTGTACAGGTCAGTGCTCCCTAAATGGTCAGTGGGACTCTCAGGTGGCCAGTGCTGGCTCTCAGGTGGCCAGTGCTGGCTCTCAGGTGGTCAGTGCAGGCTCTCAGGTGGTCAGTGCAGGCTCTCAGGTGGTCAGTGCAGGCTCTCAGGTGGTCAGTGCAGGCTCTCAGGTGGTCAGTGTAGGCTCTCAGGTCATCAGTGGGGCTTTAAGGTGGTCAGTTTGGACACTCAGGGGGTCAGTGCAGGCTCTCAGGTGGTCAGTGCGGACTCTCAGGGGGTCAGTGGGGACTCTCAGGTTGCCAGTGTGTAATAGACATCCTAGCTTGGATGTGTTTCTTCAATTACACTATCCAGCTGTTCCTCAGGGTGTCCCTCTTGTCCTCAAGCTTCAATTGGTGCACTACTTATCTGTCAGGGGGCACAGACAACTCTCTCTCAGCATGTAACTCTCTGCATGGTGCTCAGAAAGACAGGTGGCTGGTCGACTCCACACTCGTGCACACCCGGCACATTATCTGACCTTAGCTGCCTGTCTGAGTGCCTGAAATACAGACTGCCATGACCCCCATCTGCCGCTCCTGGCATTGCAAAAGGACAGACCCCCACAGGCACCCAACACAGATTGCAGGTCGGCCGATTCATGTGGATTACCCCCTCTCACTCTGCCTGTCACTTCCCTGCTCTCAGAACAGGCAGAGCAGATCTACATGGAGCAGGTCATGGAGAAGGCTGATCACTAGTCTACCCAATGCTCTGCATCAGGCATAGCGGGCTGGCCAAGCCAAACACAATCAAGCTGATTGTGTTCAGCCCGGCCCACTGGGCAAGTGCCTGGTATGCCCAATGGCCTGTCCGGCCCTGCCACCAAAAGAATGTCCTATATTTCACAAAAAATGATATACAATTAATTTGTGTACAGTGTTGCATGACCGAGTAATTGTCAGTCAAACTATCACAGCATTGAAAACTGGCCAGGATGGGAAGGGAATGTAACATGCCGTTCCTTGAGTAGTTAAATTAAAAAGTTTACTCACAAAGAGAAATCCTAAAAGCATAATGTCCCCCCATTTCTTTTAGCAAGATTGAGTCAAGGTTCAGTGTATCAATATGGTGACTCAAACCATGGTGTCAAACAAAATGACACTTCTGTTCCCCGCAGACTTTGCCTCACAAATACGAAAGTAATTCCCCATGTGTTCCATGTTTGCATATCTGTATTTTTTGCATATCTGAATTTTATTTCCTCACATCTGCACTGTAGTGTTCAATGTCTGGGAACACCTGCCCATTACAATGTACTCAATGGTGGCATGGTATTGAGTAACACGTTCCCAAAATGTCACCAGAAATATGACAACAATTTCATGTGCAAGCAAGGTAGTGGCCATTCTGTACTGCCACTACAATGCATGCACGGGATCTATCCATCAAATTGTGATGTAAAAAGCAAAGGCAGCAATATCCTGTGCATGCTTGGTAGTGGCAGTACAAAAAGGCCTTTACCACACAAGTGCAGGATATCACAGCATACTTCCACTCACCACTCTCCTGCCCCACACACAGTATTCTGCCACCCCTCCCTTCCAGAACTCTGCCGCCCACAGCTACCACTCTGCCAAATGCCTACCCACCTACTCTCCTGCTCACACCATTCTTCCTTGTACACCTCAACACTCTGTCCCACACCCTCACCACTCTGCCATCATTCCCACTTTCCCCACTCTGCCACCCCTACTCACCCTGGAACCCCTCCCACACAACTCTACTGCACACCCAAAGCTGTTCTCACTACTTGATCTTGCACCCCTCTTTCACCACCCTGCGCTCATTCTCCCTTGCCCTCAATATTGTTCTCTTTTTACCCACTCCTGGGTAGCCAGAGATCACTCTCACTAGAACTACTTATACATGGACTGACACTGTCAGGGATCTGGACACCTCCAGGTGGCGCTGCAGGTGATCCGGCAGTTCCAGTACTCCCCTGCAGGTGTCTCCAGGCAGCCAGTGGTTGTCAGGGACCTAAGGCGCCTCCAGGTGGCACTTGACTCTGGAACCATGTCCTGCACTTCCAGGGCTCACCTGCAGGTGTCAGCAATTAGGCACCACCTGATGCTGATCTGGGAGGGTATTTAATGAGCCTGGTGCCACAGTATTGTCGCCAGTACCTGAGTCCTGTATCCTGAGTCCTCTACCCATTACCTGTATCCTGAGTCCTGTGACTTGCTGTCTTAACCTGTATCCTGGTTCCTGTTTCCAGTATCCAATAGCCTACAGCCTCCTTGAACCCTGACTATTGATCTGTGGCTCCCCTCTTGTTGTCCTGCTCCACAGGTTCGCTTGCCCTGTTGTCGTCTGTGTATGATTTTGCTGTTTGCTTCTAGTTTGGTTACTTTATGTTACTTGTGGGTGTTGGTGGGGTTGCTTGTGTTTTTATGATTTTAGTGTGTTTAATAAACTATAAGTTTCTAAGCATTGTCTGCTGTGGTCACACATTTGGTCATCCGGTAAAGATACCTGCATGCGGTGTGGGGACACCAGTGCACGGTATCGTGACAGGCACCCTCTGTCTTTCATTTATTTTTTCATACTGGCTGATTCACATATATTATACAACTTCAAGAGTATTATTGTTTGATTCTCCATTACTGTCATTGGGAGCCGTCTATGGAGATAAACCTCTGCCCCCCCTCCTGTGTAGTTTGGAATTAGAGTGGGGAGTGTGATATGATTTCTGGTGAATAATTGATTCATATTATATGATAAAAAGGATATATATATATATCTAGATATGCTCCTTTGGTGATGTGCACTGGGTCTGTCTTTGGTACCCAGAAAGCCCCCGCAGTGACGGTCCGACCCGCCCGCTTCCCCGGGAGATCTTTATTATCTCCTGCTTCCTCCTCCCTTTTTTTTCCCTGGCTTGGAACCCATTTCTTGGCCATCTTTTGGATCCACAGCAGTTCTGGGGTAATATATATATATTTTTATCTTTATTTTATCTTCATTATGTACTAGATGACACTGAACATCCTATGCTATATTGTGTAAACTTATTGTTTTTTATATATCAAGTAATTGCAAGTACTATATACAGTTGTGTGAAAAAGTGTTGGTCCCCTTTCTGATTTTTCATTGTTTTGCACGTTTGTCACACTTTAATGTTTCAGATCATCAAACTAATTTAAATATTAGTCAAAGATAACACAAGTAAACACAACATGCAGTTTTTAAAGGAAGGTTTTTATTATTAAGGGAAAACAAAATCCAAATCCACATGGCCCTGTGTGAAAAAGTGTTTTCCCCCCCTCCCCCCGTTAAAACATAACTTAACTCTGGTTTATCACCCCTGGGTTCAATTTCTCTAGCCACACCTAGGCCTGATAACTGCCACACTACATGTTCGCAATCAAGAAATCACTTAAATAAGACTTGACTGACAAAGTGAAGTAGACCAAAAGATCCTCAAAAGCTACAAATCATGCCGAGATCCAAAGAGATCCAGGAACAAATGAGAAAGTAATTGAGATATATCAGTCTGGAAAAGGTTATAAAGCCATTTCTAAAGCTTTGGGACTCCAGCGAACCACAGTGAGAGCCATTATCCACAAATGGCGAAAACATGGAACAGTGGTGAACCTTCCCAGGAGTGGGCGGCCAACCAAAATTACCCCAAGAGCACAGCAACGACTCATCCAAGAGGTCACAAAAGACCCCACAACAACATCCAAAGAACTGCAGGCCTCACTTGCCTCAGTTCAGGTCAGTGTTCATGACACCACCATAAGAAAGAGACGAAAACCGCCGCTGAGCAAAAAGAACATAAAAGCTCGTCTCCGTTATGCCAGAAAACATCTTGATGATCCCCAAGACTTTTGGGAAAATACTCTGTCGACTGACGAGACAAAAGTTTAACTTTTTGGAAGGTGTGTGTCCCATTACATCTGGCGTAAGAGTAACACCGCATTTCAGAAAAAGAACATCATACCAACAGTAAAATATGGTGGTGGTAGTGTGATGGTCTGGGGCTGTTGTGCTGCTTCAGGACCTGGATGACTTGCTGTTAGGGATGCACAGATACTTTTCAAGTACCAGTGCAGATACTTGGCAGTTTCATGAGAACTACCAGGGTTGCTGCGGTTGCAGCTGGGACCTGGCTCTGACACTCCACCACTGTCCTGAAATCATTAGTCTGTATTGTTTTAGAAAAACTGTCACATGACAATAAACAAAAATGTATCAGTACTCGTACTTGTAAGTACTCGGCAAGTACCAGTACTCGTACTTGCAAAACTGGTATCTGTGCATCCCTTTATTTATATTTATAAAAACAAAATCATACATTAAAACAGAGATGTACAAATCCCGGGAGCTCCCTGAGCTCCTTACAAATGACAGCTGACTCCTAATTTTTGAATTTTTCTCTAGTGTAGTCTTGGAGCTCAAAAGTATCGGTACTTGCTGTGATAAATGGAACCATGAATTCTGCTGTCTACCAAAAAATCCTGAAGGATAATGTGCGGCCATCTGTTCGTGACCTTAAGCTGAAGGGAACTTGGGTTCTGCATCAGGACAATGATCGAAAACACACCAGCAAGTCCACCTCTGAATGGCTGAAGAAAAACAAAATGAAGACTTTGGAGTGGCCTAGTCAAAGTCCTGACCTGAATCCTATTAAGATGCTGTGGCATGACCTTAAAAAGGCGGTTCATGCATCTCTAGTGTAGTCTTGGAGCTCAAAAGTATCGGTACTTGCTGTGATAAATGGAACCATGAATTCTGCTGTCTACCAAAAAATCCTGAAGGATAATGTGCGGCCATCTGTTCGTGACCTTAAGCTGAAGGGAACTTGGGTTCTGCATCAGGACAATGATCGAAAACACACCAGCAAGTCCACCTCTGAATGGCTGAAGAAAAACAAAATGAAGACTTTGGAGTGGCCTAGTCAAAGTCCTGACCTGAATCCTATTAAGATGCTGTGGCATGACCTTAAAAAGGCGGTTCATGCTCGAAAACCTTCCAATGTGGCTGAATTACAACAATTTGGCAAAGATGAGTGGACCAAAATTCCTGCAAAGTGCTGTAACAGACTCATTGCAAGTTATCGCAAACGCTTGATTGCAGTTCTTGCTGCTATGCTGAGGGTGGCCCAACCAGTTATTAGGTTTAGGGGGCAAACACTTTTTCACACAGGGCCATGTGGGTTTGGATTTTGTTTTCCCTTAATAATAAAAACCTTCCTTTAAAAACTGTATGTTGTGTTTACTTGTGTTATCTTTGACTAATATTTACATTTTTTGATGATCTGAAACATTAAAGTGTGACAAACGTGCAAGACAATGAAAAATCAGGAAGGGGGCCAACACTTTTTCACACAACTGTATGCGCTGTATCTGGATTTGTCTCTTTGATATTTGCAAAGCATATGTATGCAAAAAGTGTTTTAAAAAATGGAGATAATAATACACAATATGTTAATCCATGGCTATGTACGTGAGGTTCCTGAGGAAGCCACTTGGTGCGAAACGCATCGAACCTCAGAATAACCTGCCACATACCCTATTTTTTGAATGGGGGTATTAGATATGTATATGGTTGTTCATCCCATATCTACTGTGTATTGACTATTTGACATGGCTTTTATGTGTATCTTAATATGTTTTTAGCTTGTTATAAGAAAAAAATAAGGTTTTTTTTATACTTCACACCTGTAGCTGTATGTATCTTGTGGCACCTTGAAAAAAACCCAGGCTCAATTGCAGCCAATCCTTGCTCGTCTTTATCTGATAAGATAGCCCATTTTGGTTACAGTCATTTAGATCCTTACCCTTTACAGTCTTTTCCCCATAATAGTCAATATGCCTACTATACTCTGTTGTCCTCGTGTTCTTGTGTGCCAGGGTTTTTATTTAAGTAGGGCAGATATGATTAAAGGCTCATGCACATGGGCATATTGCAGAGAAAATACAGGTATGGTTCTGCATTTGGGAGCTTAACCCCGTCCAGTTGCAAATGCAAACACCAATGCTGATGTTTGTGGGCATACGACCAAGTACAAGTACCCAAGTTTTCTGTCCATACATTGCTATGGATAGAAAAAATGCAGCTGCTGCACTTCCTGATCCCTGCAAATACAGGTGTATTTTGAGCTATATGAAAATAGGACTGTATTTGCCAATGTTAACGAGCCCTAAAAGGGCTAGCGCCAGAAAAGGAGCAAATCAGACAGTACGTAAACTTCTGTTTTCTTAATGAAGGGTAAATCTTTTCATTCATTTAAAAATAGATTGTATCTTGGCAGCAAATGTGCTTTTTCCTGTTCAGTTATTTTTGTTGAGATTTTAATTTAATTCAACAGTGTTACAACTGTTACCTATTTATGTTTTAACATGTACAACTGTATACAAGTATTGTCTTTGTGTTGTCAATAAACAAGGCAAAACATTACATACCCTAGTATTATAGCTTGTGGTACAAGGTAGAAGAATAAACAAAACAGCTTATACAAGTGCTACCATCCATGTTTCCATGTTTCTGTCATATGCATTGTCACATTTTAAAATTAAATTTAAAAAAATGAAAACAACATAAAAAAGAGGAAGACATGGGAAATGAAAGGAAGAAGAGAATGGGGAATATGGGAATATCTCAAGAATCATTTACATCGACCACATCTGCACATTCATAAAGTAAGAAAGTGAACATATAAATTAGGAGGTAAGTTATATTTGACCCAAGATTCCCTTGAAGGCCTTGTTTTCTTGTGTTTATTTGTAACAACGCAAAAAAGGAATGTTCTCATTATAGCAGTTAAACAGAACCTGTACTTTGCCGATGCTGGTCAAAGTAACACGTTCAGTTAAAAGCCCTTTCTGCATACCCTCCCTACAACTCAACTCCTAATTACCATCCATTCAGTCCCCTGTGGTCCCATCCATCTGTCAAAATGAAATAAAATACCCAGTACTTACCAGTAGTGATGGGCTCGGGTGTGTTCGCAAGCGCCTCGTGCCGAGCCCGCCGGGAAGCTGTCAGCACGCAGGGCCAATCACAGGCACTGAGACATTTCCCAATCTATGCAGCTGCGGACCGGGAACATTTGGGCCATATTAATTGACTCACCAGATACTCCCACATAAAGACTCTACGAGCTTACAGTAAAATGGAGCACCCATTTATTTTTTGTAGTTATTGCAATAGCTGAATAGATAGGGGAGGGCTATAACCTATGTATTTTATTTACTGACTGTAGCCCTATTGGGAAGATTTTTTTCCTCACTGTTCTGTTGACTGGTAACAGATGAGACAACAGGCGAGAAATCTTACCAAGAAGAAAACAGCAATAAAAACCTTGTTTTCTTAAAAGCAAAATATAATGTAAATATAATTGTGTAAAAGTTACAAATATATTCTTAAACACAAAAATAGACAAAAACCGTTTCATGGGGTAACCCTCAAAATCCAAAGCAGACCTGAAGAGTCTTGTACTGGATTTAAAGGGGCCCCATTACTTTTTTTGCATTGTTTCCTCCTTAATTCTCATGCCAAACCTAAAGAGGCTGGAATAAATTTTGTGAGGGAACCCCACATTGTTGATTTTTGACTATGATATTTTGTGGGAAAAAATCTAAAATTCCGCAATAGTATTCTTTTTTTTCACAAAATGTCAGTTAAGCTGCAGTGCACCCTACACATTCTACAGATGCATCACTTCAGAGGTGGGTTTCGGCATTTCCCAAGCATGTTATTTAAAGGAATCATGCATTTTTATTGATGCCGTTTAATCACTATTAAAAGAACTGCTCCAAATATTATATTTAAGAAACTGTTTTTTCATTGATACATGTTCTCCAGGGCAATGCCCAGCTACCAATGACCTTTTATTTTTACCAAAACCTTGAAAATTGGTGCTGAAATGGGTCCTCAAAATTGATTTTAAAGATTTGGCTCCAACTGACTTCAACCTTCAGAACATGTGAGCTGTTTAGCAAACCCACCCTGAACTTACATTCAGCTCATCAGCTGCAGTCATATTGTACTATTGTGTAGAATTTCTGTTGCTACTCTACTGTTATGATTTGCTTGGTTATACAGCTTTGTTATTCTATTTTTTAGGGAACTACATTTAAAAAAATCCAAAATAGTCACAGCAGAAAATGTTTTATTTAGACTGCATTTGTAAAGTTCAAGAAAAAGATCCATTAACTGCGAGCTACGGACAAGAAATTTGGGATTTAATTAAGAAAATTGTTTGCTTTTTTCCCAGAATTCTCACCTATAAGCCTATATCATGGCTTTGTATAGCTCTCCCAACACATGTAAATGTATTAAAAATTGGTTCAATAAATCTATTTATGATGTGAGCTTAATTGGAAAACCAATAACTTGTTTTAATAAGATCCCCAAACTATTGTATATTATATATGCAATAAAGCATTCAAGCCATATGTGTGGGAAAATGTAATTCTTACAGCCTCTAAAACACCCCTGAAGTTTTAAACACAAACTGTCTGTGCTTATTACAGTATATGTGTCTGTAACAAAAGATGGCCAAATCAGAAGCTTTTTTTTTCTTGAAAATGTGTAAATATAAATGAATATTTGGTTCATACAAGAATGGGGCACCTTCTTATACACTACCTCTGCCGTTATTGTAATACCAATTTACCAATATGGATAAATGAGGCCTATGAGCAAAAACTATAAAAAATGAAATAGTAAAAGATTCCCGCAAGATGTGCTGCAAAGTGGTATGCTGCAATGTCATAACATCATCAAATTAATCACTGCAAACATGCTGAGAAAACAGCCTTTTAAGGCTAGGAAGATATGGCTGGAGACATAGCAGTGGTTCACATTTATAAAGTCCAATGAGAGCACCAAACAAAGGTCTTGGAGTTCAATGGACAACACAGAACAGCTAACACATTTTGGAGGCTCAAATATTTCTTCATTAGTGTTTTGCTAGTTAGTGCATAAATAGGAAGAGAACTGACCCTGTCCTAAGCAGTAGTGTCTTTGGTCCAAATTTGTAGTCTGCCTGAGCATGGATTGTTATAGTTCTGCTTTCATTAGGTTTGCCTTAAGCTCAGTTTTATTGTTTGCTTGTGGGGAATGTCCCTGGCAATAGTGTAATTTATCCCTGGCCAACCACTAGGAGGTTTATTGCCAATAGTGCATGCTGGGGAAGGATATAAATATTTGAAGCAACCTTGCAGGACCCCTTTTGCTTTCTGGGCATTTGCCAGAAGGAGTGGCTGTGTGTCAGATGTATGTGTCTCCTGGGCTTGCTGCCTTGGGTGAGGCCTAAAACTTGTAACTGGCAACCAATTTCTTTCACCCCACAAAAAGAATTCCACTTTGACATTTGTGATACTATTCCACCGAGCTCCCTGAAGATCCCTAACCAGGGCCGCAGGCATGGTGGGTTCTAAAAGCAGTGGGTGTGTAACACAGTGGGTGCTGAGATAAAGGGGGTTGTGGGACCAATGGGTGGTGAGAGAAGGGGGGCTGCAGGTGAGGTGCTGAGTGGGGCTTCCAGAGAATGTGGAGAGGTGTGTGGTCATGAGGGGGGGGGGGGGGGGGGGGTGATTACTGGCTGATATTAAAACAGGGGGGTTAGATAATAGTGGGTTGGCTGGCTGACATTGTGGGAAGGGTATTAGGTGCAAGAAGGTAGTTTGCACTAAGCAGCATTGACAAATGCCAGGAAGCCTCAATGCTGATAGGAGAACTCCCTCTCTGGGCAGGAACCTACCCCTTACCCTGCTTACACTGTTGTAGATTCTGAAAGAGGGGATGACAGACTGCCTACAAGCTTCTCTACTGCTTCATCAATTGTCTCCTTACTCTGTCTGCTCTCTGATCCCTGACTCTACTGGGTAACCTGTCAGGGGTTAGAAATCAGGCTGAGGACAGGGCTGCAATAGCAGAGAAGCTGTTGACATCCTCTCTGCATGTATAACCTGAAAAGTTGTCGGGGTTCTCTATGGGGAGGGAGAGCTCCTATAAATCATCTAGGCTGGGGAAGAAGGGTTGTGTGTGGGGAGAAAGCGCAGCAGTCGAAGGAATGACCTAAATCTAACTGCTTTTAAGATGTAATGTGACCATGCGTGGCTGCCAGAGTTCAAAGCAGAGCAGCAGTAGAGCTCAGAAGTTGTGTTTCTGTTGTGTTTCTCTCAGCCTCATGAAGCCACTCCACCTATTATAGAGCAGTGTACAATCTGATAATTGCTCAAACGGTCTCTCCTAAAATCCACCACAACCTTATATACCATGTTCCATATTACACCCATATTTAGGGTATAACATAGAACATGGTGCCATTTTGCAGCCCCCATCCTCAAACCATCCCCAAAGTTACCTGAATATTTATTACTGGTATTTATATAGAACCGACAGTTTATGCAGCACATTCACATTAGTCCTTGCCCTAAAGGAGCTTACAATCTAAGATCCCTATCTCACATGCATACAGTACATACAAGGGTCAATTTAGTCAGGAGCCAATTAACCTACCAGCATGTCTTTGGAGTGTGGGAGAACATGCAAATTCCTTGCAGACAATGACCTGACCAAGATGTGAACCAGGGACCCCCAGTGCTGCAAGGCAGAAATGCTAACCACTACGCCACAAATAGTGTGGGGTTTTTCCCCGCAGGATTCTGTTTATTTTTTAATTTGGCACAGATGTGTGTGGCTCCGTCCACACAGCAGTGTCATTAATTCCCAAATCCATTCACAGGGACCTGTGAAAGATAAAACAACAAATTCTGTCTGCCACTGTGGTCCAAGGACTCATAGTTTTCAATGGGGTACAAGTGTGGTGAGGTCACTGCATTTGTAGCCCATTGATAACTTCTTCCAGCTCCAAAACCCAACAGATCCACACCTCGGCACAGACCTGGTGCTGGAGCCTGTGCATTGCACCCACAATCCACTGACTGCAGCTGCAATGCTTTGTAGGCTCCAATAAAAAAGATTAAATGCACATTTTTAATTTTTTTGCAATATGGATGCATATTTTTTTTTACAAAAAGTGGAATATGCCTTTAAAGAACTGCTCACAGATCAAGTGAATTGAGGACATTACTGTCATAATATATTATATTGCCAGCACTTAATTTACTGTAAACCTTTATGTAGAGAAGCCACATACCTGCAACTATTTGTCTCTTTAGCTTAGTGGAACAATTTTTATCCATTTACTTTTTTGTGTTCTCTACCACTTTTTGTTTTCTTTTGGATCATTATGATGTATAACAGACAACTTAAAGATAAATAAGCTATTGTAAATTATATAAACATGCATAATTAAATTGTTGAAATAAAACAATAACGTAAAGATTATTTTGTTATTTTTCTTTATTTAATATTAACTGGTATTATAGGGTTACAGTAACAGGATTATTTGGTGGCTTGTGCAGTCAATTCTAAAACATTGTTTGACACGAGCACAGTCTTCTGGGACTATAACAGTGGAATTTCTTTCAAACATACAGATTGCTTATTCATTAAATGTGCCTAGTCAAAGGCATAATTCAATTTTCAATCAGTGTAGTTCAATTTGCTTAATGAGGCCTTAACGAAGTAGATTTTACCAAGCAGCTTATTTGATTTTGTTTTCATTTTGTTAAGAGTATTTATGTTCTTAATACATCTTCACTGCCCAAAAGTCAATTGTTACAAAATAAAATGTAAATTTAATGTGATCTTAATGTTGTTTAAGTCCTAAACCATTAAATCACTTTGTACCGTTGTACTATACTGTATATGCAGTGCAATAGACTATACAGTGTATTATATTATTGTATTTGTTTTTACTTTACTGAATTTATATACTCTGATTCCTATGATTATTTGATATCACTATTTTAATATAAAAAGTCGAGCAGCAGACTACAGAGAAACACACCATCTGGCATTGTGAAGTCTTTCCTGCAATGCTTCGATTCCAGAGACTGTGTATGTTTGTTCTGCAAAAAAAAAAAAGATCCTCATCTGCCTGCTAAGTCCTTTTCCCTAAATGTACTCTGAGCTATGCATGCACACCACAAGGTTCATCATCGGCATTACTTGGTGCTGGTATGAATTAACTCTTGTGTGCATGTGTCAGATTTATGTCATTCCAGGCAGGCCAATCAAGATGGCCAAGGACAATGAACTTGGACGAGGACCTGGTGAAGATGTCAGCGCAAGCAAGGGAGCTTGCAGGCATTACATTGCTTTTGTTCCACATTGCTAATACATTCAGATATATACCATAAAGGATAAAATAAACGTTGTACACATTTATAAAATGTACATCTGGTATCCAGATACATGCTAGATCCTTAACTGGTTCGCTGTCAACATCAAATTACAGTATATCCCACTGCAACAGCACAATATATGATAAAGTATCTCATTCCCAGCCTCCTCTCATAATTATATTTAGGCCATTTTCTTTCCCATGTATGGTGGTCAGTGCAAATGCCCCTTTCACATTGTGGCCAATATACAGTAAATACTCTGCTACATTGGAGGTCGGTGTAAACGTTCCCTTTACATTGGTAGTTTATGTAAATGTACATTTTTCATTGGTGTTCAGTGTAAATGTTCCCTTTGCATTGCTCGTTATTGTAAATGTCCCTTTTACATTGGCGGTCAGTGTAAATGTTACATTTAGAATGATGGTTAGTGAAAATGTTTCCACTAAATAAGTGGTCATTGTAAATATTCCTTTCACTTTAGTAATGAATGTTAAACCCCTCTTACATTGGTGATCAGTGTAAATGTACCTATTATGTGACAGAAGCTGAAGTTAGTGACCGCTGAGACAGGTGGCGCTGTGATTACAGCGCCACGGTCTCAGTGATCACACAGAGCAGACGAAGAACGTCCGTTCTTCGTCTGCTCTAGGGGCTCTATGGTGATCCTGATCGCCGCCGCTCAGTGTTAATATGAGTGATCTGATTAGATCACTCGTATTAAACAAGCTGTGGCTCCTACTGTACATTTAGCTCTGCTTTAGCAGGGCTAAATGTACAAAAAAACTACGCCCGGCGCCCGAAACTGCGGGCGTCTCGGGCGTCGGGCGATAGGGACGGTAAATTGCTCCAATATGGGTGGGAAGTGTGGAATCTGAACACACTGAAACATTTCTGGTTTCATAACCAGTCTCTTGCTCTCTCTCTCTCTTTCGGGTCTATTCACTAAGCTGCCGTAGGCAGCCAAGTGAATGACCGACCTGAAGTGAAGTGAGCCGAACACTGTTCGGCTATTCACTTCAGGCTGGTACGGATGATTTCAGCTGTATACCGGCTGAAATCAGCCGTACATCGGCTTGCTTCGCATGGCTTCGGGTCGGCAGAACATGCTCGGCATGTTCGGTCGACCCGAAGTGCAGAAGGAGTTCGACTCAGCCGATCCAACATCTGGACCGGCCGAGCCGAACCTCCGGCAGGCTACTCACTGCTGTTCAGCCTATTCTTATAGATGCCAAACAGCAGTGAGTTCGGCTCGGCTTTTCTGCTCGGTGTACCATCTCTGAACAACTTGGCTGCCAGGTGACGGACGGACTGAGCGCCACAGAGGTGAGCGACGCTTCCATGCGCCATGACAGTTGTAATGTGGAATCGGATTCAGTTTTCCCAGTGGATCTGATGAAGTTCTATGAACCATACGTTTAGAGGGCACTAAAGAGGTATAAATGAAGGTAATTGGACTTGTCATGGACTAGGTTAGCAGAGCCGGATTCCCCACAAGGCCACTGAGCCCATGGCCTTGTAGCAGCAGGGAGTAGAGGAGTGACACAGCCAATACCGATACTAGTATCCTAAAGGCTACTGGCCCTTTAAATTTTTTAGGAAGTTTGGCTGCCTGAGGTCCTAAGCTTTCTGGGGACCTCAGACAGCTGTCTTTGCCTTCACGGCACAGCACAGGACAGGCCCACATCCATTAGCACAGCCCTGGAGCCTAGCATAAGCCCAAATTCCACCAGTACAGTGCTAGAGAGGCAAGCAGCCACATGCAGAGCCCTGGAGAGCCTGGCACTCGCCCATAGAGCCCTGGAAAAACCCACACACAGCCCTGGTGAGACCTGCATGCATCCCTGCTGAGACCTGAATGCATATCTGCTGGGACCTGCATGCATACTTGCTGAGATCTACATACATCCCTGGTGATACCCAAATGCAGCCCCGTGAGATGTGCACACAGCCCTGGTGGGACCAAAATGCAGCCCTGGTGAGACCCAAACACATCCCTGGTGAGACCTGCATGCATCTCTGGTGAGATATGCACGCATCCCTGGTGAGTTTGGTGGGGGGCACATCGAGGAACCAGGCCTTGGGGCAGCAGAGAGAGTAAATCCGGCCCTATAATGTTCTGTTAATGGTATGGCAAGTGAGTTGTAGAGTTGCTGAAAAGTTTTTACAACTTCTAGGGAGAGCAGAGAATGAATCTCATGAAAGCAATGATCCTGCCACTATTTGCATTGGGAAGGACTTTTTAAATCGGAAGGGAACAGAGGGAATCAAAAAAGAAGTTTATAGGTAAGAAAGGGGTTTAGATATTTCAGAAAAATATGATGGGGAAACCAAGGGAGGGCTGCTATGAGTATAGGATGACATTCTATCAAGTCCAGAAAGGAGAAATATCATTTTGACTGCATGATTTCTTCCAATCCAAGAAAATGTAAATTGTTGCCAGGAATGAAGGGAGTTTGGATGTCTAAAAAGGGGAGGGACATTTTTCTAGGTAAAGCAATTTATAAGCTAAAGTTAGGGTGATGCCTAGGAAGAATGCATCCAATACAACCAGTTTAAGGATTGCCTGGAGAAGAAGGAAAACCAACATAACTTTCAATTTAATTTGGTTAATGTGAACACCCAAGAGGGCAGACAATTAATCTTATAAGGTTAAGAGGTTGGGAAGGGAAATATGTGGCAATGTAAGAAACAGTAATTTTATGGTCTACTGCAGCTGTTTCAACTCCCCAAATGATACTAAAATGTTGTACCATGCTAGCCATTGATTAATGCAGACATTTTGGCATTTAAGTGATACCCTTTATTGGCTAACTACATTATTAAAGATGCAAGGGATGCCTTAGAACACTTTATCGGGCTTTATACAGTGATATTGTATGGAATCTGATGAAGAGATTTAAAGCATTCCAAAAGATTGTATCTTTATTAACTTAAGTACAACTTGCACTAAGGGTTCAAGGGCTAAAATAAATAAAATAAGCGATAATGCAAAGCCTTCTCTGGCACTCTGGCACTTCTCTCCTAATGGGAAGCAAGGAGGATTCAAATTCATAGTACTTGAATTTAGCCTGAAGGTAACTATAAAGTGCCACTATCCTGGACATGACTTGTGGGCAGAAGCATAGATGTTTTTTTACAGATGTTAGGTTATGATAAGGTATCAGAAACTTTAAAGATGTCTAGGGACAGCAGCAATAGTTCTTGTGAGCAAAAGAGGGCCAGGCGGTCAAAATCGAGTATTCTCTGAATACTGTTTCCTGCTTCCTGCTGCAGTTCCTGTGCTCGCCTGCGGGTGTCTCCGGCAGCCAGGGACTGTAAGGAACCTGCAGCTCCAGTACTCACCTGCGTGTGTGCCCCAGCTGTGATGGATCATCCCATCACCTGGTGCTTCCTGGGAGGGTATTTAGGCCCTAACTGCAGTCAGGAAGCTGGCTCAGTATTTGCGTCGCCTGCACTTGACTGATTCCTGAACCCAGCTACCTGAACCCTGCTTCCTAGCTGCAGACCTGTCACCGATCCGGCTTGTTAGCCGACCACTCTTCTTGGATCCTGTTTCTGTACCGTGCTGCCCTCCTGTTAACGACCTGGCTTGTACCTGACCATTCTTCCTAAATCCTGCACTGTGCAGCCCTCCTGTTAACCCTCCTTGTTACTTCACTGCTAAACCTGTGGAGGGTTGAGGGGGTTAGTAGTTTTGTTTGATGGTAACAAATAAACTGTGCATAGAACCCTATCCTGTGTGGGCATATTAATTTGGTCATCCTGCGTGGGTACCTGCATGTGGTGTGAGGACGCCTGTGCATGGTACCCTGACAGAATACTGAGCCCCACCGACCAAATTGACCACACAGGGACCTGCAGGCTTTTGGGTTTATTTTGTTTTGTTTTTCCCTTGCTACTGTCGAGAAGAGTGGTCGGGTAACAAGCCGGGTCGGTGACATGTCTGCAGCTAGGAAGCAGGGTTCAGGTAGCTGGGTTCAGGAATCAGTCAAGTGCAGGCGACGCAAATACTGAGCCAGCTTCCTGACTGCAGTTAGGGCCTAAATACCCTCCCAGGAAGCACCAGGTGACGGGATGATCCGTCACAGCTGGGGCACACCCGCAGGTGAGTACTGGAGCTGCAGGTTCCTTACAGTCCCTGGCTGCTGGAGACACCCGCAGGCGAGCACAGGAACTGCAGGACATGGCTCCAGCACCACCTGGGGGTGCTCTGGATCCTGACACTCCCACAATTACATATACATATATGCACACATACATATATACATACAAACATCTACATACCATAATCGACCAGCTAAGCATTACATAATAACTCCTAGCTCAAAATATATTGTATTACTAAAGAATCGGGTGCTAAACCTGTTGTAGAAAGCCACACATTCCACGTTCTAAAGAATTGGGTAGGCCTTCCCCTGTGTT
The DNA here is from genome assembly GCF_000935625.1 of Nanorana parkeri. NCBI lineage: Eukaryota > Metazoa > Chordata > Amphibia > Anura > Dicroglossidae > Nanorana > Nanorana parkeri. The sequence goes on from NW_017306475.1 coordinate 497,521, forward strand.
GGTACACCAATTTTTCTTTAAACAGCAATAGATTAACCTGGATATGCCATTCACCAATAGTGGGGGGGTTAGAAGACATCCACCTCAAGGCTACTAATTTTCGTGCTACAAAAAGAAGCCATATTACTAAAGGGAAAATTTGCTCAGGATATTCGTCTTTAACTATTAGATTCAATAAACATATTCTAGAATCAGCCAATATAGATATCTGACATATATTATTAATAATAGACACTACTTCCTTGCAGTATCGAAAAAGTTTTGGGCATTTCCATAACATATGCAACAAATCTGCAGCCTCCTCCAAACATTTAGGGCAGGCTCCAGATTCCCTCCTTCCCCAACGCTGTAGTTTTTGAGGGGTATAATAAACTCTATGTAAGATAAACAATTGTGTTAGTTGTTGAGTAGGTGATAGTGATACCAGTGGAACATTTTCCAACACCTCTTGCCATAAATCATCTGATATTTTTAATCAGTAAAAAAGATGTGAAGTCTACAGTCTAGAATCTTTATTTTGTCATTCAGAAAAGTAATCGGTCCATAGCTTGACCAACTATGAGAATTTTTGATGTGGGGAACATGACTTTATTTGCTGTATGCATTATGGAAGAGAGGTATCCCCCTTTGTTTGATTTGGTTAATAAGCCAGACTTAACATGGAGCAATTACATCCAACATTTTCTTATAAAAAGGGTGGAGAATCCTTCTGGTCATATACATTTGCTAGGCTTGAGGCTTTTGGTAGCTGTTAGCACTTCAGTTTCTGTGATGTCTTCATCCATCAAATCACTCTGGGAGAGAGATAGGTTAGGGAGCGAAAGCCATTGCAGAAAATCAGAGATGGCTGTAGGAGGAACAGATGGGAAGGTACGGTAATATATAATTTGCAAAGATGATACTTAAATTCATAACATTTTAAGAGTGAGTTACTTGTGTGAATGTTCTGTCTGTTCTTAAGAGTTATAGGGAGACAATTTGGGGTAAAAGTTCTAAGTCTGCTAGTGAGCATAGTATCAGGTTTATTATCTTTTGCATAGATTTTGTTATTGTGTTCAGCACAGGCAGCGTTCTGCTTGTGTCAGTAAGACAAATATTACGTTAGGAACATATTTGATCAAGGGCTTTATAATTAGCTGTGATGAGAGATGATTTAAATGTGGTGGATGCTTTTGAATAACATACCTGTAAGGTACCTGCTGTAAGTAGAGACCAAAGTAGAGTTAGGCTAAGGATAAGGCAAAGACTGGGTCAGGAAAGCAGAATCAGCAACAGATTGGCAGGCAGGTACAAAACCAGGATCCAGGAGAGTAGTCAAGAAGCAGGCAGAGGTCATAATACGAATGGGCAGCAAGGTACAAAGTCAACAGGTGGAAGTGTAGTTGGAAAACAGGCTAAATTCACAATGAAAATCCAGCAGTCAATTCAGAGGCAGCACACTCAGTAAACTCACCCAAAAAAATGGGCTCAGAGCACAAGACGTGCTCAGAATTTAAAGGCTGGGTTGATTGCATATTTACTGCACCTGGTAAGCAGGTTGAGCTAGACAGTCCAGAATTAAAGCTGCTGAGTAGTATAACCTGCAATAAAAGTTGAATTCTCACAGTGGCTGATAGGTAAGGCTTTAGCACTTCTACCTCAGAGACCCAAGTTGAAATCCCCCACACAGCTACTAAATAGGTGCTGGGCAGACAGATACATGACAATGTCCCTGAATGTCCCATGGACACTGACCCTCTGGTGGTTCCATAAATATGAGCGGAAATAATTCTGGTTGAGAGGTATATTCATTATGTTATCCATGCAACACAGCTGGTATACATATCCCTTTATTTGTGTTTCTAACTGTACTTTCATGTTCCATGTCAAATATCTGTAATTTACCTTCCACTGATAGTGCAGACATAAATATTATGCATCTCCATAACAGTAGTGCTTACATGTCAGTTTGCACACATAGCATTTCAGTCATTCCTACTTTTCTGTCGTTGATTAGTGATTTATTTTTGTACTGGTGCAAATGTTCCAAAATGTACTAGTATACATAAAGAAATTAAAACCTTATGAATTGAAAGAAATGATAATGTGGGCCATGTTGCCTTCCTGGAAGTTGACTGAACTGAAGAAATATTCCAGTGATTATTCAGCCAAGGGTAGCATCATGACATTGCTTTGAAATAATGGGCACCGGTCCCTGTGGCTATCTAGTTCCCCCTGCTATAGCGCAGTCATTTGCATTTGCAATTGGGAAATTAACTTAGACAACAACTGTGTACCATGAGCCTTCCTCAAGTGCATCTGTTTTCAATATATTTATATTTAATCTGTTAGAGGCTAAAAGGTCAATGTATTTTTTTCTAAATCAATAGGCGATCTGTAACTTTATAGTTCAAGGAAGTACTTTATTCCAAAAACAGTTGGCATGAACAACAAATATTTATTTTACCAGTTACATCCTTGCAATTAACATACAAATCAGCTTTGTTTGTTTTTTTGGGTGGAGTAAGGCACCGTGTGATCCCTCACTGTTGTCTGTGACCGTTGAAGGCAGATTTGTAGTACCCCACCACCAACTCTAATTAAATATCTTGGGCTTTGCTACAAGCAGAACATACTTGGTAATTTCTCTGTAGTGCATTTCCTACAGTACATATGCATTATGATTCTTCATAGGAATCTATGGGTAATGAGAAGAACCAGAATGTTCATCCCCCAGCAGAGCCCTGGCTGTCAAAACCATGCCTGAGATGGAGACAGATATGCCTGCCAATGACTCAGACAACAATAAATAACCTGAAAGGGAACACATTATGCCTTACTCTACCCAAAACTAACAAACATGTTAGGCAGAGTTCTACTGCTTGGCAATATTGTGTAGTATTTTCACTGTTAGCATTGGGGGAAATATGAATATTTTGATGTTGTTGGGGCAACCTAATCTAAATACAATTATCCTTCAGTAGTATTAATAAGCACTTGGATCTGCAGTTTTTACATGTGTTTTACATGAGTCTAAATGCCCTTTATGTTAAAACTACTTACCAGAAGCCCTAGTTGTGTTTATTTCTTCAGCAATCTGTCTTTGGGTTAAAGTGTGTGCCTGGGCAAAATAACAAAAATAAAATGAGTAAATCTCTGCAGTGCATGCACATTTCCACATGTTCTGTTTCTTAAAAGTCCTGCAAGTACACAAAAATACCTACCTGGTGATCCTGCCAGAAATCTAGTGACCTCCTAGTTTCTTGTGTGAGCTGACAATACCTCCTCTGCTGCACTGAAATCCCAAGCAGTGACAGATTTGAGTTCTCTTGTGCGGGACTGCAGAGCAGTTCCCCATTTGCTCATACCTATAACATAAGGGAGAGGTGTTCTAGCAGGATGGAACTCAGGCAGGGCTGATAACACTGCTTGTGAGTTAAGTTCAGAGAAGCAGCATTGACAGCACACTAGAGGAAGTTAAGGACACATTGTTTTTTCATGAGATCAACTGGTGTTTTTCTGTAATTGCAGCATTTTAATGTAAAACATGGGTAAATTCACGTATTAAAGAGTATGTTTAAAAAAAAAAAATGTACTCAGACATACCGGGGTTGATTTACTAACCTTATAAACACGCCACGAACAAGTATACACCTCTGTAGTGTGTTCCCTCCCAGCATGATCTATGGGTGGAATCTAGACACCTTTGTAGTGTGTACACACCCAGCAGGTGTGTTGTGCAAAGCCCTGCATGAATTGCAAGGTGATGTTGTGTAAATTAGCTCTACGTTGTGTTGCTTGCGTTGATGAATGCAGGAATGTAAATGCATGAGCTAACCATTTTTGTCTAAACTGTGAAGCAGCATTATATATGCATCATGTGCATGATTTTTCCATATATGGCATTAGTGGAAATATGCTTTAAGAGACTTTTTGGTTGATAAATACGTTTTGCTGTGTGAAAATCACACACACCTGGTGCGTGCGTGTGTTTAGGTTAGTAAATCACCCCCACAATGTCACCTACATACACATTGTAGGCTCTAAAGTGATCAAATAGAACTTTGCAATAAGCAGCACCTTACCCATAGCACATCTAAACTACAGACCCCTGCACAAGTCCTGTCTTGAAAAAAAAGAACCTGCCTTGCCACCACAGTTGTTGTAGGTGCTATAACCAGGGCCCTAGCAACTTTCACTAGCTTGGGTGATCTGCCGAAGTTTTCCTGTGTGTGGTCACGAGTACAGCTTTAGCTCCAGTCAAAAGCATGATACTAAAGTAATTCATCTAAACTGGGAATGGCTAATGAGACATGTAATATAAACAGTACTTCATAACTTTTTACTCTTGCTTACATAAAAATCTTTAATAACATGATTGTTCTTTCAAATGTTACTTTGTATAAATAATTTTCTTAAAGCAGTATTAAACTGCCAACACAAAAGTAAATTTTTGGGGTCCCAGGAGGGGGCATATAAGCAAATGATGCTAGACTTTCCTTGTGGGTGATACCCTCCAGCGCTGTAATGTTCCCCTCCATCTCTGCACTTCCATCTTCTCCCAGTCTTCTTCCAGGTTCAATGTCTTCAATCCCTTGATTGGCCTGAATTGGGTTGCTGTAACGGCATGCACACAGAAGCTACTTCATCTCGGCACATGAGCGGCTCAGTGAACACAAATGCTGACAGGCAAAAAGAAGAAATTATGACAGAGACATACAGAGTCTACCTGCCAGCGTTTTTTATGAAACAAAGACTTAACTTCCACTTTAATTTGTTTTCTTTTAGGTCTTTTGTCTTATTTCCCTTTTCTAGGGGCCAATACAATCACAAATTAATTTGGCTTGCTTCTCAGAAGCGGACACACAGACTGAAACTACTAACACACAAACCCAAAGGGATGTTTAAATCCAGACCGTTTCCACTAACTTATTACTTTAGCAACATGTTCCCTTTGTCTTTGTTTAACTGTCTGAAAAACGATATTGCATGGTCACAGGGGAATTATACAAAGTCTCTCTAATGTAGTACATACCGTGTTTCTGTGTGTGTGTCTGTGCGTGTGTATATGTATATAAAGTCTGTGTGTATGTGTGATTTTCATTATATATGTACATCTTGCAATATTTTAATTTATCTATTGCAATACATTGATGCCGTAAATGGTTTCTAGCAAACCAAAGTAACGGAGGTGTTGAACTGCAGTACTTGGCAGCCAACTTAACTCCTATTCAGTTTCACTTGTTATTACTTGTGTTTTCTCCATGACAGCAGCTTGCCAATTTTCACACCTTGGGGCTGAGTACCTCTCTTTTAGTTCCCTTAGTAAAATTCCAGTGCAATTTCCAACTCTATACCTTTCTCTGGAGATCCTTTACTACACTTTAATGTAAAACCCCACATGCGATTGTTTCACAAGTCTTTTGCAAAGAGCATAAGATCTTTTCATCTCGTACACAAATCCAGCTACTGAATCTTGAAGAAAAAATAGAATTCAGTACTCTTTGTGAGTTTCAATATTCTGTATTGAAAACTAATCTTTAGTATTTTGTATTTAAAGTAAATAGGGAAATAAAAGACACGTTACCATGCCCTCTTCTAAATCATGCATTTTTTACTGGTAATGATAAAAAAAAGCGCAAGTCATGTTTTTTTCCTGGTACGAGTCTAACACAGTGCCTTTGGCAAGCACATTGATGTCATCACATGTTGCAATGTTGCCTTATCAACTAAAGTTACAGACTGTTTGGGTGACACATATTTACTATACTAATACGCATGATAATCCATTAGAATCTTATATTCAAAACTCTCCATTTATATATAAACATGTTTTTGTATATGGTGCTAACTTAAACTGGGCACAAATGTAATTATACATTGTTTTTTCCCTATCTGAGTCCCCACAACTTGCATGGGGATTTAAGTATGTACGAGGGTGTAAATAGACTGATGGCATGCCAAGTGACTGCAATGAACTCCACCAGCACACCCCACTTTGCTAATTTATCCAGGAAGCAATGCCACTTAGCAAATCATTAAGAACAAATTCAATGTATATAGCTGAAACACCACTTTTAGAATATATTGAGTACTTTAGGCCATACAACTATTGCAATGCAATTATCAGCTCTGATATTTTGTATGAAGTTCATCTGTTTATTTAGCTGTTTACCTGTAGTTTAGCTTTAGTCTTCTTCACACCGCTATGCTACATTAAGAGCAAGGACACTGGTCTTTGACTAGACCAGGGCTCAAAATTTCCACTCGCCCGCTCGCATTTGGCGAGTGGAAATAAAGAGAGGGCGAGTGGAAATTCAGTCAGGCAGACCATTCAAAGACATTTGAATGTTTCCCTTCAAACCACTCCAGTGTAGCATTAGCAGTTTGTTTAGGGTTATTGTCCTGATGGAAGGCAAGCCTCTGGTCTTAATTTCAATTCTGTGGCAGACTGAAACAGGTTTTCGTCAAGAACTGCTCTGTATTTAGTTCCATCTATTTCCTTCAATGCCCAATTTTCCAGGCCCTGCCAATGAAAACATCCTTACAGCACAATGCTGCTACCACCATGCTTCACTATGGGGATGGTGTACTCAGGGTGATGGGAAGTGTTAAGTTTGTGCCACATGTAGCATTTCCTATGATGGCCAAAAAGCTACATTTTAGTCTCATCTGACTATAGAATCTTCTTCCATGTGTTTGGGAAGCCTGCCACATGCTGCTTTGCCAGCTAAATGAGAATTCTTATTTTTTATCTTTTAGCAAGTACTTTTTTTCTGGCTACTTTTTCATAAAACTCTGTGGAGTGTATGGCTTAAAATGGTCCTATGGACATATACAGTAGTGTGAAAAAGTGTTGGCCCCCTTCCTGATTTTTCATTGTTTTGCACGTTTATCACACTTTAATGTTTCAGATCATCAAACAAATTTAAATATTAGTCAAAGATAACACAAGTAAACACAACATACAGTTTTTAAAGGAAGGTTTTTATTATTAAGGGAAAACAAAATCCAAACCCACATGGCCCTGTGTGAAAAAGTGTTTGCCCCCTAAACCTAATAACTGGTTGGGCCACCCTTAGCATAGCAGCAAGAACTGCAATCAAGCGTTTGCGATAACTTGCAATGAGTCTGTTACAGCACTTTGCAGGAATTTTGGTCCACTCATCTTTGCAGAATTGTTGTAATTCAGCCACATTGGAAGGTTTTCGAGCATGAACCGCCTTTTTTTTTTTATAAATTCTTTATTTCAAGATTTTTCTACTTTTTCCAACAAGTAAAAGAACAGGTATTACAGGTAATAAACAGCATGACACAAACATAGCAGCATATTCTGTGGGTATAATGTTATCATCGTAAGCAGCTTATATGGTAGTCATCAGTCATGTAAACATTTCAAGTTCCAGTGGAAGATACACATATGGAATGGCCACACCTACTTAGAGGTATATGGGTATCGTATAGAAACCTTAGGTAGTATAAGGTTCATCTGAGATTAGAGGAAGGCGCCGCATATCGGCGTGGGCCCGGGTGAAGCTAGGGGGTCTAGCGCCAGCATCAGCTCCACCATCTTCCACTGTCGGTTATCTAAGCAGGCCACAGAAATATTACCAAAAAGGAAGGGGGGATGGAGGGTGCTAGATTCTAGCGAGGGAGGGGTAGTTGTAGCCAGCATTGTCAGAAGGGGGAGAGGGGGGCAGAGCAGGTAGGAAAGAGGGGCGGTAAAGAGGTATGGAGAGAAGGAGGGTGGGAGATGAGGTTAGTGGACCAGAGGGCCAGTCGCCAGTCCCCGGGCAGCCGCCGCCACGAACTTGGCCGCATCCTACCTCTAGAGGGGGCCTTGCAGCAGGGCATGAAATTCGGATGTCTGCCTAAAAGCGTTCCAATAGAACTACGTCCTGCAATGCTTAGCTTGTTGGCCTCTTCCAGACCAGACCAGGTCTTCCATTCAATGATGTTCTTTTTATGAAATGGGGTGTTACTCTTATGCCCAATGTAATGGGACACACACCTTCCAAAAAGTTAAACTTTTGTCTCGTCAGTCCACGGAGTATTTTTCCAAAAGTCTTGGGGATCATCAAGATGTTTTCTGGCATAACGGAGACAAGCTTTTATGTTATTTTTGCTCAGCAGCGGTTTTCGTCTTGTAAGTCTGCCATGCAGGCAATTTTTGCAGAGTCTCTTTCTTATGGTGGAGTCATGAACACTGACCTAAACATGGTCAAGTGAGGCCTGCAGTTCTTTGGATGTTGTTGTGGGGTCTTTTGTGACCTCTTGGATGAGTTGTCGCTGCGCTCTTGGGGTAATTTTGGTTGGCCGCCCACTCCTGGGAAGGTTCACCACTGTTTTTGCAATTTGTGGATAATGGCTCTCACTGTGGTTCGCTGGAGTCCCAAAGCTTTAGAAATGGCTTTATAACCTTTACCAGACTGATATATCTCAATTACTTTCTTTCTCCTTTTTTCTGGATTTCTTTGGATCTCAGCATGATGTGTAGCTTTTGAGGATCTTTTGGTCTACTTCACTTTGTCAGTCAAGTCTTATTTAAGGGATTTCTTCATTGTGAACAGGTGTGGCAGTAATCAGGCCTTGGTGTGGCTAGAGAAATTGAACTCATGTGTGATAAACCAGAGTTATGTTATGTTTTAACAGGCAAACACTTTTTCACACAGGGCCATGTGGGTTTGGATTTGTTTTTCCTTAATAATAAAAACCTTCCTTTAAAAACTGCATGTTGTGTTTACTTGTGTTATCTTTGACTAATATTTAAATTTGTTTGATGATCTGAAACATTAAAGTGTGACAAACGTGCCAAACAATGAAAAATCAGGAAGGGGGCCAACACTACTCTACTCCCATCTCGGCTCTGGATCTTTGCAGCTCCTTTAGTGTGATCTTTGCAGTTTTAATTGCAGCTCTGAATAATGCCCTTCCTGCCCGGCCTGTGAGTTTTGGCAGGCAGCTTTCTCTTGTCAGGTTTGCAGTGGTGTCATATTCTTTCTATTTAATTATAATGGATTTAAAGGTGCTCCATGGGATGTTCAAAGTTTTTCTTATAACCCAACCCTAAACTATACTGCTCCACGACTTTGTCTTTGATCTGTTTGCTAGGCTCCTTGGTCTTCATGTTGCATTGCTTAGTGTTGTTGCAGACTCAGAGGTCTTTTAGAACCTTTAGTATCTTTAAATAAGATTTTAAGTAGAACTATGTGGCTATGTTAGGCCTTGTTAACATAACTGCTGCTGAATGCAATATCACATTCTGTGACTGCAGCTGTGGCCCAATCCTTATTCTGCTGTTGTGCACTCTAATCAGGTAAGATAAACTTCTAACAGGAGCAATTTAAGTGAACCACACTAATAAATTTGTCCATGTTCTTCTGACATCCAGAAAGAAAAAATATATTGACGCATTTAGCAAAAATTTCAATTTTTTTATGGAAAAGTGTTTGGTGGGCTTCAGGAATGTGCACCGAATACTATATAAATTGTTAATAGCCAGCATCACACTTGCATATCTGAAAAAGGGGTACTTATGTTATTTTGAATAAAAATGTGTATTTGCATAGTATATCATTACAATAAGTATGAAGCTACAAAGGTTTAGCTGTCACCACATTTAAAGCCAAAGAAGACATGAAGTGATAATCATTGGACTAGTGCTCTCTCCATTTCTTGGCCTGGAAAACTAGTGTGGTATATTATGATCCTTACTGTTTGTGTACATTCCCTCTAGATCATTCAGTTCACTCCCATAATTGAGACACATACCAATACTAGGCTGACTTTCACCTAAATTGACACTATTGAATGTGTGGTGATGTATGACTGGTAAGGGAAATAGGAAAGTAAACTATACTAGGACAGGAATCAATACGAGTTATAGAAATAGGAATGTACTGTGTACAGTAATGACAGGTATATACAGGGTGTGTGTAGACTATAACAACTAATTAATAAGTTGACTTACTTCAAGATAAAACATACAGTTGTGCAGTGCACATATTTTGCATCAAAATGTACATTTTAACAAAAATAGAAATTTGAAACATCCCATAGGAAACCCAAAAAACTGAGCATAGACAACAACTTGTCCATTGATTTACTCAGAATGCTAAATCACTTTACAAAAGCTCTGACCGCTAAACATAGCGGAATGGATATTAGCAGCAGGCTGTCTGTATTTTTTGGCTTCTAAGAGATTATTTTTCTCCTGGACATTTTGCTGAAAGCTTTGGAATCCTTTGTTTAAGTGTATCTTGTTTCACATGTTCTTGCTGCTCGAGTTCCTGCAGTGACTACATTTCTTCAGAGCACTTTCTGTATTAGTAAAAGTCAAAAAGATTGTTGCTTTTTGATGTTGGATGGTTATTACACATGACTTAGGTGCTATAAGCTGTTTGTACGTCTGATCAAGTAACACGTAATAAAATTGCTCACATCAATTCTACATGCATAGTCTGACTTCAAGTTTACAGTGTCTGTATTTCTCATATTAAAGCAAAAGAATTGTTAAGTAAAAAGTGCTGTTAAATGGGAAACAAAAAAACCATATTATTGAATTGTAGTAAGGTTGGAATAATCACACCTGCTACATTGGAGAAATTCTAAAAATAAATATCAATCTGTATCTTTCAGACATATAAAGAACCTAACAAATATACACCTGTATTTATTTCTTAAGGAACTGGGTGTTTCTCACACTACTACCATGGCAGAATTATTAAGACTTAGTACCAGCCTAAAGTTTGTAGTACATGAGCATAACGTTCATAATAATGAGCAATATGGCTGGAAATTGTTTATGTATTAATACATTTATGTCTGCACTGCACTATGCCCATTGGGAAAACAAGTACATTTTCCAGCTAGACATTCACAGTTAACATTGAATCCAAGTAAGAAAATTATATATATGTGTCCTTGGAAATATGCCAATGTCAGTGCCGTACCAAAACTAATTGTTGTTTCATGGTGGAAATTTAAATTATGTATATTGCTGTAGCTGGCCACCACAACAAGTTGAGTCTGTTTGCAGATGATATCCTTCTATTCCTCTCTCATCCCCTTGTCTCACTCCCAAATGTCTTTGCAACTCTCTCTTCCTTCACCGTCTTGTCTGGTCTATCTGTAAACCTCTCCAAATCTAAAGCCCTTAATATTTCGCTTCCAAATCCGATTGTCTGCCAACTTTAATCATCATTCCTCTTTCCATGGGCTTCCTCTGCTCTACCATATTTGGGAGTACACCTAACTTCATCCTATACAGCATTATATTCGGCAAACTACCCTCCATTATTTAGGCAGTTACGCTCCCTCCTTAATACCTGGTCTCGCTTCCCCCTTTCTCTCATGGGCCGTATAGCGGCTATTAAAATGGCCTATCTCCAAAAACTACTATACTTCTTCAGAGTCCTCCCGATTCCTATACCCTCCCATATCATTCGTATACTACAGAGACAGCTGATGCACTTCGTTTGGGCGGGTCGTAATACCCATATCTCTAAACATTCAATGCTTCTCCCTAGACCCTTAGGTGGGTTAGGGGTCCCTAGTATAGTCCACTATTATCAAGCGGCACAAATAGCTCCCCTGACCAAATATCAAGCCACGACAGACACCCCCTTGTGGGTTTCTCTTGAAGCCGTGGACTGTGACCCTCTCGGAGTGCACAACTTACTTTAGTCACCCCCCAAACATCACCCACACATTTATAACCCGATAACTCTCCACTCACTGAAAGTATGGGATTCCGTGAAATATTCGGGGCATCTCCTCTCCCCTCACCTACCACTTCTTTCCTTTCTCCACAATCTGGCCTTCCTCCCCGCTCTGGAGCACCCCTCTGCTTTCTCCAGATGGTCCGCCGGTAACACAACGCTATTCTGATCTCTCTTCGACCAAAACGGTATTAAACCCTTTCAACTTTACAATCTAAACACGACCTGCTTCATACGGACCTCTTCCGTTACATACAAATCCGCCATTTCTTGACCACCATGATAGGTCCTAAATCCACCCGCTCTTCCCTCTCCATATTCGAACACATTTGCTTGCACTCTCCACATGCTAAGTGAGTAATCTCATCACTCTATTCTTCCCATATACACCCCCCTACTACCCCTTCCCGCTCTTACGTGTCACAATGGGAATGTGATCTTGATTTAACTCTAGACGCTGAACAATGGCAGCAAATCTGGGCCACAATCAGGACTTCCTCTCGATGCGTGGTGGCAGTGGAGACCAACTATAAGGTTTTAATGCGGTGGTATTATGTTCCGTCTAGACTAGCCCGTATTTTTCCCTCATCATCCCTTACTGCTATCACCCACTCATGTAACCTTTTACGGATAACACACCTCTGAACCTGAGCCTTCTTCCCCCCCCCATCTTACTTTTGCCTCTTTTTCTCCACTTCTGGATCTCTCAGTCCTTCCTATTCTTCTCTCCTTCTCCTCTTCTCCTTCCATTTCTCATCTTCGAATCCGAACATAGAAGTTTCTTCCCGACGAGATTCGGGTCAAGACCAATATTTTAGTGTTTTGGGACTCAGATAGGTCATTTATGTGCACTTGACTGAAGATTCGTCTACTTCAGACCTGTTGCTTGTGATCCCATGCCATACATGTCTAAACCACTATACTGATCTATATATGTATCTTTCCATCTTTTTCTTTTTTGACTACGTACCAAGCACTGCGATTTAACTTGTTTCATTTTTTTTCCTTGCAACTCTGTAATATTCAGATTCTGTACTCTTGAAAACCTCTAATAAAAAACTGTCTGGGGAATTGTCATTTAGTAGCACTACAGCCGCAAAATGACTACATGGCATACTAAATGCCAACCGGTCCTGATATATGTTTTGATTTGAACAACACTCTTGATACCATATAAAGTTCTGCTTGTGTAATATCTTCATTAGGTATTTTGATATATGGGAAAATACTGTATGTAAAACATTGACTTTATCTATCTGCAGGTTATGCAACTCACAGCTTCTCAACTGTACTACTGGGAGTCTTTTTACTTTAAAGGCCTGGCCATTGATTTTTTTATCACATCTCACATGGGTGGTAAACAGCAACATCATTTAAATCCTACAGTCAGATTGCCCCATGTACGTTTGGTGGCCATGGTGCAGAAAGGAGGGAAAAATACCTTGAAAGCTATGAATCTTAAGCATTAGCATACAAATATTTGTAATAATTGTTACCAATCCATGGGCTGCCTTTTTACCTAGGACATAAAGGCATTCAGTATGAACAGTCATGAATCTGAGAGGTAAAACAACACCATACGTGTACTGTACATTGTCTTGTAAATATTTTTTTGTGCAGTATTTGTAAATATGTAACCCTACCAATAAATGTATATTGCTGATGGAACTACTTTTGTCCAAGAATTCTCAGATCTAGGTGTGTTTATGTGAATATTCTTATACTAATTGGAATATATTTACATATCCACTTAACATGGTTAACAATGTGTGGTACTCACCCCTGGCATCTTATTGTCTCTGGCCACAGGTATATAATCAGGTATAATATAATGCTGTTAGAATGTCTGTGGCCAGGAAATGTCATGGTGTTAAAAACATTTCAATTGCTAAAGCCTCAAATGCATGAAAAGTTGAGCCACACAATGGTGCAAAACTAAGTAAATGTGAGACTTCTGTAAAGATCATATAGACAAAGACCTATGGTAAAAAGATTTCAGTGTGACAACAAACTGAAGGCATCTGCAGCTCACAGATATATATACACTCAAATCATATTTGGGTATATAGATATCTCAGCTGCCAGACTGTGAATATCTAAAGAACATGCAATGTGTATGACATAATTAAGGACTGCATGCCATAAGTTATTATACGTCATTAAAAAAGAACTGATTAGTATGACAAAATATACAAATATAAGACTTTTTTTAAAGAAAAGTCTGCACCACAATACACTCAAAATATATAATTCGGCATGTGTTGTTTTTGCTTTTATTTCTTTAAAAAAAGAACAACCAATATTTTAGCCCTTGATAAATGAGCCATTTCTTGACCACCATGATAGGTCCTAAATCCACCCGCTCTTCCCTCTCCATATTCGAACACATTTGCTTGCACTCTCCACATGCTAAGTGAGTAATCTCATCACTCTATTCTTCCCATATACACCCCCCTACTACCCCTTCCCGCTCTTACGTGTCACAATGGGAATGTGATCTTGATTTAACTCTAGACGCTGAACAATGGCAGCAAATCTGGGCCACAATCAGGACTTCCTCTCGATGCGTGGTGGCAGTGGAGACCAACTATAAGGTTTTAATGCGGTGGTATTATGTTCCGTCTAGACTAGCCCGTATTTTTCCCTCATCATCCCTTACTGCTATCACCCACTCATGTAACCTTTTACGGATAACACACCTCTGAACCTGAGCCTTCTTTTCTCCCCCCCATCTTACCTTTGCCTCTTTCTCTCCCCTTCTATCATCTTACCTATGCTTCTCTCTCTCCCCCTCTGGATCTCTCAGTCCTTCCTATTCTTCTCTCCTTCTTCTCTTCTACTTCCATTCCTCATCTTCGAATCCGAATATAGAAGTTCCTTCCCGACGAGATATTTTATTGTTTTAGTACTCTGATAGGTCATTTATGTGCACTTGACTGAAGATCTGTCTATTCCAGACCTGTAGCTTATGATCCCATGCCATACATGTCTAAGCCATTATCCTGATCTATAAATGTATCCTTCCCCCTTTTTCTTTTTTGACTATGTACCAAACACTGCGATTTAACTTGTTTAATTTTTTCCCCCTTGTAAATCTGTAATATTCAGATTCTGTACTCTTGAAAACCTCTAATAAAAAAGTTAAATATAAAAAAATTATGTATATTGGATATATCATACTTAGTCCATCCGTCCATGGCATACTAAATGCCAACCGGTCCTGATATATGTTTTGATTTGAACAACACTCTTGATACCATATAAAGTTCTGCTTGTGTAATATCTTCATTAGGTATTTTGATATATGGGAAAATACTGTATGTAAAACATTGACTTTATCTATCTGCAGGTTATGCAACTCACAGCTTCTCAACTGTACTACTGGGAGTCTTTTTACTTTAAAGGCCTGGCCATTGATTTTTTTATCACATCTCACATGGGTGGTAAACAGCAACATCATTTAAATCCTACAGTCAGATTGCCCCATGTACGTTTGGTGGCCATGGTGCAGAAAGGAGGGAAAAATACCTTGAAAGCTATGAATCTTAAGCATTAGCATACAAATATTTGTAATAATTGTTACCAATCCATGGGCTGCCTTTTTACCTAGGACATAAAGGCATTCAGTATGAACAGTCATGAATCTGAGAGGTAAAACAACACCATACGTGTACTGTACATTGTCTTGTAAATATTTTTTTGTGCAGTATTTGTAAATATGTAACCCTACCAATAAATGTATATTGCTGATGGAACTACTTTTGTCCAAGAATTCTCAGATCTAGGTGTGTTTATGTGAATATTCTTATACTAATTGGAATATATTTACATATCCACTTAACATGGTTAACAATGTGTGGTACTCACCCCTGGCATCTTATTGTCTCTGGCCACAGGTATATAATCAGGTATAATATAATGCTGTTAGAATGTCTGTGGCCAGGAAATGTCATGGTGTTAAAAACATTTCAATTGCTAAAGCCTCAAATGCATGAAAAGTTGAGCCACACAATGGTGCAAAACTAAGTAAATGTGAGACTTCTGTAAAGATCATATAGACAAAGACCTATGGTAAAAAGATTTCAGTGTGACAACAAACTGAAGGCATCTGCAGCTCACAGATATATATACACTCAAATCATATTTGGGTATATAGATATCTCAGCTGCCAGACTGTGAATATCTAAAGAACATGCAATGTGTATGACATAATTAAGGACTGCATGCCATAAGTTATTATACGTCATTAAAAAAGAACTGATTAGTATGACAAAATATACAAATATAAGACTTTTTTTAAAGAAAAGTCTGCACCACAATACACTCAAAATATATAATTCGGCATGTGTTGTTTTTGCTTTTATTTCTTTAAAAAAAGAACAACCAATATTTTAGCCCTTGATAAATGAAAATTAATAGGCAGCCAAAAGTCCAATCAACCAGGAGTAAACTTGAAGTCCAATAAATTCTCTGGATAATATTTATTTGACAGTGAATGTATCTTCAAATGGCATTTTTTTCTCTATTCTACACAGTGCTAAAAGTAAATTAGATATAACCAGGTCATTAATCTTTCTGTCAAGAGTATCGCTGTTTTCATCATCAGTCTGATTAATGACCGTGTAATCAGAGTATTCAGTAACATGGAAATTATTGGATATTGATCATTATTTCCTTGAGTTGTGTAGTCTAATGATGAAAGCTATGAATCTTAAGCATTAGCATACAAATATTTGTAACAATAGTTTTATTTTGTTGTTAAAATCGGCTAGTAAGTTGATTTGACCACACAATTAGGAGATCTTTACAACATCCCACCTACAATTTATAAATAATGTCTATAAAAATGTCTGGCATTTACAAGGCAAGATTTGAGGGGGAAAAAAAGGAAAGTGTAGCTCATCTTTTATTGACTTTCTTTCAGAGGAATTCGGAAATGTATAAAATAAGGGAACTCTAAAAACAGATACAAAAATATTTTTTGGCCTACTTTAGTATTAAGAACAAAGCACATTTCTGACAACTACAGTGCACTATAGCTCATCCACAATAAAGGGATACTGCAATAGTTTAAGTTAATTTTAAAATGATTATTTTTAACAAATAAATGTATGATATATGAGGAATTCCAGAGCACTATGAGTTAACTAAAGTGAGATCACACTATTAGATGCCTTCTTTCAGGCAGTCTAGCATGGATCGATTAGGGAGTTGTGGAGTGAGATGAATAAATCACTGCTCTGCATCATTCTAACTGGGTTGTAAATATCAGAAGGAGCTATGTTTTAGCCATCTTGTTCTACATGAAATTCATTCTGGTATATCTTTAGTTTATTTTTTTTAATAGATTAAAGAAAACAGTAAGTTGAACATTGCAAATCCTTACTGTGTATAACTATTACTTTACGAATGAGTTAATGTGAAAAAGAAAATGCAAATCATGTTGCTCAAATCTGCCCATACATGTACACACAAGAGGCAGCATTTTTAATGGTAACTGTTAGTATTTATGATTTACATTGTTGTTGCAGTTCATTAAAAAGGCCATAGTCAAACTCAGGTTATTTATGAAACTTAAAAGACAAGATTGTGTGAGTAAATGGATACCAAATATGTCAAATATGTCAAGCCTCAAAATTATGTGTGGCCATGAAAAGGTGACAAACTACAAAATTCAAAATAGTACATATAAAATGCGTCAAAAATCTTTATAGCTCATCATTTTAGAGTTAACTGGAAATTATGGCCCTAGAATTATTTCTCTCACTCTGGTGTGGTGATACCTAATCTGTGTTGCTAAAATAGTGTGTTCACATACCTAAATGTATCCTAGGTGCATGTATGTTTACATATGATTGTAGGGATTGGCATCTGTCAACTTTTTAAAAATTCGATTAAATTAATCACCGCCATGTATATGTGATCAGCAGGTTCACAGACATGAGGTTGTTTCAAGCAAACTTACCTCTTTGTTTCCTGTCCTCCAGCACTGCCAGCTCCACAATTCCTGTTGCTGCTGCAACCCTCACTGCTGCAATCTGCTCCTCCACTTTTCCTGGGTCCATTATCTTTTCTCTTTGCCCATTGTGTGGTCACTGATGATGTCTTAAAGATGTTGGGAAAGGCCAAAGAGTGTACACTTCACTGTATATATGCAAAAGGCAGTAGATGCCAAGTAAAACAAATTCTAGGAGAAAGGGGGAAATAGTTTTTTGACAAAAGAGATATGCAAAGTCTCTTCTACCAAAAGTCTTACTTTCTAGCATTTTTTTTAGAGTTCAGTTCTGCTCTAATTGGTATTAGGAGGGGCACACCTCTTTCCCACTGATAATAGAGAAAGCAACATTTTACCAAGAAAGCATACAGTCTATGCTGGGCTTTCCGATAGAAAAGCCCAGAACGCTTTGCAAACACAGTATCGTGTATACACCTTGTAATAAGTGTTTATTTGTATTATAAAGATTTGGTCAAATCATTTAAAAACATTACATAACAGTTTATACAGTTAGCATGCAAACTCTGAAAAAAAGGTTAAACAAAACTATTTTAGCTCTCCTTTAATTCTTAAACCTAACACAAAAAATGATTTAGCAGATACTTGTGTGTGTACTGTTGTGGTTACTTTGCTAAACCTGGCTATTCCAACAGAATTAAGGATGAGAAATGATATCCGTTTATAATGGGGAGCTAGAGTATGCAGAATGATTTTGTTTTAATTAATTTTTCAGTACTGACTCAAGTATCTGCAGTGTTTCATTTGCAGGTAATCCTCTTTGACTGCTAAGAGTATTTTAACTGTAGTATAAGCTATCTAAGTCTTAACACCTACTGTTTTAGTAGCTTTCATTTATTCTTCAGTACAGTAGTTTCACAAAAATTGCATTTGCAGTATTTCCCAAAAGAAATGGAAATACAGCCCAAGCCAATGAGGTTTATTTGTACTAGGCTTTAAAAATAACCAATGTATTAATACTGACATTTACTAATGCGTGTTGGAAAATTATTGTGCTGATTCTTACTTCTCTGCCAATAACACTGGAAAAACCAAGGAATACCCCAATCAGTTTGCTAAAATGTATCTTGGGAAAGGCTAATCTTTTAGGTTTTGTGCATAAATTTGCATTGAAAACCACAGATAAAAATGTTGTAGTGCAATGATAAAGGTATCCTAGGTGAACCCCTACAACTCTACTGGGGCCTAGTGTTTAGCATAGAGGAACATTCCTGGTACAGCAGTGAAGACTATGCAAACAACTGGTGAAGCTTATGTTTAAGAGCGTTAGTGAAAAAAGGAGGGCAGGAGTTTGAGCTCTCTTCCAAAAAACTACTAGGGACATTCTCCTAGTGTTGAAACCAAAGGTAATGACCACATATGATCAACAATTCTGAGCTCTATCATTAGGTGTACAAAACAGTACTCCTGGTTTACATACAGGTACAGTGCAGGTGCAGAAAATTTCATATCAGCACTGAAAATGGAGAACTATCCCTTACCCTTAAAATGTCTTCCTTTTTTTCAAGCAATTTATGCACATATCCCAAACTATTTTATAGGGACCTTATTCTTGTTTAGTAAATCACCTCTATTTTAATCAGACTGGGCTTCTTATTTAACAAAGCTAGACCAACATATGTGTAATTCAAAGAGGTCCTGGTCTGAAATTGTTCCAATTCACTGATTTATTAATCTGTTTTTACCAACGATTATAAAAAAAATGTTAGGGTGCATTCACACCATTGTGCCTTGGTAAGACATCTGTTATGGCAATGTGTGGCAATGCATGTTGCATGCATTGGTGCACTGCAGCACCATTTATTGCAAATTGCACCCCCAATGCAACTCTAGAATCCATGTGCAACACAGCATGACACAACACATGATGATGCCCTGTACATTGCAGTGCAATAAAATTCATCCTGCCCCAATTTTGCATGTATTACTGTGCATTTCAGCCCATTCATTTAAATAGTCTGTTTAACTCAAGATGCAGTGCCATTTGTTGTTATGTGAATGGAATATACTCTACTTCCTATTATTGCCATTCTATTTATACATATGTATTCCAAGCTTATATATTATTTTAGATTATTTTTTTTTCTGATTGAGTGGCATTAAAACACATACAGTACCTCCTACAACACGGCATGTTTCCAGTATGGCCACCTGCATGTGTGGTCACACTGATTGAGGTACTAATAGCTGGACCCTCCAACAGCTAAGGCCATGTTTCCATTAGAGTGATCTGTATGTGTGGTTACACTGGATGAGATACCAATGGCTAGACCCTTCAGAAGCTGTGGGCAAATTTCCAGTATGGCCACCTGCATGTGAGATCACATTAGATGAAATTGCAATGGTTGTACAGACCAATGATGAGCATAAGTAAAAAGTTTACAGTTTGCAATATGTTAATGTCTCCATGTTTTTTACACAGGATAATTATGCACCCTAAAATCTACACTAATAGGAGAGCTTTCTGATTTTGCTGCAAATATTACTAAACTTACAAATCAAGCATTACAGGTATACAGTGTTGATTATGATATTTTATTGATCAATTTGTTTTCCTCCTTTGGTTATTTTGCCTTGCTGTGACCGTATTTGTAGGTTTACTCTTGAGCAAGTGATTGAGTTTTTCAGCTTAGTAATGTGACATACTGGATCATATTAATATTGTGTATTTCAGATGAAATACTGCATATGTTATGCAGGAGATTTTATAGATCAAACCATATAAATTTCTATTCTATGCACAGACTATTATCTGACAGACATATAGCTCTTCTACATTTCCAGCTTTACCCTGCAAAACTTTTCCCAAATCTTATTAAAAGTGTAGTGTTTTTGCATGAATTATCCAGTTCAATGACATCTAGCAGTTGAGTTGTTTCAGCAATAACTGATATCACATTCCTCAGAGCTTCTAATTTTATCCCTTCAAAGGCTTTTTAAAAGTGCCTTTGACTAATGTGTCTATCACCCGAAGGGTTCTTATTTACAGTATCATTATCTGAAATACTTTACCCAAATATGCATTATCTCTTTTATGCTGTGTTTCATTTCCTAATTAGACGACTTTACAAAACAAAACCTATTTTATTAAACATTTAACATCTGTTCTACTCAAGAATCCTACCTTATTACAGTATTAATGAACTGCATTATTTCCCTAACTGACCACACATGAAATGGGCATTGTGTTGCAACATGATAGTGATACATACTTCAACATGAGTGCCCATGTTTATTATAAGTGTACAGTGTACTAGGAGGGCATTTAGTCCTAAGGCAGCTACACAAGCAGTAGCCTTCTTCAAATGGAATCCTACTTCTCCCTTTATTCCTTATCCCTCTCATACTGCTTTAATTGAATTTCTCACTTTATTTGCCTCTGTTCATTTAGTCTTTACTTTTTTTTATAATATGATCTTACATACTAAACAAATAGCTTCTATTAGCCTGTATTAATCCAATCTTCAAAAAAGAAAATATTCACATTCATTCTAGGTATATCCCCAACATTAATGGTCAGACGGGCCTCTTTAGTTCCCTTTGCATTGTTTAAATACTGCTGAAGTGACAGACCAATGAAGTAATAGCAGTGGAGCAGGCTCAACAATATTTATCAAAGCAATGACTAATATTTTCCTTATGTGGTACCATGTTTTACCATTATCATTGATTATTTTTTCACAGTGGCCTCCAAGACTAAGCCAAAGACATCAATAAAGGGAATATTAAGTTGTCAGTGAAGTAATACTATTGAGAAGTCTTCTATAGCCTCAAATCAGATATAGGTATTATTTTCTATGACAGGTTCGAAAATAAAAGCAAACAGCTGGCTGACCTGGGGAATAATATATGAAGTGGTCGATAGAGATAACACCTCCACTTTTTCTTGCTCAATAGTTTTAAGTTAAAGCCCAATCCCAGTCACAACCTTTTTTTATTTTTACAAAGACTGGAGTAGGCATAGAACCCCTATCAGGTTTTTACTGCAGTTTGTGTCCCCATTTATGAGATTTTCTGATGGGACAGGAAGTGGTTTCAGCACGGATAAGATATGTTATCATCATACCCACAAGCCTGTCATTAAGTGCAACATTCCTAATATGATCAAGGGTTCCTGCATTGCCTTAAAACATTACAAGTTTATGTGATCATTTGATTAAATAAGTTTTGCACTTTTTCATGAGGTTGTTGGTGTTCTGATGACAGACCTTTTAACTACCAGGTCTATACCAATAAAATGTTCAATAGAAATATACTACTCCCCTTGAAAGCATGCAAATACTTTTTAAGTAAACGGGGAAGGGTTAAAACCCATGTTAGGATATAATTACTGTCTGCGACTTCCTGCCCAAGCGATGGCTGCCCCCCTTGTCTTGGTGTCACAGGCTGTCAGAGGAACAATAAGTAAGGTGAAACCTTGTCAATGGTGTCACAGCAGCAATACAAATATAGACAGAAGTTTATACTTTCCAAGTATATCCAAAACCTAAAGAAAGGTTCAGGCTGGGGTTGGGATTTACAACACTGGAGTTAGTAGATGGCCAAGACCACAGTTGTGGTCAGATAGACTCATACAAAGTTGAACAAACTCAGATTCGAGACAGAGATGGCTAGTGGGTTCTTATGCTAAACTTTGTGAAGCCTAGTACGGAGAAACATTTATCCTCTACATCATGGCAAAACAAATTGGAGATATCTTAAATCTAAACATATTTGTTTCAATGTAAGCTAATATTCTGGCTATCACTAATGAAGTAATAAGAGCATTGAATAAGCTCTGTGGGAGACTTAAGCTTTCCTAATAAGGGGAGTGGGTGGATTCAAGGTAGACTCATAAAAAGTTGAACAAACTCAGATTCGACCCAGAGATGGCTAGTGGGTTCTTATGCTGAAATTCGTGAACCCTAGTATGGTAAAACATTTATCCTCTACATCATGGCAAAACAAATTGGAGATACCTTAAATCTAAACACATTTGTTTCAATGTAAGATAATATTCTGCCCATTCTGGCTACCACTAATGAAGTGATAAGAAGAGCATTGCATTATTTAGTAGTGTTTTAGATGAAACTGTCAGTACATTGCTTACCTCATTAATCAACAGCTAGCAATATCATTGCAAATGACTGCAGTAGAACAAAGTGAGCAACATTTCTCAGGGACGTTGTTTGTCTTCTTTAAAATCATGATTTTAAATGAATGAACATTTTTTCACATACACAGAAAGTTAATTCAGAAATTGTAAAGCATATATAATGCAAACCATTTCTGCACAAACTGAGAACAAATGTGTAGGTATGACCAAAGATAAGACATCCATATAAACTGTTGAGGAGATGGGTTACAAATGGTAGAGTTATCTGATAAGTCTAAACAATTGAAGTCTCTTAAATTCAAAGTAATTTCTACCTTGTAGAACCAGATGCATTTTAATTCAAGGGGAAAGGAAAATGGGTTTTAAAGGACACAGTTGTATACCTTTGAGGTTAAAGTGCCCTGTCACCCGCAAGACCGACAACACTACTGTTCAATTCACTTGGCCTGATTTCCACTGTTTACCTTCCTTACTTACCTGTTTGCAGTAGAGTAGAGCAAGCAAACATTGAAATCTGTAAAGGCATCAGAAAAAATAGCAGTTGGCTACTTGTATAGACAACCCCAACTCCAAATAAGTTGGGACGCCGTGTAAAATCTACATAAAAACAAAATGTGGGGATTTGCAAATCTCATGAACCTATTTTTTATTCACAATAGATAATAGAAAACATAGCAAATGTTTAAACTGAGAAAATGTGCAATTTTAAGAAAAAAATAAGGTAATTTTGAAATTGATGGCAGCAACACGTCTCAAACAAGTTGAGACAGGTCAACACAAATCTGGCAAAGTAAGAGTACTAACAAGGAAGGGATGGAAGAACATTTTGCAACTAATAAGGTTCTTTCGCAACTGGTCAGTAACATGATTACTTGGTATAAAAAGAGCATCTAAGAGAGTCAGAGTTAATAAATAAATAAGCCACCACTACATGTTTTAAGGCAAACACTGCAATAATTAAAATATGTGCTTTTGAAGATGTGCATCTATCATGTGCATGCATCATTAATCTACAAAATACGACGTTTTATTAAATGGTGAACAGTAAAGAAAAGGGATATTACAGTTAAAGCACAAAGATCAAATACCTTCATGACTAAAATGCCAATTATCATGAAGTATATATGTCCTTTGCACTCATGTTCCTCTGTAGGTATCTAGTAACATTCTTGGATACATGGCAATGATTTAAACATCCTTTATGCATGTAGGCATACAATTAAGCATTAGCAGAATACACAACTGTAGAAGACATAGAGATACCTCTCGTAACAAGGAGTTCTGCCCAGGAAATGAGTTTACTTAGTCTGTTTATGATATTGTCTGTAGAAAAAAGGTAAATAATGTCAAGGTGGATTTGTTTATAGCTAGTTTTAAATACCTATATAGCTTAATAACAATTACAGGATAACCAGGGATCAGACAGACCTATTTATGATGTTTAGAGTTTAAAACATATGATGACTTGCACCTGGCTTGTTAATCCTATCTAATTTATTGAAAGCTCTTTGCTGGAAAAGGCAAGAGACAGATCTAGAAAGGGGCAAATAGAGAACTACAGAGTAACTAGTAAGAATTAAATTAGCCTGTTGCTTACCATATACAATGGCAATAGTTTGGGTCATGAGATTAGAGACAACATGCAGAACAAAATTAAATATACTGTACTATAATGGAAGATCATGAATTTGACGAGATTACTGAGCTAATAGTGTGGCACTACAGCTGCAATAATCATGTTAAGAAACTCAGAAAAAATAATCCAATTGTATTTACTGCATCTGGATCTGTGAATTATGGCTTCTGATTAGTTGCTATGAGTTGCTGCATTTTGCACTGCTCAGTTAAACAGAAGTCTGAATGTTTCTGTGTCCAGCTTAACCTCTTGCCGTCCGCCCGTTAAGAAAAAACAGACGGACGGCAGACTCACATCAGCATCAGGAGGAGGAAGGGAGATCAGCTCCTTGCTGAGCTCCCTCTGTAGTGTGAATGCAGAAGTGATGTGTATTACATCACTTCCGCATTCACCTGTCAGTCATCTGGCTCCTACTGCCAGGGAGAAGAAGCTGATGAAGCAAATATGTGCTTCATCAGCTTCTTTTGGGGTCTCCAGGTGACATTAGGGGTTAAATGTCTCCATAAAGAGGACCTGTCAGTGTACCTGTGCTATTATATAGGGGGATTGTATCCCCCTATGTAATAGCAATAACAATAAGTGTAAAAAAAATAATCTATATAA